>NW_020952736.1:136477-207923 GCF_900497805.2 Vombatus ursinus
GATCAAGGTATCTCACTTTCAATTACCCACCTCTCCCACTTTGGCCATGGTTTTCTAATTCCAGGACTGGGTTGTTTGTTTCTGTCCACCTGCCACATTTTGGCTTTGCCAACAAGCAGGGAGAAGCAGTTAGGCAGGATGAGATGTGTATTTAAAGGCTGGGTCGTTAAAGAGCTGGCCCTGGAGAGGGAGGATTCTTATTAAAACTCATCTATATTCTTTTTCATAAAAAATCATCATAAATGGACTTGTAAAGCCAAGTAGCTGGCTCAGGCACGGAAATAATTGCAGAAGACCGGGTGAGGGCAGATGTTGGCTCGTGCCTTCCCCCTCCCGCCCCATGCCCCAGGTGGCCCGGGTCCCTAGGTCTCCTGAGCCCCACATCTAGTGGGACAACTTGTGGAGACCCCCCCCCAGTCTAGCTCCGACCCCAGTTCCAGTTTTCATTTTGGCATCAGCTAGGTTCCCAGGCACATAGCCAAACTGAGGAACAAGCAACATGTTGGGGAGGCTGAAAGAGAAAAGTGAGAGTTCTGATGAAAGCCTGCATGGGCCTTGTGCCACCCATCTATCTATAAGACCAGCAAATTCATAGGTATCTATATATCCCTGCAGTGAGCAAATCTATGCACTACTTAGTGAATTGGCCATCATTTTCTCCCCTCCAGGGACCTTTGATGACTATCACTCCAATTAAATTTGTGAGGAAATTGAGATGAAAGGATTCATGTGTGTTTACCTGATAGTGACTTAATTACAAAGCCAAATTTGAGAAACATTTTATATATATATATATATATATATATATATATATCACATACACACATTCATTTTTATTATTCTCATCTATTCTCTTCAGCAGTATCCAGTAGGTTAGGTAGAAGTGACTGAATGGATACATCGACCCATGTCACAGTTGGTCCAAACAAAATGAAGCAGACAGTGTAGACTCGTACCAAACACCAGAAGTTCATATCTATAAGAACCATATGTGTGGGGGTTTGACACCTAAATGTATATCACCAGTCAAACTAGATATCCCAAGTCTCAGAGCAAATGGCTTTAAGCCTGAATGGTCTAGTTCAGGAGTGGGGAACCTGTGACCTTGAGGTCACGTGTGGCCCTCTAGATCTGCAGTTGTGGCCCTTTGACTGAATCCAAACTTCACAGAACAAATTGCAATCCTTTGACTGAATCCCACCTTCACAGAACAAATCTCCTGAGATTTGTTCTAGCTTAACTTGTCTAGTTAACCTAGACCAGGTCTAGATTAATTCTCTATGGGAACCCATTTTTCCTACTCCCTTTGTGTTGTGTAGGAATCAGCAGGTTTATCTAATGCTGAATATTTGGACAAAAAGAAAAAAAATTCTAGGCAAATACCTGGATACTTTATCTATTCCATGTTGCTGTTTGGGAACATGTGGATGCCAAACAGAATTTTCCACTTTTCATTCAGATAATGTCACTCAAGGAGTCACGGGAAAGGCCACAGTCTTTAAGATACTAAACCTCATTTTCCCTTCCATGGTAACATTTTTCTTCCACAGACATGTGGTTAACTGTTTCCACATATCACCCTATGTGTGTAGACTCAAGCAGAATGCAGGCATAGTTATATAACTACATTTATATCCCCGTGCTATTTATATTTCCATATATACATATATATTATGTAAGCCACTAATATATATGGGCCCATATATGTTTATATGCCAAGATATATGAGGATTCATAGGCACATTCACATTATTTATTTTATTAATTCATTTATTAGATTTATATTAGATATGTCTCTCTTTTAGTTTATTATCTGGCTTCACTCCCTGCACGCTTCAGTCTGCCTGGCGAGTAAAACCCAAAGAGGAAAAAGAGTTGGCTGAGGGCAGTGGGGTTGGAGGAACCTACCCTTTGGGCACTTTCCCACCAGGGCTGATAGTATCCATGCCCTAACTTTGTGAATCTCATTAGCTGGCATCATGGTGGTGTGTCCATCTTCTTCTGAGGTGGGGTCATTTTACCCTGTAAATTTAAGGCAAATTGTTTTCCCCCAACAACTTCTCAGATACACTAGAGTATGGGCAAGACCAGCTCTGCCTTAGGATTTCCATCTTCTTTAGTCTTTGAGGCAGAGGGAACAAATAAAGAAGAGAGCTGCAAAGCCTTGCACCCACATGGATTACAAAGTAATTTCCATGACTAAAATTAACACACATGGTGACCAGCCTCCAGTACAGAAAGTGGAAGGCTCATGAATTAGATCAGCAACACCCAAATGACGAAAAATAGGTCCATATACATTGATGGCCATGTAACCACACAGACTGTATCTATACTGATTCAAAGTGGCACAATGATCCAATGAATTTGGGCCATGGAGACAAGATCAGTCAAGCCGAAACACACACACACACACACACGCACACACACACACACACACACACACACACACACACATTTTTCCTTCTATAGCAAGGGTTTAAATTATCTTACCAATTACCTTTGTAGACACTTTCAGAGATGATAGACCTTTAAATTGCAGGGAGGTGGGTAGGGAACAATTGTCTATTAGGGTTTCACATTAGACAGCGTATTTCTTGGAGTGTTACAAGGCAAACCAGGACATATTCACGCGAGTGCGCGCACACATGCATGTGTGCCATGTGACTTTGGGCAACTTGAAACAAAAAAAAAAGTTTAATTGAATTTCGGGGCCTGGGGAAGATTTGAACCTATAATTATTTCTTAGCAAACTTGCTGAATGCAGGATTTCCCTCCTCTGGGACGAGATGAGACGGGTAGCATAATGAACCCTCTTTAATTAAAAAATAAAATATTTCAGGATAATCATATTCTTCCAGGTTATATTTTTAAGAAGGAAAGGAAGGATGGTGAGAAAATGTCAATTTTCTAATACCGAAGGGGAGAATGCCCCTCAGCAGCCTGATTTCTTCTGGGTAAATCATTTTTCTTCTCTGGGTCTCAGTTTCCTTTTCTGTAAAATGAGGGGATTGAACAAAGGTTGAACTGAGTGGCAGGCCTGAACTAGATGACCTCTAAGATCCCTTTCAGCTTTAAATCTATGATTCTTTAACCCTTCAGATAAGAGGCCAGATATTAAAAAAAAAAAAAGCTGCCTCCATGGATTACTCTTTTTTCTACCACCATGTACTGCTGTCAAATCTAAAAGGCTGGTTTGATATTTGCAACCTCCTTAGGCTTGGGGTGGCAGGGAAGGTGAACATAAAGATGGTAATGAGCCTAGTTAAACCAAACAGGAGAGGCAACATAGTATAGTGGTTAGAGGACTGACTTAGGAGTCAGAAAGACCTGGGTCTATGTCTATTCTCCATCACGTATTAGCTGTGTGACTCTGGTAAGTCATTTAACCTTTCAGTGTCCTGGGTGATTCTAAGACTAAGTTACCCATGAGTGGCAGATCTTCATCATCTTCATTATTGGAGGGAGTCTCCACACCAGGAATTCCCTATACTGATGAAATTACGGCTCTTAACCAAAAGACAAAGGGAGGGGTGTCAACAGGAGTGGGTGCCACTGACCCAGATAAACCTTCCACCCAATCTTTTGTAGCCTGAATTGTATAGGATTCTCAAGTGTGGAAGAAATCCCCTATTCTTTTTTCCCATTAGGACAGTTTTTCCCTGTAATTGCTTAGGGAGATTTGGGATTTAGACTACAAGATCCAGGGGAAATGTAAGCTTGTCATGGAATCTGGGGTGGAGGTGGGAGAGATTCTCTATTTTGATTGAATGAAGTCAGGAGGCAACAATGCCCCAGAAAAAAATGGAGTTGGGCCTGAGGTCTCTAAACCAAAGGATCCCAATACAGAGCACAACACTCCCAAGAGTGGCTGAACCAGATTAAAATGTAATTGGGAAATATTTAACAAAAGAAAGAAAAATACAGTAGAACACAGATGATGTTAATATGTGGTTTTCTAAGTCAATATGCATTGGGCAGGGATCCTTATATAAAATTTAAAGGCTACATTTCTATTTAACACCACTAAACCACCATCTTCACTTTTTGCAACATTGGACCCACGGAGGCACATTGCCTTGGGAGGAAGGAAATGATTAAACAGGAAGATGACTCAGGAAAATATGTTGAGAGAAACCCAGAGGATTTTTGTTTTGTTTTCTTATTGTTTATTCATTTTCTCCTAATCCCAATTTACCTTCTATTATTCTGGGATCTAAGCCCAGAGTCTGGGGCATCTGCTCCCCAACAGAGATGTAAGTAGGAAGAGATAATGTAAGTGGAAGCCCTTTTTGGCCAAGGTCCTTTACATTCCAGCAAGGGCCAGAGGATGAGGAAGCTTGAAGTGTATTTGTGTAGCTAAGGATCAAAAAAATCACCTCTGATCAAATTCACCTTTAGAAGGCTGCTCTTAATTAGATCTCTGGTAGTCAGCTGGAGGTACATTTATACAAGCCCGGCATTTACAATCCCAGCCATATCTACACCACTTATAGAGAGCACCCATGGTTCAAGATTAATCTAGACACCCACTCAGTGTATAACTGTGTGTTCATTAAATACTCAGGGTCTTTTTATGTTCCTAGTAGCATACACACTAGTGACTTGGGCTTTCTCTAAGCACCCAGTTGTGTCTACGTTGTTTCAGCAATACTGAGAGCTGTGTCAACACTGGCTGTCTTCATTACACTGATTAGAATTTGGAAAAAAAGAATCATGAGATCACAGGACCATGAATTTACAGCAGGAAAGGGTCTTCCAGACTTTCTAGTCCATCCCCCTCCTCCGTTTTAGATGAGGAAACTGAGGTCAACAGACATTAAATGATTTGCCTGAGGCTATCCAGGTAGTGAGTAGCAGAGACAAGAATAGGACCCAAGTTCCCAGACTCCAAACCCAGTATTCTTCTCACTATGTCATGCTATGAATGAACATTTCCTCCTAGCTGGAGTGTGTAAGCCGGGGTGTGCTGGAGCCAGCTCCCACTGGTTCACAAGAGCTGATTGTTAAATCTTCAGCGTGAATATTTACAATTCAGAATTGGCTAAAATCAGGGTTTGCTGTTGATTGTCTAGACTTAGGAAAGTGATAACTAAAATGTTAATAGTGCAGATTAAATTAAAAGTGTGTCATGCACTTTCTTTCCCTTGAGAGTTGGTTGTTAAATGTTTACTAGTACACTATTGGGTATATTAAGTATAGGCACTGAGATTTAAGATAAGTAGCAGGTGAAGTGACAAATGAATAGAAGCAAAAATCCTTGATTTAGAGCTGGATGAGACCTCAGAGATAATATGTTGCAACCCCCTTGATTTATAAGTGGGGAAATGAAGCCCTAAAGATGAAGTAACTTGCCCAAGTTTACATAGATAGTAAGTAGCAGAGATAGGGTTGACTTTAGATTCCCTGAGGCCAAAACCGGGTCTTTATCAGCTTCACCTTAGGTGAAAGTGGTGGTGATGTTTCATTTATCTTTAAACAATGAACAACCACCTCCAAGAAGAGCTTCATCCTAGTTCAGATCCAAGCAACCTGGAATTTCAGTTGAAGGAGCCTGGAATTTGCAATGAAAAAAGACTCCAAGAGTTTGACAGCCTAAAGACCTCTCTGTTCAATCCGGGTCCCTACCTACCTGGGAGAATGTTGGTTATTTTAATAAAGCCAAATTAAATCCTAAAGCAGGGCTAGTCAGTGATTCAGTGGGGGATGGCCCCAGATCATTATGGGGCAGTTATAAAATAAAAATTATAGATGGATAAGAATAGGAGCACAACGAATAAAAAGATTTAATGGAGGGGAGAGGGAACAGAATAGCAAAGAGGGAAAGTTGCCAAGCCTGGAAATAGGGGGTTATTTAGTGGAATTCTACAATATAATAGAAGCATGTCGTTCACCTTTCCTAAATCATTAGGAAGTATTTCGGATATGAGCCAGAGGACAAAGAGGAAGGAAAGGCTAACAAGGATGTATGGTGGGGGAATATTTCTCGTTCTGATTGCGTAAAAATGTTTCTACCAAGGCTGAAAAGAAAGGTAACAATCTCTGTGAAGTTGAAAAAGAACAAGTACAGGAATTTGGGACAATTCAGTTGGAAGGAGAGAAGACCAAAGGAAAAGCAAATCATCATCTCAGTGTCAAAGAAGGAATTTTCTGCCTTCTACCCTCCATCTCCTCCAATGGTAACTCAAGAGTACTAGAGTGGCATGGTAGAAGAAACCTCATCTAAGAGTCCTTAAGGGAGGCCAAAATGCTAATTACACGACCCCTAGTTCCACATCCGCTACTCATCAGTCAAGCCAGGAAGGGTGCTCCCTAGGCTTCAACTCCTTCATTTGTAAAAGGAGGGATGGGACTACATGACCAATAGGGTCTCCTCCAGATTGATGGTTTTATGAAAGCAGGAGGAATCCGGGTTAGGAGTGAGGGTGAGATGAGATCAGGATCCCTGGGAACTGCAGACATGGTTCATCAGACATAAATTGTCATGGTTCTTTGCAAAGACTTAATATGGTGAACTGGATCAGATTTCTCAAGATGGCATTTTGTTCAATCTCTGCCTCAATGAAGGACTTTTTCCGTCCATCCACTACCAACACCCATAAGCCTCTAGCTCATGGCTTATGTACCCTCCCTCTCTCACTCAGGGAAGCCCCTGGGCGGGCCCCATTTTTTTTTTTTTTTTGGCTAGGGTTGGTTTTTCTCTCCTTATGCCCCTTTGAGGAGAGCAAGACATCAAAGATGGGTGGCAAGATCATAAAGAGAGGGAGGATATTAGAAGGAAGGAGCCACCCGGGGCTCATAAAATGGGTGGTGGGGGAGCAGGGGGAGGACCCACCCACTTGTCAGGCAATGCTTCATCTCACTTTCCCTGAAAACTAAAATCTCAGCTCTTGCCTCAGGGCAGGGTGGTTGGCTGGGGAAGGGGTGGATGGTGGGGGGAAGGGAACTAGAGGAGGAAAGGGGAGCAATCCCAGAGATTGGAGCAACAAGTCATGCTGACATTGAAGATGTGTCATCCTCTTCACCCCACCTCTTCGAGCCCAATGAAGTCAAGGTATCCTAATGGATCACTAAGAGACACCGGCTCAATTTACATCTCTGCCACTGTGTGTTTGAAGGACTCACTACTCTCTCTATATCTCAACATCCTCCAACCCACCAAACAGAACAAATGACACTCCCCTCTTCTATTGGGAATTCAGTAGCTCAGAAGGGAGAAGGGTTAAAGAGAGGAAGTGTGAATAAACCAGGTCACATTAGGTTGATCTGATTGGTCATACTATAATCTGCATACTGTAACTCTAAGGACAGTAAGCAATGCACAGAAATGACTGTCAGTTTCTACTGCTCAAGCGATGAGGCCAATGGTATGGAGGTGCTAGGAAGAGGAAAGCCCTGTTCTGATCGAGGGAAACCAGCAGAGAAAGAAGAGAGATAAAAGTGCCCATGGAGTTGGGCTTGGTACACTTAGGATAACTGGAAACATCAGGGAAAGCCCACCATTCTTTGGAGGGACCCAGATTGTGATTCCCTTAAAATAAGCCAGGTAGAAAACATGGTAGCAAATTAGAATGACCAAATGCATGAGTTGGCATCTCTTTTAGTCAAGTAGACTCAGTCAAAATGGGTAGATTCTGAAGGCATTTCATCCCACCCCCAAAGACTGGCAGCTTCTGAGAGCAGGGATCTGGTCTCCCTCTGGATCCACACACCTGGGATTCTCTGAACACGGGGAGGACCCGCAGTAAGGACAGGATGGGAATTCGTACTCTCCTGAGCAAATCTCTTGGATGCGGTGGATTCTTGCCCTCTTCATGTTATGTTCTTAGAGGCTGAGAGAACAGAACATTCTGAAGTTTCAACTTCTCCATCACCTATAGGCAGAAATAATAACATCTCACTGCATTAAAATCTGGAAGTTGTTAGGAACGTTGGCCCACCTGATCCAGCCTCTGGATAATACTTTACTGAGCACTGTTCTAGAACTGGGGTGCAAGAAGTTGTGGTCACTGCCTACCAGTTGGAGAGATAGGATTTGTATAATCATATTTACAAGATCCCTGGCAAAGAAGCAAGAGTACCACACAAGTACTGCATTTGAAAGGAAAGGACATAGAATCAAATCCTCACTTCAGGGTGACTTTAGGCACATCGTTTAATCTCTACGAGTCTCAATATACCTATCTGTAAAATGAGGGGGTGGGTAGATGATCTGGGAGGTACTGTTCTTATGAAATAGTTAAATAGCTCAGTGAATAAAGCACTAGATCTGGAATCAGAGAGACCTGAATTAAAATCCAGCCTTGGACACTTACTAGCTGTGTGACCCTGTGCAAGTCACTTTTAACCTCTGTTTGCCTCACTTTTCCACAACTGTAAAATGGGGATAAAACAGCTCCCTGCCTCCCAGAGTTGTGAGGATCAAATGAGACAATATTTGTAAAGCATTTAGTACAGTGCCTGTCAGTCAATAAACAAAGTTCCTACTATGTGCCAGGCACTGTGCTAATTCATAGAGATATAAAAAGAGACAAAAGACAATTCCTGCTCTCAAGGAGCTCCAATCTAATGACGGAACCAACAAGCAAACAAGCTATATACTGGACATATAGGAAATAATTAAGAGAGGGAAGGCCCTAGGATTAAGAGGGGTTAAGAAAGGCTTCCTGTTGAAGGAGGGATTTTGATTGGAACTTAAAGGAAGCCTGAGAAACCAGCAGGCAGAGATGAGGAGGGAGAGTGTTCACGCCCAGACCCAAGAGATGGAGTAATTTGTTTATAGAACAGCCAGGAGGCCAGTGTCGCTGGATCAAAAAGTGCCTGGCGGAGAGAAAAGAAGACTGTAAGAAGACTGGAAAGGTTTGGGAGGGGGAGTAGGGCATGAAGAGTTTTGAATGCCAAAGAATTTTGTATTTGATCCTGCAGGTGCTAAGGAGCCCCGTAGTTTATTGAGTACAGGGGTGATGTTGTTTGACCTGTGTTTTAGGAATATCACTTAGATGGCTGAGTGAGGCAGGATTGGCATCAGGAGAGGCTTGAGGCATGCAGACCCACTAGCAGGCTGTTGCTATAGTCCGGGTGTGAGGACCTGAACCAGGGTGGTAACAATGACTCATAGTAGGTGCTAAATAAATATTCTCTTTCCTTCGTGCCTCCCTCCCCAACTCTGAATTCTATCCGTCATTCACTAGCATGTACAGTCACACTAGTAGCAAGTATGACAGGAGTGTGACATTGGAGATCACCAAGGTCTAGGGCAAGGCTTCTTAACCTGGAGTCCATGAAATTTTAAGAAAAACTTTTATGACTTTATTTTCTTATAATTTATTTCCTTGGTAATCTTACATATTTTATTTTATACATTTAAAAACATTATTCTGAGAAAGGGTCTTCCTTAGACTGCCAAAGGACTTGAGAATATTTGGTCTGGAAATATAGTCTGGAGGCTGCTGAACACTCAGCTCTGGGCCTAGAGTCAGGAAGACATGAGTTCAAATCTGGACTCAGACACTTACTAGCCTGTAACCATAGGCAAGTCACTAAACCTCATAATGCCTCAGTTTCCTCAACTGTAATAACTGAAATAATAATAGAACCTCCCTACAGGGCTTCTGTGAGGATCAAAGGATATAGTATTTCTAAAGCACTTAGCACAATATCTAGTGAACAGTAGGTACTTAATAAATGCCTATTTCTTTCCTTCTTATTAGAGCCCATCTAGTCTATCTTCTGCCCCCGGGAGGAATCCTTTTTGTACCATTCATGAAAGACCTCTCCTTAAATACTTCCAGTGCTGGTGAGCTCATTATCTCACAAGGCCATTCATTCCATAACTGTTCTTCTCTATATCTAACCAAAACAAAAACTTGCCTACTCTGCGACCTATACCCCTTGATCCTAGTTCTGACCCTAGGAGTCTCACGGAATAGGTCTGCCAAGGTCCTTAACCTTTCTGTGTGTGTCATGACCTCTTTGGCAGTCTGCTGAAATCTTTCCCAGAATAATGGTTGGGTTTTTTTAGTTCATAATTGAAGAAAATGCTAAAATTCACTTAGAGATTAATGAAAATAAAAATGTGATTTATTTCTTCTTCAATTTCACAGACCCCCTGAAATCTAGGTTAATGTCCCTTTTAACTTTTCAAATATTTGAAGAGCAAGTGCCATTTGCCCACTGTCCTCTTCTCTAGGCTAACAAAATATGGATTCAACCTAAGGTAGAACTTCCTGACATGGAAGGTTGAACAGTCTCCCTTTCCATCAGTGTCTTTAAGTATTGGGCAGGTAGGCCTGGGCTGAATTCAATACTGTCCCATCAGGAGGCAGGGCATAAACACAGTCATACTCTTTGAGAGCCTTTCTAGGTCAAATATATGACATTTACCGTCTAGTTTTTTTTAATATTTTCTTGGTGTTCAAGCCAGATTTCCTCTTGTTTTCTTTGTTTTCAATCCTCAGGGAAACTTCAGGGCTTAGCTAGAAATCTTAGGCCACCCAGACAAAAACTAGGAAATTCATTAGTTGCAAGATAACGATTTCTGGAACTCTGCTGGGAAGAAGTGATTTGGGAGTTGTTCATATCTCTAAAAAAGAGAAATGGGAAGCCTTGGTGTTGGGGCTCTATTTCGAGTTCTTTGAACACTTTTTCCCACTCTAGAGACCAAAGTCCTATAGGTAATTAACCCTGAACATGCTGAGTCATTGATCTTCATCACCTGGGAAACTAACTCCTTGGAGTTTAGAAGATTTAGCTAAAGTGGATTTAGAATAGAAAGGCCATACTGGATGTGGTCTTAAGAAGTCTGTGATGTCTGGACTTGTGATTTCATTGATGTAGGGAACTTGTAGTAAGGGAATTCCCTCTACCACTATGGTTCAGCAAGACAGAGTATTAGAGTCGATTGGGTCATTGAAGGGTTAAGTGACTTGCCCAGAATCACAAAGCCCATGTGTGTCTGAGTTGGGATCTGAACTCAGTTCTTTCTGGCCCTAAAGGCTTGATCTCAATTACTGCCTAAAAACTCTAAACACCCCTGCCAACGCAACTTGAAGATTTGTCTCTTGGGACTCTCTCAGACTCTTCATGCCCCCACAAGTTTATTGGTTGGGTGGTAACTGGTTATATCTACAGAGCTTCCATGCCAGGTCAGAAAATTGAGGACTAGAAGAAATTAGAGTAAGGAGCCAGGCATTCTCAATCCCCAAGGCTCAAATAAGCAATCCTTACAGTAGCAGAATGGGACTAATGACTAAAAGTAGCTGCTTCCAGATGTAGGTCAGGGACAGGGAAGGGAATAGTTTCAATGAGCCCAGAGAATAGGAACCATGTGTGTTTAGTGTGTCTGATGATTGTATGGATAACCCATGGAGATAATAATAATAATAATAACCCTAAGCTTCCCACAACACCCCAAAATAGTCATTAATGTCTTGTTGGGTTCCCTTTCCCAGTTCTTTATCCCTCTTCCTATCCCCTTGTGAGATAGTCTTATTATACATATTGGAAGTAAGTACAGTGATTTGTAAAAGTCAGCTAGTGACAGACACAGGGGTCAGTGATAGAGCTTGCTACGTTTATAGTTATAGTCTCTAACTCTCACCCCAGCCACAAAGCGAGGGTCCTCCAATAAAGACAATTATCCAGCCTCAGTGGATATCTTATGGCAATTGTTATAGTACAAAGGAGGATAGGTAGTGCATGGACCCTTATTAGGACAGAATGGGCAACTTGGTATTACTGAGCTTGGAGACAGAGACTGTGGAGGTTCTATATGAGCCCTCCTCTCTCTGATCTCCCTCGGCAATCTGAAAACATCCACTTGGTTGGTTTCTCCATAAACTTGCCCAAAGCTCTTAAGTTGTAAGGGATCAAGGGAGGATAGGACAGAAATCACTTTTCCTTCTCCCCAGAGTTGGGAAATGGGCAGTGGCTCCACCTAAGGAAGGGGCCGTAGTGATGGTGCCACTTCTGTTTACCAGCTGCCAGCCTGGACACACCCCCGACAAAATGCCATGGAGAACGATGTTGTGACTCATGGCTTGGCAAGTACCAGGATCATGCCCTCAGGCTTTCAGATACCACACTGGCTCCTCCAGGTCGCTCTGGCTGGATCTCCGCCTCCTCTCCCAGCGGCATTCCTCAGCCTTCTCTAGTCCCCACATTATTTACTGTGGGGGAAAAAGGAAGGAAGATTTCCCTAATAAGGTTAACATGAGTTAAGGTTAAGGTAAGCATAGGGTTAATGTAAAGCGCTAGGGGTCGGGTCACTTTGGGAGGAGGGCTTAAGCATTAGCCACAGCTAATAGAAGTACCAACAGACATCCCAGAAACTTGTTTATAAGTAGAACCCTAGGGAGTACTTGGCAGGGATAGACTCTGCCATTTTCCAAGGTAAAAACCACTCCTAGGCTTGGGATGGGATAGCATTAGTGTCAGGATTAGTGTTGTTGAAATTGGTATTAGATTTAGGACTGGAGTTAGGAAATAGGAAGAACCCCCACTGACAAAAAGAGGACCCAGGAATCTAAGCAAGAGTTTAGGGATTGATTGTATTTCTTGGAGATATAATCATCCTGTACCTTTGACAGGCCCTTTTTTCCAGCCTCCTGCCCCTGTGTAGTACTTTCAAGCACTCCATAAGCTAGAACTTGAGGACTTATCCTTAACCTCAGAAGCCCTCCCAGACATTTCTCCAAGTGCTCATTGCTCCCTTCAGATCTAGGAAAGGGCAAGGGGATTGACTGATGTACCAGGGGCCTGGACTTCTGAGTGCCTAAGGCCCTGCATTGGCAGAAGAACACCAGCAAAGTGTTCTAAGGCTTCCCAGACCAAGACGTCTGTCAGCAGTGCTCAGGAACCTCTCCCTCAGGCACAGGACAACACACACTTCAAGTCCTCAACTTAGCTTCTGAAGATGGGCATAGGGTAAATCTAAAGCCTTTCCTATAACTACATATTTCTGGAGACTTCAACTCTCATTGGAACTACAAGCATTAACCTCTTTTTATCCATGGAGCTCAACCAAATCAGAGCAACTAACCAGGAAGCAAGAGCCTGGGTCCCCTGGCCAATAGCAGAACCCCTTTTTATCTGTTCTGAGCTTCTCCTCATGCCATAATTCTCTTTTCCCCCTATTCCTTGTTCCTTAAGTGTTTGGAGATCCTCCTGCAGAAGGCTTGCAGGGTGCAAAGCTGGCAGAAACCCAACTCCCTCCTCACCCCAGCCCTGCCCTACCCACAAGCAGCAGTAGGACGATGATTAGCAGCTCTCCCCAAGGCTCAAAGGTGAGGGATTTTTTTTTTATCCCAAACATGTCACATCTGGCACATCTGCTTTCCTAACAATGATGCATCCCAAGGGGTATAATCATCCGTCGGGGCGGGGCTGGGATGCAGGTCTGTACTGACAGAAGCCTGAGCCAGGGACGCCAGAAGCAAAGCTCGGGAACTTACCCCCCCTCCCCTGCTGCTGCTCCACCCCAGCGAGGATGGGGACCCCCTCATCCCATTAGATTCTCCCCTGCCTAAAATCTGGGAGCCCCTCCCTATACTCCAACTCACCTCTTGTCATGGAAGGAAACATTCCAACCACTTCAATGTTACTTGGAAGCTAAAGTCCTTCTTCCCATCTAACCTCAATCCATCCTGCTACAATATGAGGGGAATTCAAAAAGAGCCACCATCTTCCAAGAACAAAAATTGTTCAGTCAACCCTATCCTTCTCCGGCATATCTAAGATTTTAGATGCTCTTGTATTGATATAATTTCGTCTTTTTCTTTACTGTCCTTAGGTCATAACCTTTTGTAGTATAGGGTTTTATAAGAATGAAAAAAGATTTGGTAGTTTTAGTGGATGGCAAGCTTAATATGAGTCAGTAGTGTGATGGGACAGGCCACAGAAGTTAACAATATCTTGCTTTATAATGAGGAGTATGGCTTCTAGGAAGAAGGGAGTGATAATTCCACTGCACCCTGCCCTTCTCAAACCTCATCTGGAGGACAGTGTCCACTTCTGGGTACTATGGTTAAAGAAGGATGTTGATAAGCTAGAAAGTGTCCACAGGAGCTTGTCCAGAGTGAAGGGCCTTGAGTCCATGACATATAAAAATTGGTTGAAATAATTGAGCATGGTTAGCCTGGAGAAGACTAGCAGAGTGGGAGAGACACCATAGCTGGCTTCAAGTATTTCAAGGACTGTCACGTGGAGAAGAAATTCATCTTGTACTGTTTGGCCCCAGTGGCCAGAATGAGAAGTAATGAGTGGAAGCTGCCAAGAGGCAGTGTAGACTTGGGGGGGGGGGCGGTTTCCTAACAATTGGACATGTCCAAAAGTGGGCAGACTCCCTTGAGAGCTAGTGTGTTTGCCCTCCTTGAACAGGGAGCAGAGACTGCACGGACAGTCACTGGGTATGTTAGAATGGGGATTTCTTTGGAGTATGGGTTGGACTGTCCATCGAGGTCCCTTCCAACTCTCAAATGTTGTGATTCTTTGATCCTATATGGAAGCCCCAGTCTCTTAAGGTAATACTTAAATTTTCCCCACTGGAGTTCCCATTCCCTGAATGTCAACTCTTCTCTCAAATTATATAATTTCTATCTTATTATTCTTTCCTTTCCTATAGCTCCTTAGGGTAGAATCTGAACTTACTTCTCATCCCCACATACACCTTACCCCCTCCTACCTTAAAGTAGCCATACAGACCGAACCCCTAGTCTGGGTTGTCTACCATTTTCCATTGCCCAACACTATCCTTACCCTTCCAAACCTTGTTATGTATTCTTTTCCTCCAAGAAATCTTTCCTCAGAAGCCTATGAATCTGCTCTCCCCAGTACTAATGTCTTCCTTCCTGGCTCTGTATCACCTTCCCTGTGAAGCCTTTTCTGACACTCCCTATTCCAAGTTGTTTGTATGCCTTCCCTCATTTAATTATTTCACTTTTAGTAATAACAACTAGCATGTTAAGGTTTGTAATACAAATTATCTCTCTTAATCCTTACAACAACCTGGGAGGTAGGTGCTATTTCTATCCACTTTTTACAGATGGGGAAACTGAGACAGTGATCTAAGTGACTTGCCCAACATCACACAGCTAGCAGGTGTCCAAGGCCAGATTTAAATTCAGGTCTTTCCCAATTTTGTATTTCCACAGTAGAATGTAAGTTCTTTGAGGCCAAGACTGTTTTCATTTCTTTATTCCCAATGCCTTGTACACAATAGGAGAATAATAAATGTTTATGGAACTGAATTTAATAGCTACGTCCCCACATTCTTGGTGCTGTGCTTGTCTCTCCGTGTGTCTTGAATCTCTCCTATCTGATTGGAAATTAAGACTTTGGATAAGGACTTTGTCTCCTTACTCTGATTTTCGCCCTGTGGCTGTTACATTGCTCTATATATCAGTGGGGTGCTCAGTCTAGGGGGAGGAGGATGATGGAGAGGGAAGGGGGAGAGAACTGATGTTTAATGCCTATTCTGCTCCCCCAGAAAAAGATATAACCAACATATACACCCATACTTACATTCTCAAATATATACACACATACCCCAAGCCATCTCTAAGATGACTGTGCTTGTCAGAAATAAATCACATTTGGCTTTCAGATGCAACAGTAATTACACGGTATCTTAACTATCTGTGCAAACTGTCAGAGAAAATATATTGGAGAATGCAAGGAAAAAGAAGGGGGAGGCTGGAGCATCCCTCACACAATACCATCTCTTCATCTGAAGTCATCTGGAGATAGGACAGCACGAAAGGGTGGAGGCATGCTAGGGCCCATCCCAGACCTTTAAGAGCCTAATGGTTTTTTAGGTGAGATGTGTTGTGTTGTCAAACGCTTCCAGGGAAGGGAAGCAGAAAGTGGAGGGGATTCCAGCTGAATCTTCTGCGTCCTTAGTGTCTGCGGTGTTGCAAGCAGCTGCTGGGTTTTAAGTAGATCTGAGGGTCAATTTCCTGAAAAGGTAGATACTGTAGAAGGGACCTAAGGCAAATGAGGCCTTCTCTGAGAACTTCGGAGATCATTTTTAAATGCCTTTTGACCTTCAGGCAGCCCTAGTTCCAACTGTTCCAGAAAAGAACAAACAATGAGAACTAGGAGGGGGAGAGAAGAGTTAGGATTTGGGGGGGGGGGAGAGAAAAGTTAGGATTTGAGGGTGGAAAAAAGAGCACTGATGGGTAGTTTAATTTGAAATCATAGATAAGGGGTGTGTGCTGGCCATTCAGGTTAGGTGTATCCACATGGGCAGTCTAAATGACATTGGTAGGTATCTCTGGAATCTTGCCCACCTTTCTCCAAGAGAGACATTGATTGCTGCCTGGAGTAGAGCAAGAGAAAGGGCCACGAGGCAAATCTTTGTGTAATCCTCTCAGAGAGGGGGAACACTACACCAGAATTATATCATCCCCACCTCCAGGGGCATGATTTTTTTCTTAGGTTCAAAAACAATAAATCCTCTACTTTCCCTATGCAAATCATATGTAAATTAGCCCGGTATTAATACTAGGGGAATAATATGTCTGAAACTACTTTGTAACTAAAAAGTGCTATTTTCTTCCACTCTCCCATTCCCTACTCCAAATCTGATATTTTGGCTTCTCTTCCTTCAGGGACTTTGTCCACACCTCTTCTCTCTGCAGGTAATTTGGAGGGCAGAAGATTAAATAAATTGAGAACAAGGTCTGACCTTCAGCTTCTCACCCCTAGGGGAAGAGTAGGGCTGCCAGAGAAAAGAAGGGTCCAATTTCTTTCTTTTTCTCTTTCTTTTTTTGATGTCTTTTGTTTTGCTATCATCTTTATTTCTGAATATATCCTTATGCCTTTTCCTACTCAGTAAACCATCCTTTTTTGACGGAGATGAAAAAGAAAAGGGGCAAAAAACAGCTTAGCAAAACCAACCAACATATTCTCCATATCTGACAGCATATGCAGTATTCCACACCCATAACCCCCCACCTCTTCAATGAGCGAAGGAAGATGCATCCTGTTAAGAGTTGGTGAATTTTGCAGTTTCTTTCATTGTCTCCCACTTAAAAGCAGTTTCTGCCTTGGGTATACATCCACAATATACATATACAGAGTCAGGGATAAAGGATGTCCCATCAGAGCTGGGAAAGTGGTGGCGTGTTTAATAAGTAATAGTTTGTGGGCTCTCCCAGGACTCTTTTTTAAGTGTATGTTTACACATTTAACGTGTGTGTAAGGAAAGGCAGGGAAATTCAGTGCATACAGAGAGCCAGTCTCAAACCCGGGAAGACATGGGGTCAAGTCACAAGGAGTGACTGATCTCAGGCAGATATCTTGACCATTCGACACTCTAAGCAGCTAAGACCATAAGGTCCAGAGGACACACTGGCCTGCAGTGGTAAAGAGATCCTCACTTGGGAGTTCCCTAAACCAGCAAAGTCATGTTATGGTGAATCTTTGTGAGGTGGTGGAAAGTTGCCAGAGCAGGACGCTTTCATAATACACCGCCCTCCACCACGCACTCTGTGATGCAGTGACACTGGCCTCCTTGCTCTTCCCGAAACAACGCACTCTAGGCGTCTTCTCTGGCTGTCCCCCATTCCTGGAATACTCTACATTCTCATCTCTGCCTCCTGGCTTCCTTCAAGTCCCAGCCAAAATCCCACCTTCTGCAGGAAGTCTGTCTTCTTCAAGTACCTGATACATAGTGTTGTTATCGTTCAGTCATTTTTCAGTCGTGTCTGACTCTTTGTGACCCCATTTGGGGTTTTCTTGGCACAGATACTGGAGTGGTTTGCCATTTCCTTCTCCATCTCATTTTACAGATGAGGAAACTGAGGCAAACCAGGTTAAATGACTTGACCAGGATCACACAGCTAGTAAGTGTCTGAGGCCAGATTTGAACTCAGGAAGAAGAGATTTCCTGACTCCTGGCACTCTATCCACTGCACCACCTAGGTGCCCCACCTGATACATAGTAGGTATTTAATAAATTTAATAAAATGACTTTAGAGACGGCCAAGAGTCGGACAGAGCTATCTGTTTGAGATAACTTAGGTTTGCTTTGGTGTAGAGACAGGAGGATGCATGAGATGACGCTTCAAGGTCTGATTCTGGATAATTCATCCCCACACCAGTGGCCCTCTGGCCTGGCTATTTAGGCATTTGGAGTAGCTAGGGAATAAATGATTGGAGTACTAGACTTGGAGTTAGGACAGACTCGAGTTCAAATTTCACCTCAGACTTGTAATAACTGTATGACCCTGGGCAAGTCACTTAACTCCCACCTACCTCATTTTCCTTATCTGTAAAATGGAGATAATAAAAGCACCCACCTCCCAGAGTTGTTTTGGGGTTCAAATGAAATAATAACAATGTAAAGCACTTTGTAAACTTTAAAATGATATATAGATATTAGCTGTTATTAATAATTAATGTAGAAAGTCAACTCCTTTGGAGACCATAATTTGTACAAAATGCTTCTAATGTACTCCTATAAAAATAGTGGAGTAGCTTCTTTTACCAAATACCTGGCATTAACAAACTTCCTAAACATCTCCTTGGATGAGGAGGCTGTGCATGTATACAGGAAGAAAGGGAAGGAAAGAGTAAAATCCTTTGATCATCCCCATTTGGGGAACTTAAGTGTGAAAAAATGTATTCATTGTAAGTTTTACAAAACAACAAACAAAAACTCTGCAAAGCTTCTATTCCCCTAAGTCTGGAAAAACTATATACCAACAGGTTCTATAGGCTAGAGAGAAAGAATATACAGTTACAAAGCAACAAGGAGATGAGATAGCTGGAGACGTAGGGTACCAGACAGCCCTTTGGCCTATGCCTATAGCCTGAAGCACCTTTCCACATCCCCACTTTGATGCTTTGAACTGGATGACAGAGAGGAGAAAGGAGCGTGTGTGTGTGTGTGTGTGTGTGTGTGTGTGTGTGTGTAGGGGGGACTGTTTATTAATGGTTATGTCTTCCCCACAGCCTGTGAAGGGATTAGATCCCTAACATTCTTGGGGCTCCCTGTGTTCCTAGAATTCCCAGCATTCCTGGACTCAGAAGCTGAAATTTCCCAACCTGTCCCCATAGAGCCGTGAAATCCAGTTATAAGACAAACAAGGCCGTGTTTGTACCATAAAACCACTGTGCTCGAGCTAATTAAATGGCAACATAAAACGGGGAGATAAACTCAGGCAGTGGGGAACTACCCAGGGACAGGAATGGGGTGCAAATGGTGGTTCTCATACAATCAAGCAAAAGGGTGGCAGTGGGGTGGGGGGTGTGCAGGGGGGAACAGCCCTCAACACTAGCAGCAGGAGCTTCCAATCAGATACAGTTAGAGACAGCGCTGAATGGCAGAGGAATGGCACCTACCACCCCCACGCACCCACCCACCCATTCCCTTCTCCATGGGGGAGACATTAGCAAATGAGATACACTTTCATACTGGCACATGCAATCACATGCACTAAGACACAAAGATACGCATATAGATTCTCTTTCACACAGAGATACTGAAATAAAGGAATACATTTAACAAAATGGCTCCCTCTTCACTGTCTGCTAACGCTGCAGTAGGTGCTGTTCCTACACAAAGACAGGGACACAGAAGGAATGACTTTGCTATCTCCTTTCATCCCAGAAGCCTCTAATTTTGTGACCTTCTAGTACCCTGGAGACATACTCTAGAAATGTGAATATTTAGTGCCTCAAATGGGAATGGGAGGGACATCATCAAGATGAAAGATAGTAGGAATTAAAAAAAGAAACAAATGCTATACATATTCTTAGCCAGTCACCTGACTAAAAGAAATCTGTAATTGAATAAGGTACCCATTCCCCAGATCTGAACTCTAGTACAGTGGTCTCCAAAGTGGGGGTTACATATCCCCAAAGGGACCTAGGATGACTCTGAGGATGTGCAACCTTCCAACCTAAGCATGAAAAGAAGTGTGGCAGGTCTTAACCAATCACCCAACACTCCTGACTCCACACTATCTCATCCCCAACTCCCCATTAACCTCCCAGGGTGATTATAACTGCAACCCAGGCACCCATAGACCCTGCACAAGGACTGTTGGGAAAATCACGGTGTACCCACACCCTGCACTCATATCATCTCACAGTTTCAGTGCCCCTTGGTTGACTCTGGGATACTGGGTGATGGCTAAGAGGCTAGCTTCCAGCCTCACTTTTCATTTTGCATTGGAATGGAGTGAGCTGCACAGAATGAGTAAGTCTGGATGCATTGCAATCTGCAACAAACTCACCCGTTTTCAATACTTCCCTATTTCCTTCAAGGGTGCCTTCATCTCTCCAATCTTCCAGGTTCATGACCTACTTTATGCTTGACTTCTCATTCTCCCTCATTCCATGTCTTCAATCAGTTGCCAAATCTTTTTTCTACTTCCATAGCATCTCCTGCTTGTGTTTCCTTCTCTCTGCTCATGCAGCCACCACCCTGGCTGGGGCCCTCAGACCCTCTCACCCGACCTGTCGCAATAGCCAAAGAGCCAAGTAGCTCTCTCAGCTTTCTCTCTCTCCCCTCTTCAAATCACCCTCCATGCAGTTGACTAAAGCTTAGGTCTGTATTTGTACCAAAATATTTATAGCAGCTTTTTTTTTTTTTGTGGTGGCTGAGAATTGAAGTCAAAAGGATGCCCATCAGTTGGGAAAATGGATAAACGAGCTGCGGTATATGATTGTGATGGAATATATTATGCTATAAGAAATGACAAGCAGGCAGATTTCAGAAAAACTTGGAAAGATTTATATGAACTGATGCAAAGTGAAGTGAGCAGAACCAGGAGAATGTTGTACACAGTAACGGCAATATTGTACAATGAAGAACTGTGAATAACTTAGCTATTCTCAGCAATACAATGATCCAAGACAATCCCAAAGGACTCATGATGAAACACGCTATCTTCCTCCAGAGGAACTACTGATACTGTCTGAATGCAGACCAAAGCATGTTATTTTTCACTTTCTTTCTTTCCTTCACTCTTTTTTAAAAAATTCAGGTCTTCTTGTACAAAATGACAAAATGTTTTACTGATTGCACATATATAGACTATATCTGATTGTTTTAACATGTAATTTGGGAAAAAATAAAGTATTATGTTAAAAAAATAAAGCATAGATCTGACCATATCTCTACTGTATTCAGTAAACTCCAATGACTCTGTATTACTTCTAGGTCAAACATAAACCTCTGCTCAGTATTTAAAGTGTTTCACATCGTGATCCCAATCTACCTTTCCAGCTTCATATACATTCCTCCCATCTCCTCTCCCTACAATGCAGCCAGACTGGCCTCTTGCTGTTCCTTACACACAACCCTCCATTTTCCATCTCTATGCTTTTGCACTGGGTGTCCTTTATATCTGGAGTACATCCCACCCCCACCCTCCATGTCTACCTCTTGGAATTTATTATTTCCTTTAAAACTCTGCTTAAGTTTCACATTCTCTATAAAGCCTTATCCCCACATCCCACCCCCAACTCCAAGTGCCCTGACTCCCAAAATTATCTTGTATTTGTTTTATATGTAGCATTCCCTCTGACCTCATTTTCCCAACTCCCACTGGCACAGATAGGCTGGTTCACAGAGAGTAGCTGACAATGTTTCTCCTTAGGATTCCAGGGATAAGCCTGAGATGCTGTGGTTTTTAATACTTCTAATATTTCACAAGCCCCCATCCAGTTTGCTCTCCACAATATGAATAAATCACTTGGCATTGATTAGGTTTTACAAAGAGATATTTAATCAGAAGGTACAGGAAGTTATAAAAACGCCACCCCCCTCCAGAAAGGATATTCTGCTCTACCTCCTGCACCCAGAGTCTATTGCAGGAGAGGGGGAGAGGAGAAGAAGAGGAATGAGCATGAGCTTAAAGTACCAGGGTAGTGAGACACACACATAGGGAATATGTGGATGAAAGGATACCTCCATGGCTCCTGACCCTAGAAATCCATTTCTACCCTCATAGTCCCCTCCAAGTTTGTTTGCTTCTGAGTGTAGATTTAGCTCATTGGTTCTCCTTATTGGATATGGCATCTTGGCCAACTGGACAATCCACTACTGCCCTAGATCATGCAGGTCAATCTTCTAGGTTGTCTCCTCACTTAAACTCAGTTACTGCTGCTACTAATTCCAGTGATCTCTGCTATCAACTTTTATAGCCGAGAGGGCCTCATAGGTCTTCCAACTTTTCAGAGCTTACAGGGTTGTATCTTGGCCAATTCCATCAAATGGCACTCATTCACCTAAGACCAGGAAAGAATAAACCCAAAGGAAACAGACACATGTGCTCAGGAATGCACGGCTGGGTGAAGAAATAAGGCAGCCACTGTGCCCCCAGCTATGCAATGGCTCACAGCAACCCTCCTCACTAGAAAGCCTCCAGATAAAAGAATGAGAGGTTGTCTCCTTGAACCTTTTGTAATTCAAACTCAGTCTGGCTCCTCAGCCAGCCAGAAAACTCCTTCTCATCACATAGCATCAACTCTAGTCACAGATAGACAGAAAAAGGCTCATCAGAAAAAGTCAGGGTGGTATATGCATACAATCCTTGCTATGAGGTGGCTGAGACTGGTGGATCACTTAAGTTTGGGAGTTCTGAGCTGGAATAGAGCTAAAGCTATACATATGTGTATATATATGTACATATGTATGTATATATGTTTGTGTGTGTGTGTGTGTGTGTATGTCTATACTAAGTCCAGCACCAATATGGTGAATCCCTGGGAGTGGAGGACCACTAGGCTGCTTAAGGAGGAGCAAAATGCACCACCTTAGAAAAACAGAGCAGGTTAAAGCTTCCATGATGATGAGTATTGGGATAGGACCCATAAGTGGTTGCTGAAAGGAAAGAGACCTAGGATAGAAAGAAAAAAAATGAAGGAAGGCAGGAAAGAAAGAAGGAAAGAAGGAAGGAGGAAGGGAAGGAGGGAGGAAAAGAGGAAGGAAGGAAGAATGAAAGGAAAGAAAGCTCATAAAAATAAAAAGAGGCTTACCAAGCTTTCACTTGGATTGAAGCCAGGCAGAGAATATCACTCATGTTCTATAACCCACCAGGAAGGGCAAATCTGAACATGATTCAAAGACTGGGTTATCACTGACTAGTTTCCTCATGTCAAACATATTTCATACATACTTATTTATGTATATGTTGTCTCCCCCAGTAGAATGTAAGCTCTTTGAAGGCAGTCACTGTTTTCCTCTGTCTACATACACCCAGCACCAAACACAGTGCCTAACACATAGTACTGACAATTAATAAATGCTTGTTGACTGAGAGAGTTATCATTGGAAGGAACTTTCAGATCTGTGAGATCACAGACTCACTGGAGTATTTGAGAGATTCACCTGCATGATTTCAACATTTACAAACTCAGCTGAATCCCAGAATTATTGAAGCAGGCCAGAGAAGAAGAAGATAGATATTTTTAAATACGTACATAGATAGACAGATCGATGAGAAGAAATATCCAATACACTACAACGCTTTTGCAGTCCTAGATTCAAACACTGGGGGAAGATGCAAATATTTCATCATGAAGTATTTAATTAGCAAGGGCTAACACAATAAACAAAAAAACCTTAAAATATTTACCTTGTGAAGATATCATATTTCAACACTTTCTTTAAATAGAAGTTAGCTGATAATTTCCTGGCAAAGTGCTTAAAAGAGTTATTGAACTTAAAGATGTTATGCATCCTTTTTCTTTCTACAAAAAGTCTAGTGTCCCAAATCTCCTGACCTTTTCTGTGATAAGTGGCTGTCAATAGTAAGCTACTTAGCAAATATTTTCCCAAAAGGAAAAAAAATAAACTTTAATCTACTCCTTCAAGGTAACTATGACATTAAGAAATTTTTATGAAGAGCTTTTGTTTTTATATAACTTTAATTTCCCAATCTCTCCCTTCCCCATTCAGTCACCCAAAGGGCTATCCCTTATAATGACATTTGTTAAACTTTTTAGTCTCAAGATCACCTCATACTTGTTAAGAATTATCAAGGAATCCTCACAGAGCTTTTGCTTATGTGGGTTATATCTATCGATATTTACCATATTAGAAATTAAAGCATTTTGGTGTTGTTATGAAAATAGTTTTGACCTCAGTGACATCCTGAAAGGGGCTCAAGGACTCCAGGAGTCCCCAGTTCACACTTTGAGAATTGATGTCGTATAACAAAGAGGACAAAACAAGGAAAAGGCACTTTAGAAAAATTAACTAACATATCAGTTATATCCAACATTGTTTCACATCCAAAGTCACCCCCTCCCCTGCAAAGAAGGGGAACACATTTTTGTATCTCTTCCTTGGGGCCAAGCTTTGTCATTATAATTACCCAGTGCTCAATTTCAATTTTGGTTCAGTAGGCACGGTGTATATGTTTTCTCAGTTCAGCTTCACATTTCATCAGTTCATATCAATGTCTCCATGCCTCCTTCATATTCATTATTTCTTACGGTGAGTAATATTTCATCACACTCACGTACCACAATTTCTTTAGTCATCCCCTCAGTTGATGGGCATCTACTTTGTTTCAAGTTCTTTGCTTCTATACAAAGCACTGCTATAAATATTTTAGTGTCTATTAGATCTGTCTTTCTTTCACTAACCTCCTTGGGGTATATTCCTAGCTGTGGGATCTCTAGATCAAAGGGTATAGATAGTCAGTGTCATAGCATAATTCCAAATTGCTTTCAAGAATGGCTAGGCCAGTTCATAGCTCCATCAATAGTATATTAGTATGCCTGTCTTTCCCTCTTTTTAAAAAAATTCTTTTTCTGTTATTATGGTTTTAATAAACATCAATAAACATAAACACTTCCTTGCACAAAGAAAAGAAATAGAGGGTTGTATATGAAACTGTTCATCTCTATTATGTACTGGTCTCTTTTTTTTCTCCCAAAATATATATTCTTTGACCTAGCACTTCTAGATCTATATCCCAAAAGAGATTAAAAAAATAAAAAGGAAAAGGACCTGTATGTACAAAAATATTTATAGCAGCTCTTTTTTGGGGCCAAGAATTGGAAGCCGAGGGGATGCCCACCGACTGGGGAATGACTGAACAAATTGTGGTATGTGGTTATGATGGAATATTATTGTGCTATAAGAAATGATGAGAAGGGTGCTCTCAGAAAAACCTGGAAAGACTTTCATGAGCTGATGCAAAGTGAAATGTGTTATGTATAAAGTAACAGCAATATTGTAAGATGATCAGCTGTGAATGACTTAGCTATTTCTCAGCAATACAATGATCCTAAACAACTCTGAAGGACTTATGAGCTATTCACTGAGCAGGCAGATGCCAGAAAAACCTGGAAAGACTTGTATGAACTGATGCTGAGTGAAGTGAGCAGAACCAGGAGAACATTGTACACAGTAACAGCCTCATTATGCGATGACTAACTTTGAAAGATTTATCTCTTCTTAGCTGTGCAAGGATCTAAGACAACTCCAAAAGATTCATGATGGAAAATGCTGTCCACGTCCAAAAAAAGAACTATGGAGTCTGAACACAGATCAAAGTATATTATTTGCTCTCTCTCTCTCTCTCTCTCTCTCTCTCTCTTTTCTTCTTTCTCATGGTTTCTCCCATTGGTTCCAATTCTTCTTTACAATATGACTAATGTGAAAATAGGTTTAATATGAATGTATATGTTGAGCCTATATCAATTTACATGCCATCTTGGGGTAGGGAGAGGGGAGAGATGGGAAGACAATTTGGAACTCAAAATCTTATGGAAGTGAATGTTGAAAACTAAAAATAAATAAATAAATTTACAAAAAGAAAAAAGAAAAATGCTATCCACCTTCAAAGGGAGAACTAATGGTGTTTGAATACAGATTGAAATATACTTTAAAAAATAAGTATATATTAAATTTAACTCAGTAGTCCCAATACTGCCCTGACACTGTGTACTCACTTCTGAACTCCCCTCTTTTTTATTTTATTTTTTCATGTTTCCTTGGTGCTTTTTTCTTTCTTTTCCTTTTTTTTTTTTTGGTGTCACTATCGCTACCTTTTCAATTCACTCCCATATCATTCCATCTCCCCCAAAATAGATGCTCTTTTCAATAATAAGTATAGCAAAGCAAAATGAATTCACACATTGAATGCGTTTGAAAATGTATGTCTGATTCTGCAATTCCAGTTCATCACTTTTCTGCCAAGAAGTAAGAAGCTTCTTGACTTGTCTTTGGGTCATTACATTGATCATAATGCTTCAGTCCTTTACAAGTATTTTCCTTGACAACATTGCAGTCATTGTATAAATTGTTCTTCTAGTTCTGTTCCCTTCACCCTGCATCAGTTCACTCAAATCCTCCCATGTTTCTTTGAATCTGTCCATTTCATTATTTCTTACAACACAATAATATTCCATCATATCACCCTATCCCATAATTTGTTCAACCATTCCACAACTGATGGGCATTTGTTTTGTTTTCAATTCTTTGTTACAACAAAAAATTATACTAATAAAATATATTTATGCATATAAGATCCTTTCCCCTCTTTATTTCATCTCTTTAAGGTATATGCCTAGTAGTGGTATTGATGGGTATACACACTTTAGTGGGGGGATTTTTGGTTGTAGTTTCAAATTGCTGGTTAGAACAATGTCACAGTTCTTCCAATAACATGCTTGTCTTTTCACAATCCTTCCAACATTAACTATTTGAATCTTTTGTCATCCTTGCCAATTCTGGATGTGAAGTGAAAACTCAGAGTGATTTTTGACTCTCATTTCTCTGAAGTGAATTGGAGCAATCTTTCATATGATTGTTAATAGTTTATAATTCTTCTTTTAAGAACTTCATATCCTTTGACCATCCTGTTCATATCCACTGGGGAATGTCTCGTGTTATATATTTGCGTTAATGTCCTATATATTTTGGATATCAGACAAAGGTGGCATTTTAACTGTGAATGAAAAAGTAATTGATTTTTGAAAGATACTCTTTCTATGAAGAGAGTATTTTGAAAATGGGTATTTGGAAATGTTTTCATCTTTATGTGATTGTTGTTGCTAAAAATAATGTAAGTTTGTTACCTATAAAAATTATCATATTTATTTATTTAAGACAATTGGGGTTAAGTGACTTGCCCAAGGTCACACAGCTAGTAAATGTCAAGTGTTTGGTCTGAGGCCGGATCTGAACAAAAATTATCATATTTTAACACAAACTTGGAAAGAAAATTTTCTAACCTGTTTAAAAATCTTCCAAATGAAAAGTTTAGGTGTACTTTGAAGCCAATTGTTTATACATACATATATATACATATATATGCACATATATGTACATGTGTGTGTATACATATACCTATATGTATTTGTGTGTAGATATACACAGCATCTTTGGATTCATTTGCAGGAATAACTTATAAGGGAAGATGGAAATTTATTAGCCAAATTTCAACAAAAACCTTTGCATAATTGGTGGATGGGATTAAAAAATTAGACTCATGATTTAATAAGTGCAGTCAATCATGTTCTTCTTTCATTTGGGAATATGTACTTTTTTATGAGGTACTTTTTTTCAAAACTATCACAACCATTAAAACCAAGTATTAAAAATAACTGAATTTAGAATCATGTGTAACCATAAAAACTGGGATCCTTCCTGCCCCATACTCACACTAATGAATCAGGTCTCTCAGAGCAAAACTACACCTTGCCCCTCAGAGTTGTAGGACTACTCCTGTGGGGTTGGGGAGTGTCTTCCTCTAAAGTCATTGACTCAAGCTCCCATTCAGGTGTGCTCCATCAATGTTAAATGCCAGTTACAGTTAGTATTTTTCTCTTTTTTTTTCTTTTCTTTTTTTTTGGCTAGGCAATGGGGTTAAGTGACTTGCCCACGGTCACACAACTAGTAAGTGTTATTATGTGTCTGAGGCCAGATTTGAACTCAGGTCCTCCTGAATCCAGGACTCATGCTCTATCCACTGTGCCACTTAGCTGCCCCTAGTTAGTATTTTTCTTATATCAAATTTATTCTCTGATGATTAGTGTCCCAGTATCATTTAACCTCTCATCATCAGATTAGCTTTTATTGAAGGATATTTACTAAGAAGAGATAGCAATAACAGAAATCTCACAATATTTCCACCAAACTGTGTGATCACACTCTCCCACCTCTCAGGGAGCTTACGATACCTGGGAAGGATGGGCTCACACTTAAAGTAGTTGCTACAAAGCATTCCCACCACCACCACCACCAAGTTCATTTTCAAATAGCCTTGGACAAGTGGTCAAGCAAGTCATTCTTTAGGACCTTTCCTTGTACCTCACCTGGGCTCAAAATGTGACAAATCTCAGCATAAACTCTAGTTCCCAGATTTCTGTCCCTTGGTCTTCCAATCTCTTAACGCTCACAAAGTAAAGCTTAAACCTTCACCTAAACTCACTTCTAAGAAGAAGAAAGAACAAAGAATTGAGGCCCGTATTCAAGGGTTATATGTCAGCCTGTGTGGGGAAACAAATAGCTGGGAGGAGGAGGCCGGTGCTCCACCATTCATTCCTTCCTCTCTCAGGTACATCAGGTCTATGTGCTCTCAACTTGATGGTGGCTCCAGGTGAGAGAAGACTGAGGTTCCTTCTCCCAATTAGAGGAGGACCACAGCAGTTTATCTCCATAACTTAACACTATAGAATAAAAAAGGGTCAAGTTACCCTTAGGGAATATTTTATTTGCACTCAAAGTTCCCATTCTACAACCAATCAAAAATCTATCTCTATACCAGTGCTTTGTGGGATTGGAAACAGAACACCTGCACGTCCTCCACATCTATTCGGGGTAATACTTTCTGCAATGCTGAGCATGTTCCTCAGGCCTGTGTTCTCATTGGTCAGTCTCCATTTTCGAACATATAAATGCACATATATTGGGGGTGCATGCTCAAAATACTAGGGTTATGTGATCAAAAGCTTGGAGATATCCAGAGAAAGAATTGATGCAGTCTGAGTACAGATCGAAGCATACTATTTTCACTTTTTTTTTTCCATGGTTTTTTCCTTTTGTTCTATTTCTTCTCTCGCAACATAACTAATGTGGAAATATGTTTTACATGATTGCATACGTATAACCTATATCAGATTGCTTGCTGTCTTAGAGGAGAAAAAGGGGAGAGGAGGGAGAAAAATGTGGAACTCAAAATCTTTCAAAAAATAAATGTTGAAGTAACATCAACATTGTGCAACTACCAACTTTGATAGACTTAGCTCTTTTCAGCAATACAATGATATAAGACAATTCCAAAAGATTCATGATGGAAAATGTTATCCACAACCAGAGAAAGATGTGTGGAGTCTGAATGCAGATAGAAGCATACTATTTTCTCTCTCTCTTTTTTCTTTCTTGTGGTTTTTCCCTTTTGTTCTGATTCTTCTTTCACAACAATGACTGATGTGAAAATATGTTTAATATGATTGTACATATATAACCTATATCAGATTGTATGCCATCTTGGAGAGGAGGGAGGGGAGGAGAAGGAGAAAAAAACTTGGAACTCAAAATCTTATAAAAGTGAATGTTGAAAACTAAAAAAAAATCTAAAAAAATGTTAAAAGGTTAAAAAATGAATGATGAAAATTGTCTTTGTGTGTAATTGGAAAAAAATAAAATAATATTAAATTTTTTAGAAAAGTTTGTAGACCACTGCTGTTGTGGACAGGGAACAGGTACCCACAAAATTCTTGAAATTATCCTTAAAGTTGGTTTTATTTCTAGAGCTGCTGTAGCAGAACCAGAAGCTCCACTCATAACCTCTCCTGTCTCCAATGTCCCCTCAGTATACCTCCCCTCTTTCCATCTCTCCTCACCAAGCTTGAATCCCCACCCAAAAGGCAAGAAAGTCCTCAAGTCATAGTAGACTGAAGGGTTGCCCTCCCATTGCCATAAGTATGTGATAGTAATAATAATGATGATGACAATAATGGTGGTCATGATGATGATGATGAGGATAGTTGGGGGGAAGGCACAGAGCGGGAGTTAAATTCAAATTTCCCAGGTTCCTGATTAAGCAAAAGATCCTCTCTTTTCTCAACAACTCAAAATGGACCTTGGCACTTTGCTTCCCAACCCCAACCCTTCTATAGCCACCAGGCCCTCCTTGTCAATGGTTAAAAGTCCTGAAGATGTCTTAGACTGTTCCCAGCTTTTGCTTCCCTGGATCTTTTTTTTTCTTCTTCTTCTGCTGAACCTGCAGAAAGACAGAGCCCTGAGTCACTGGGAACAGAGAAGATGGTCTCTCTGGACTTTGGGTTCATTTCTTGGCTCCACCCCCTGACTCCTTGGGCAGCTTTGGACAAGTCCAGGCTTCAGTTTTTCTACCTGGGAAGCAGACAAGATTCCCACTGACAGAGTCCCAACTTCACAGAGCAGCTTGGTGATTAATGGGTTAATATCTGTGGGAGGCTTTGAGCTCTAGGGATGAAAGACACTCCAAATCCCTGACTGCATTGGAAACTCTGCCCAGTCAAGATTTCCTGAACCTAAAAAAGGGGGTCCTTTGATCATATGTCAAGGGTTTTTCTGTTAGAAGGTAGAACAGGAGGGAAACAGCAGCAGAAATGGAATTAGGTCTCCAGATGAACTTCCAGACTGCCACGGTAGGGGAAAAAAGTAAATCAACAATTTAGGAAGGCTGGGGAATGTTCTTCTTTTGAATACCATTCTATCTGTTGGCCAGAATAGCCTGGATGCCCTAGTGAGCCCGGCAATCTAAAGCATATACTGTCAACTCTATTCTTTATTTGAATCTTGCCTATTTCACAGATAATATCTATAACCAGTAGCCCCCTTTCCAACCCTCATCATGTAACTGGTCACCTCCCTCATTGTCTCATGACAGGAAGCGGCTAGGTGACACAATGGATAGAACAATAGGCATTGGGTCAAGAAAACCTGAGTATGAATTTGGCTTCAGACACGAACTAGCTGTGTGACCCTGGGTAAGTCACAACTTCTGTCTGCCTCCATTTCCTAAACTATAAAATGGGGATGTTAATAGCACCTACCCCTCGGGGTTGTTGTGAGAATCAACTGAGACAATATCTGTAAAGTGCTTAGCGTGTTGTATAGCATATAGCAGGCGCTTAATAAATGCTTGTTATTCCCATCCATCAAGGAATAAGCTCAAGGATTAGCCCAGTGCATTTCAATGTTCAACAAAGCAAAACAGATTTTGGAAGGCATGTGCTTTAAAATGTCATCTAAAGCTTTTTAGAACCAAATAAAAATAATTTTTGATTATTCACTCTTTTGGCTCATTCCCTGCTTATGTACCATTTGGGGTTAATCATCAGTTTGGGGATTATTTGGTGATTACCATTCTCCAAGCTGCAGAGATGCCATGGTTAACATGGATAACTATGTCATCCATGACAACGATGGTGGATTGTTGAAGGTATGACTCTATGCCCTTTCCTCAGGCAGAGACTCAACCAACCACCCATTGTCTCTCCCTAATCTGCTCTTCATTTATGGATCCTTTAACAAATTGTGATTTGTCTGCTTGGAGAAAGCATACCCAACTGTGATAAGAGGCGACGTGGAACAGTGGAAAGAATAGTGGATTTAGAATCAAAGGACCTGAGTTCAAATCCTGGTTCTACCACTTAGCAACCTGTAAGACCAAGGACTAGTCTTATCTCCTCTCTGGACTTTGAATCCTGAATGGTAAAATGAAGGCATTGGGCCAGATGACCTCTAAATACCCTCCCAGCTCTAAGCCTACATTCCTGTGACCTTCTCCTCTCCATCTCTCCCCTAAGACAGATCCTTGGGCCTTCATCTCCACCCTCAAATCCTTACCAGCCACGACACAGAAACAAGGCTTGAGAGAAAACTTTTTTCTTCGTGCCCTTCTTCACCACCCCCTCCTAACACACTCTCCATTCCAGTTTAAGGGCACAAAATGCATTATCACCCTGGGCCTTCGTTTACATGTAACAAACAGAGGTCAATTTATTTCTAAATCACTTTTTTTACGGCTCTATTGAACTATTTGCCACATTATTTATACGTTAATGGGCCAGGCCCCTCTGGGAAGCTCCCAGTCTAATAAATAACGTGCCAAATCATTAAGCAAGGTGATAAAATCAAAGCCATTTAAAAATACATCAACCTGAGTTGCCTTCAAATGAAATAAGCTCCAGGGGACCAGAGAGGAAAAGAAAGATAAAGGGGGGGAAAAACCACTTTCTATTACTAAGTTTGGTCAGCTGGTGGCTTTTTCTGAGTCTTAAAATAAAAATCAGGTGCAGAAGAGGAGCCTAGATAATCCAGCTGCTTCCTAGTCTCCCACTGTAGGCAGGATAAAAAGAGATCAAATATGTTGCTTAAGGAAAGACTGTGGGAAGGATGCAAAGTGAGGAGGGGGAGGGAAAGAGAAATATTGACCATATCTACCTGAAAACCTTTGAAGCCTAGCTCAGGAGAAGGGGTGTCATGTGTCCTGGAAGGGAGGTGAAAGATTAAAAAAAATCCTTTTCTACCTGTATCCAGAAGTGTTAATTACAAACAATTCTACCACACAGACTCTGAAAAGAGGAAAGGACCTAGAAGGCAGCTATATGGTGGTAGAAAAACAACCCACTGGATTTGGAGACAGAAAACTTGGCTCTCCCATGTATTAGCTGGGTGAACTTTGGCAGCCTTTCCTGGGTCTCAGTTTCCCCATCTGTGAAATAGAGGATAATTACTTTTATTACAAACATCAAAGGGTTGTTGTAGGATTAATGTATATGAAATGTTTGTATGCCTAAAGGGGAGTGGAAAGAGGTTAGGCTGTCATGGGTATATTTGAAATCATATTAGATCATCTGGAGACCTGAGTGGGAATCCTACTTCTGCTAAATTAATGCCTGCACGACCTTGGGCAAGTCACTTAATCTTCATCGCTAAAGGTCACACTGTGAGTTAAGAGCAGAGCCAGGACTAGATTCCAGGCCTCCTGAATCCCAGTGCAGCCATACTTTCTACCACACCACAAATAAGTTCGTGAGCCTTGATTCTTTTCACTAAACAATACTGAAGGAGAGCTAGACATGAATGTTGTTGTCATTCAATCCTTTCAGTCATGTATGAGTCTTCATGACACCATTTGGAGTTTTCTTGGCAAAGATTCTGCAGTGGTTTGCCATTTTCTTCTCTAGTTCATTTTATAGGTGAGGAAACTGAAGCCAACAGGGTGAAGCGAGTTACCCAGGGTCATACAGCTAGTAAGTATCTGAGGCCACATTTGAACTCAGGTCTTCCTGACTCCATATCCACTGCACCACCAGCTGCCTCTGGGCAAAGACATGTACAGAGGATGCCATGTTGGCAAGTCCCAATAAAAGAGATTGGTAAGACTAAGTCAGAGAGACTTAGTTTCGATCATGAGAAATGAAATCACTATAATTTGTTGATCAAAGGAAGGATAGGATGAAAGTGGTTTCACAGAATTAGAGATTTTGAAGAGCAGAGGAGATCCTAGCATGATGATGATCATAATTTCTATTTTGATAGCACTTTACAGTTGTTAAATTGCTTTCACATACATTATCTCAGCTGATCCTCAAACTCCGAGAAACCTTGAGAAGGAAGCAAGCCAGATATGTACATCCCTATTTTTAAAATGATGTAGCCATTTGACAGTCTAATTCAGTGGGAAGGGCACCAGATTCAGAGTCAGAGGGTCTGACTGGAATCCTGGCTCTTATAGAGGGAGTTCCTTTCCCCCTTTGTAAAACATGGAGTCATGAATTGGATGGTATCTGAGACCCCTTACAGTTCTAGATCCCATGAGGTCCAGAAAGAATAAGGGACTTTTCTGGAGGATATCACTCAGACTAGAACCTAGGCATTCCTGACTCGATTGGGTGCTCCTGAAAGACTCAGCTGTGTGAGGAAGAGAATTTTTTCAGCAGTTTGGAAAGAATTTGGAGAGGAAGAAGCTAAATACTTATCAATCAGACTGATACCATAAAAGCCTGAGGAAAACGTGGTCCTGGATTATAGTGGCCAATATGGGAATGGTTAGTGAAGCAAAAGTCACAAAACACTAACTTGGAAAGTTTGAGTCCTCACTTCCCCCCACACACACACACCTGTGTCCTTTCCAAGAACCAGGGCTGGCTGAGTATCTTTGCAGAGAAAACAGACCTACATAGGGACTACTTTCACCACTCAGAGTTTTAATAGCTGAAATTGGATTAACTAGGATAGAAACAGAATCTTAGAGCTGGAAATTCCAAGGTCATCTAGTTCCAATCTCCCATGCAAGTGATAGACAATCACCTTTTAATTATCTGAACCAGTTGTGGGGGCGGGGAGGGTAGACTGACCAAAGGATCACCAAAAAAAGTAATCTGTTTATACTCAAAACCTCAAGGATTCATGATGTTGTCAGTGTAAATACTCCCTCAACTAATCAAGTGATAAGTGTTTTCAAATTTAGCCACACTCGTGACGAAGAATAGGCATGCACCAATAAGTCCATATGCCATAGGTTCATAGGAACCACCAATTTAGAAGTGGACAGGAAAAGACCTTCAAGGTCATCTATTCCAACCCTCAAGACTTCCCTACTTGGTAGAAATTTGCCGTGTGCATAATAGCTAGCATAGTATTTGAGACTCCAGCATCATCTCACCTCTATTCTATGAGGCATCATAGGCCTTAAAGGAGGAAATGAAAGGATAATCTGAAGATAATTTGTTTTTTACTTTTTTTTTTGACAAGAGATTTATTTTTCCAAACTGACTTTCCCAAGTCAGGAATGGTAAGCACATGCACTGCTGAGAGAGAAAGGGAGAGGAAGCATTTCAGAAAGTTAAGTAGATGTAATCTGAGAGTTGATGGTTTAATCCATGGCCTGCCAGACAGGAGAGGAATCATCATCCTTTTATAGTACACCATTAATAAGCATTTGGTAATTGATCATTTGGCCTTATCAACCTTTGCCCTCCTACAAGGAGGCACTGTGTGGCAGTGCAAATTCCACCTCAGGTACCTATTAGCTGTATGTCCCTGAGCAAGTCACTCACTGTCTCGGCCTCAGTTTCCTCATGTGTAGAATTTGGAAATTGGACTAGATGTCCTCTGAGGTTCCTTCCTGCTCTAAATCTTTTATTCTAACCTATAGACAGGAGATTTGACACAATGGCCTTCCAAGGTCTTTAAGGATTTCCTGAGAAATCTTAAGGGTTTAGAAGAAATCTTAAGGATTTCCTGAGAGAGCAACAGGGATGCTCTTCTCCTGGAGGGTGAATTTCCAGAAAAAAATAAGGAGCTTGACTTCACTGCTCTTCACTGAGTCTATCAGTCATTCTGGGCTTATATTAAAGGCTTTGGAGCTGCTGGCTGGATGTATCCCATTATCCTTTGGGGTGGAGGCAGAGAGAAGGGGTGGAAGAGGATGAGGGATAGTGGGCTTTCCTAGAAGTTGGGCAGAGATTTGGAGTCAGAGAACCAGAGCATGAAATTTTAACCTTATTTTAAGAATTACAGCCAATCCACAGGACGTAACAGGAAACAACGCCACCATCAAAAATATATATTTATTAAGCACCAACTATATACAATGCATTAATGCATTGGGCTGGGGAGAGAGAAAGATGATTAGGGGAGGTAGTCCCTTCCCTCAAGGAATTGCAAGGAATTTGTCCCTCAAGGAATTTGATAGGAAGTGATAGACTATCTAATCAAATAATTATAATATAAATTAGATAATAAACACCTAAGAGAAATTACAAAATGCTACAGACAAAATGCTTCCAACTTGAAGGAATCAGGAAAGGCTTCATGGAGCAGGTAACAATTGAACTGGACAGGCTATCAACAGACAAAAAGTGGGATGTGGTAGGTAGCCAGGAATGTGTTCCAGATGAGCGAAGGGGTTTGGCTGAAGCATAGACTCATGTGAGTAAGAATATTATGAGAAAAGGCAAGAAAGGTAGATAGGAGCCAGACAGTTGAAGATCTTGAATGCCAAACTAAGGAGATTAGAAGGTCCTTGAGGGCATTTTTTGTCTTAGTCAACTAACGTTTATTAAGCTCCACTATGTGCCAGGCATTGCCTGACAAAATGGATCCACTGGAGAAGGAAATGGCAAACCATTCCAGTATCTTTGCCAAGAAAACCCCAAACGAGGTCACGAAGGGTTAGACACAACTGAAATGACTGAACAACATATGCCGGGCACCTACCGTAGAGCCCGACACATTGTTGGTGTTGTTCAATCATGTCCGACTCTTCATGACCTGTGGACCACGTTGTCCATGGGATTTTCTTGGCAAAGATACCAAAGTGATTTGCCATTTCCTTCTCCAGTGGATTAAGGCAAACAGAGGTTAAGTGACTTGGCCAGAGTCACACAACTAGTAAGTATCTGAGTCTGGATTTGAACGCAGGTCTTCTTGACTCAAGGCTCTGTCCACTGAGCCACCAAGCTGACTGACACATAACAGGCAATTAATATAAAAGATTCATGTCTGATAATCTATAGAAAAACAAAAAAGTGGGGTAGGAATTAATTTTTCAACAAATGTATTAAGGAAATTAGTTAGCAACTTCTTTCTTAATAATATTTTATTTTTTCCCCAGTTACATATAAAAACAATTTTTAACATTCGGGTGTTTTTATTTAAGTTTTGAGTTTCAGATTCTATCCCTCCCTCTGTGAGACAGCAAGCAATCTGATATAGGTTACACATGTACAATCATGTAAAATATTTCCATATTAGTCATTTTATGGGAAAAAAAAACTTGAACTGAAAAAAAGGAAAGCGAAAAATAGCATGCTTCAGAATGTATTCAGACACCATCAGTTGTTTCTCTGGAGGCGGATAGCATTTTTTCTTGTGAGTCCTTTGGGATTGTCTTGGATCACTGTATTGCTGAGAAGAGCTAAGTCATTCATAGTTGTTCATCATACAGTATTGCTGTTACTGTGTACAATGTTTTCCTGGTTCTGCTCACTTCACTTTGTATCAGTTCATTTGAGTCTTTCCAGGTTTTTCTGAAATCATCCTGCTTGTCATTTCTTACAGCATGATAGTATTCTATTACAATCATATACTTCAACTTGTCCATCCACTCCCCAATTGATGGGCAACCCCTCAGTTTCTATTTTTTAGCCACCACAAAAAGAGCTTCTGTAAATAAAAAAAAAATTAGTTAGCAATTTCACAGAAAATGGACATAGATGCACATCTAGCATCATATAACCCACTGAATTCCAACTATATGGCAAACAAAAAAGAACCATTAAAAAATGGAAGAAGATAGAATAGTATATGGAATAATCTATTATGGAGGGCAGATGTTTCTATTCAACAAAAAGAAGGAATTATGAGAGACAAGACAGATTGCATTGGGAAAGTGGCCTAATTATATTATTCAAATATTCAAGTGGGTTTGTGATATCATCAGTTGGAAGTTCCCTCCTATGATGGAGATCACAGCCCAATCCACACCTACATATCTGGTGGGACTCTTACTTGCGTCTTCCCATTAAGTTTGCCTAGAGAATAGTTGGGGGGAGGAGGTGTTGGAGAGGGCAGGAAGAGCCCTGCACCAGGAGTCAGGAAAGAATTGAGTTCAATACCAGCCTCAGACATTTACAAACTGTGTAACCTTGAGCAAGTTACTTAATCACTGTCTCCCTCAATTTCCTCAACTGTAAAATAAGAATCAGAATAGCACTTAACCTCCCTGGGTTGTTGTAAGCCTATAGTGGACATTAATAAATATTTGTTTTCCCTCCTCCCCTTCCAGGAGACTCCGCAACATTCTGGGTTTGATGCAATCAGCACAATATCATTTTAAAACAGGGGTATCTAGAACCCCTTACCATCCACAGACCTGGACTCTGTGAAGAAACTTCATTATCTTTAGTGAGCACACATTTCCTTACCCAATAGAGGATTAGTTGAACAGGGTTATTTTTGTTATTATACTTTTCAGAGAATCCTGAATGATATTGACGAATACAATATGGGAATCATCTTGTTGAAGGATTTGTAATTGTATTCTGTTCTACAGAAACAAATGTTTCTTCATAATCAACAAATAATAAGCACCACAGGATCTTATATTATTGACAGCTTTCAGTTAATTGTGAACTAACAAAGATATGTCCCATTTTAGAATTCTACTTGTGAAAGCCTCCTTGTTCTGTACTAATTCCTTCATGATGGCTGCCTTGAATTCATGTATAAATGACTCTCATGATTTTTAACAGATGGAAACATAAGAATATAGGTCAGAAGTTACTGATGCTCTCTCAATCACCTTTTTTTATTAATAAGTTCTGCTCTTGGTATCTTCTACCTCCTCCTTAAATACTTGTATGTAAATCCCAGTGTCCTCACAATTGTGTTATCTATAGCGTAGGTCTCCTCTGTGTACATTTGGTCCAGTCTGGCTACTTTTCCTATCCTGATCTCTCCAGTGCCATTTCTGCTGCCTCATAAGCACATCCAAGACTACAATGTTAGGGTCCAAGTTTGGTGGCCCCACTGTCCTTGATGGAGAAAACAATTTATTATAATAACTTTTACAAATCTTTGACAGTTTTCTTCTATTTTCTATTTTTCTTCTATTTTCTATTTTCTTTCTATCTTCTATTTTCTTCTATTTCTATCCTTCCATTTTCATCCTGAATCACTGTTGGGATGATTTTGCTTAGTCCAATGTCTTGCTAAGCTTTTTTAAAACTGGTTTTTACTTTCTACTGCTTCTTTGCTTCTTCTTCTTAATAAGGTTTTATAAATTAGTTTAGATTCTACCTAGTGTTGCCTTTGGCAGCCATCTTTCTCTGTTTACAAGTAATTTTGATGTTTGGTGAGTAAGGTTCTTTCTAGGCTTTTTTGGTCTCCTTGTTGTAGCAATTAATTTATACTGGTCAAGCTTCTGTACAAAAATTATAATCAGTGTCAATGTCATTTCTATTGTCCATTTCCTATTTTTAATTGTCAATTACTGGTTTAAATAGCTCAGGACGGAGTTGTTTCAATTGCATGCTATATTTTTTTCTCATTATTATTCTTTTTTCTTGATTTTTACTAATCTGAGCTTAGCTCTGACAAGTCAATGTTCTGACTACACACAGCTAATTCAGGGATAAAGCCTACATCCATAACAAGTCTTTTCCTGTCCTGTTAAAATATAATCTTTTTCATTTTTTATGATATTGTTTGGTGCTTGTCATGTCTAGCACCTACAAAATCATTTCTCAAAAAATATGTTTATGATATAAAGGCACAAAGCTTCTGTGTAATCTACAAGTAAGCCTTTGGCCTCTCTCCTTCCTTCTTCCTAAACTTATTCCTTTTCCTAAATATGCTTTCCCATATATTTCTAACAACTATAACCATTGAAGGGCCCAAAGGGCTAGGATGTTGCACATTATCCTTCTTCACTAAGCGATACTTCTGCACTGAACCCTCCATATAGTGACTACATTCACACCTAGGGGAGCCTGGACCCTAAGGAGAGGGGCTAGACTCTTTTTCTCACACTCTTTATCTCTTTACATTTCCACAATGAAACCTAAGGAAAAATTACTTAAGACTTAGGTTTGTTTCATGTCTAGGGTCTCCCCAAAGGGGCGAGTAGAAAGATATACCATGTACAACATGAATTAGGTGCAGAACAGCTATTTATTTTCTCCACACAAAAGAAATGCTAAAAACAAAGACTCACGAGTGAATTGATGGAGACTCAAACAGGACTATGCACTGTCCAAATAACTCCTTCCAGGTCCCTACCTAGTGGCAAACCAGCTCAGTGGCTGGTAGGCATCCTTTCTAATGCAGAAACTTCTCTTACTACCCATCAGCTCTGACCAAGGGACTGGGGTTCCTCCTCTTGAAGTCACAAGGTTGCCTCCAAGACTGGATGCATCCATCTTAGAAACATTGCCCAGTCACCTACATTTAGAGAAGAAAACACAAAGAGGGAAAGGCAGTCAGTGCTCTGAGATCCAGACTCAAGTTCACCTAAGCCAACACAGTGGCTTTAGCTGTCCTGTGCTCACAGTTCAACATTTCTGCTGCAGCTGGTGGAGGATTGGACTGTTTTTCTTTTATTCCTCATGGGGAACCCAAGGAGAGGGAACTACCTGCCACATATTCTGGGAACAGAAAGAAAAAAGAGCAAGCCAGAAACTGTCTCCTCTTCTTAAAAAGATGAAGCCCCAGGGGCAGCTAGGTGGTACTGTGGATAGAGCACTGGCCCTGAAGTCAGGAGGACCTGAGTTCAAATCTGGCCTCAGACCAGACACTTGACACTTAGTAGCTGTGTGACCCTGGGCAAGTCACTTAACCCCAATTGCTGAAAAAAAATTAAAAAGATGAAGCCCCTTTGCTGCCATTGTCACGGGGAAAAGAGGCTAACAGGGGAATTGTTTTACCATCCCAAAGTGCCCTCATCCTTTAGCACTGAACATGGTTGGCTGGCAGCATGCAGGTTGGAGCAGCTCTGAGGATACTCCATAGGGTCCAATCCCTGTTACATACTTCCCCCCCCTCACATTTCCCCACATTTTCACTAAAATCAGTAAGTATCTTGACATATGTTCATTTAATTTGGAGGGCTAACCCTAGAGCCCCGAGAGGACTCTGTCAATGTGAGTATAGTTTGGAGAGTAATAAAGGGAGTCCTACAGAGAGAACCCCAACTGCTTGATGCACTTGTGATTTTTGTCCATACTTGATATATTTGGGCCTGATGTGTACAAAAATTAAAATTAAAAAAGAAACTTCACACTTATATAGTTATCCCTTCCATATCATGGGGGTTAGGGATACATTGTCCCCACAATCTGAAGAATCCACATAAAAATTTTTGGCCCTACCTTCATACCAGAGAAGAAGTCTGGATTTTTTTTCTTTTATGGGGTGTTTACAGTACCTTATTGTAAAATTTGGGTTGTGTTTTTGGTCATAGGCTCTGCGTTGTCTTCTGGTCTTTGCCTGTTGTCTTCAGCTTCTGCAAAACTCACAAAAAATTCCCATCTAATTTCTTATGCTGACCCTCAATATACCAAAACTTCGATAGGGAAAGTCGAGATGCAGAAGAGATAACTATATTGCTTTAAGGTTTTCATGGCTGAGACACAGTGATTTTAACCCACTGAAAGCCCCGAGCTCCAAAAAATTAGGGTCTGAATTCACTGTTCCCAGGCTATCTACTCAGTTGGTTATTCAAGGAATAATAGACTTGCGTCTACCCTGGCTGTTAACTTTAGCCACTTTTCCCTTCTTCCTAATGAGGAGCTGACTTCTGTAGCTGTCAGGTTCTTGTCTATCCCAGAAATAACTGTCAACTCAAGACAGAATAGAAATTAACTTGTTTCCCTTCCCTCACTTTCCCAGGTCAAGTTAAATGGTTGATTCCAAAGGAAAGAGGTAAAATGCTTCTCTTGCTGGCTAAAGAAAAAACAAGCATTTAGAAAGCTGTTGGGACAAGCTTGGGGTTCACAGGTGAAGACACAATCTAGGGAGTTAAAAAGGGTCCATTGCTTTTGTAAAGCACTAAGGAAAATAGAGGTTTTTTGGTATGAGGTTGCAAACATAAAGCAAAGACCAAGAGCCATCCTCCCATAAAAAAGAGTTCAAAGGACAGGAATAAACAAGCCTTACTTTTAAGAATTGTCAATTTTTAACGACAAGATGAAAGATTGCTCCAAATCACCAAAAAGAGAAATACAAACCAAAGCAATTCTGTGTGTTTCACCACACACTCAAGTAATTTGCAAAGACAACATAAGATGGAAATAATCAATGTTAATGGGACTGATATGCTGTTGGTGGAGCTATGGATTGGTCCAGCCATTCTGGAAAGCAACTTGGAGCAATTTCCAAAAAGTAACTAAAATGTTAAGGTCACAGATGTAGAGTTGAAAGGGATCTCAGAGGTCAGCTAAACCACCTCATTCATTTTACAGGTGAGGAAACTGAGGGGAAGTGAAAGGACTTGCCCAAAATTACACAAGTAGGAAGCAGAGAGGGGATTGGAACTCAGATCTTATTTCGGAGTTAATATTCTTTCCTGTCCATACCCCTTGACACAGAGATCCCACTGCTAAGCATATATCTTGAATAATAATAATGATGATGATGATAACAATAATAACAATAGTAACAATTTATATAGTGCTTACTATGGGCAGCTAGGTGGTACAGTGGATAGAGCGCTGGGCCTGGAGTCAGGAACGCTCATACTTCCTGAGTTCAAATCTGACCTCAGACACTTATTAGCTTTGTGACCCTGGGCAAGTCACTTAACCCTACCTGCCTCAGTTTCTGCATCTGTCAAATGAGCTGGAGAAGGAAATGGCAAACCACTCCAGTATCTTTGCCAAGAAAAATCCCAAATAGGGTCATGAAGAGTGGGAAACAACTGAACACTTCATGATACTGCTTACTATATGCCAGGCACTGTTCTAAGAACTTTACAATTATTATTTCATTTGATCCTCACAACATCCCTGGGAAATAGGTTCTATTATTATTCCCATTTTATAGATGAGGAAACTGAGGCAAATAGTGGTTAAGTAACTTGTCCAGGGTCACATAACTATTAAGTGTCTGAGGTCAGATTTGAATTCAAATTTTCCTGACTCTAGGCCTAGCCCTCTATTTGCTACTCCACCTACAAAAAGAAAAGCTTTCTTTCTTTCTTTCTTTTTTTTTATGGTTACAAAGGACTGGAAACAAAGTGGGCAACCATTGATTGAGGAATGGCTAAAACACTTGTGTTATGTGGACATGATGGATTATTATTGTGTCATAAGAAATGGCAAACATGAGGAATTCAGAGAAACATGGAAAGACTTTTTTAAATTAATTTTTTTCAAGTGAAAATTCATCTTCTCACCTTCCCACTTCCCCACCCTCAATGAGAAACAAACAAAAACAAAAACCCGGTTATATACATGCACAGACAAAAAATGGGTTTCAATCTGCACCCTGAGTCCATCACCTCTCTATCAGGAGGTGGGTGGTATGTTTCATCATGAATCCTGTAGAATCAAGGTTGGTCATTGCATTGATCAGTGTTCCAAGTCTTTCAAAGTTGTTTGTCTTTATAATATTGTTATTGTATAAAGCATTCTCCTGGTTCTGCTCAATTCACTCCATATTAATTCATACAAGTGTTCCATGAGAAGACTTCTATGAAGTGATACAAAATAAAGTAAGCAGAACTAAGAAAACAGTATATACAATGACTACCACAATGTAAACAGAAAGGACAGTAAAACAGAACTGAATTTTTAATAACCATGACAACCAAGCTTGGCCCTAGACAAGAGAGGAGAAGATATACCTCCCTTATTTTATTGAAGATATGGAGGACTATGGAGATAAAAGGTGGCATATGCTTTCAGACAAAGCCAATGAGTGGGTTGGTTTTGCTGAATTGTTACTCTTAAAAATCTTTGTCGGAAGAGAAAAGGCGTATATCTGGAAATGAATGTGATATAAAAGAAGGCATAGATAAAACAAAAAAGAAAATTAGGGAGTATGTAAAAACAAACAAAAAACACTATAAGCTAATAATTTAGACCTTTGAAGACAGCTAAAGCATAGGATCTAAGAGATCTGGCTTGGCCAATTTACAGAGCTACTCGGTATAGTGAGGAAAAGTGTTATGTTAGAGGTCAGAGTATCTAGACTCCCCTGCCAGGTCTGCTACTCTTATCTGTGTGACCATTTTATCTTTCTGAGTCTCAGCTTCCTCATCTGTAAACTAAAGGAGGTTGAATTAGATGACCTCCAAGGACCCTTGCAGCTCTCAAGCCAAGATCTTATGATCTGAATTGTCAAGATCCCACATTCCTCCTGAACCCCAGGGACATTGTTAACTGAGATTCCTGTGAATTCCTTCCAACTGAAACTTGAGGGACTAGAGCAGGACCCAAGGCTCCAATTTGGACGGGGGACATGCTTCTGGTATAGAGCCATCCACCCAGCTCCAGTTATTTGGTTACTTCTAAGAAACAGCCCCCAAAAAGCAGATCCCAGAGAAAACCTACAATGGGAAATTCACATAATCCAGAGAAGCAATTTTCTTTAGCCTGTCTTCCCTGGAAACCAGTCCTGCCCCCACCCTTCAGCCCTCTGGGCCATGCAGACACTCCTGGGGAGAATACAACACCCTCCCCCAGCTCAGATCTCACCTTCTAGCCAAGGAACCCTCCCCAGTCTCCCCTCTCCTGCCACAGACACATCACTTGCCTCTGGCAGGACCAAAATAAAGGGGATTACATCATTTGTAACAACAAAATGGTTATTATGGTAATAAGTATAATTAGCATTAGACAATTACAATAATAATACATTTCCTTGCTGCAGAGGTACTTTTTAAAAAACAGGTTTATTTAATGCCTCTCCCCTTCTCCCCCTCTCAAAAAAAAAAATACAACCCTCTCATTTCACGAAGAGTTGAGGCCTCTTTCATTCGGCTGAGATCCTATCTTAATGAAGGTGCATTATTGACAGAGCCCATAAAACCAGAGCAGATTCCCTTAGAATGAACGCTCTCTTCCTTCATTTTCTGCAGAAGGAGAAAACCCTGTGCCTCTTTCGAGGGACTGGGAGAACTGGTTGGGGGATTGAGAGGATGAGCCCCATGGGGGAAGGGGATGGGGAAGATGGACAGAACAGCCAGGAAGCTCTCTGTGCACACAGTAGGTGCTCAGTGTTGTGCCACTCTCTCCTGCAGAATTGGCCAAATTCCACTGGGGCGTGAGAGATGGAATCTCAAATAGCTTGTCTGTTGGGCAACTGGGATGAACCAACCCACTGAGTTTTTCTGGCTTTTTTTGTCCTCCAAGTGGAGTGAAGGAAATGCACAGAGAAGGCCCTGAGCAGAGTTTTAGAAGACCTGACCCTCACAATGCACCAGGCACAATTTCTTTTCACAATTACCCATGTACATATACACAAACTGAGACACAGTCCTAAATATACAGCGTGTCCCAAAAGTCTTAGTGCTGTTTGGACTAAGGCTTTTGGACATTCTGTACACAACATGAGCCCCCACACACGTGCACCTTCCACAAAGCGGGTGTTCCGTTTTTTTGTTGAATTCAAATGAAAAAAATTCACCTCATCCACATGCACGTATCATCTTGAACACAACTTCCCTACCAACAGACACAGGCACACGCTCAAACTTACATAAAAACAAGCGTATACAAGACAACATATAATCAGACCTGAACACCTATAAAGATAAGAGTCTCTGTTCATCTCTTATCTCTTCTGAGTGACAGTTCCCAGAGGCATGAACTTGTTCTACTACCCAGACCATTACGCTGAATTCAAGGGGAGAGATTTGGAAGTCCAGATATCTCTCTCCCTGGGAGCCCTGCATCACCTCCTCTCAATACGGCATGTGTGATCTGAGCACCCTGGGGGTTCTAGTCCTTTGATCACAGGAACAAAACAAAATAAAACAAAACCATCATTCTAACCACATCTAAGTTGCTCCAAATGGTGTCCTTCCTCTTGGTGCCTTGCAGTGCCTTGGACACCCATTAAATGGTTGAATTAATGAATGAGGGAGTAATATGGAAAGACCTGGCTCTTTTTTTTTTTTCTGGTGAGGCAGTTAGGGTTAAGCGACTTGCCCAGGGTCACACAGCTAGTAAGTGTCAAGCATCTGAGACTGGTTTTGAACTCAGGTCCTCCTGACTCCAATGTTGGAACTCTATCCACTACACCACCTAGCTGCCCCTAGAGTAGGGGTTCTTAACCTAGAGTCCCTACACAGATTTCAGGGGTAGATCTATTAACTTGAATAGGGAAAAGGGATATCTTTATTTCAATATAATTGATTCTGTACGTAGATTATTCACACATAATTGTATCTTATCTCCTCAATTTGACTGTGTGCTTCTCTGGGACAGGATCTAACTTTGCATCCCCAGAGCTTAGTACATAGCCTGCCTGGAGCATAGTAGGTGCCTAATAAATGCTTATTGACTGACAGGCATTTAAAAACATTGTTTTGAGAATATTTTAGCAGAATGGCAAAGGGAACCAAGACACACAGACACAGACACACAGACACACACGTTAAGTACTCTTAATCTAGAGGGAAGGACTTTAATAGCTATTTATTAAACCTCTACTATGTACCCAGTGCAGTGCCTGGAGCTAGCAGGGGAATACTATTAAATAAGACATAGGGGGCAGCTAGGTGGTGAAGGATAGAGCACCAGCCCTGGAGTCAGGAGGACCTGAGTTCAAATCTGACCTTAGACACTTGACACTTACTAGCTGTGTGACCTTGGGCAAGTCACTTCATCCTGATTGCCTCACCAAAATAAATAAATAAGGCATAGAACTTGCCATTGTAGAGCATACGACCTATGAAAAAGACCTAAAGTCTCTGCCCTATGGAAGACAGATGACAGACAAAGAAATACGGAAATAGAAGTAACTGAACCGAGCTTGAGACAAGAGCACGAGGTGATAATGCTGAGAGTTTGGTGCTAAGCAGTGATGGAGGAAAAGGGTAATTAATCAGCCAGAAAAGGCTTCCTGGAAATGGAACCAATCACCAACTCAAAGCTAGGACATTCCCTCTACTGATGGTCTCCAATGTATCCCACATAGATCTTGTTTGTACAAAGCTGTTGTCTCACGCCTCCCATTAGATTGTGGGCTCCTTGAAGACAGAGATTGTCTTTGCCTTTCTTTGTATAGAAGAAACTTAATAAATGCTTATTGATTGATTGACTGAATAGGATTCAGAAAGAGAGAAGAGAAAAAAAATTCTATGGCAAGTAAGAAAAGGATAGTCCCAAGTCTCAAATATGAATTTATAAATATAAATATATCTCAAAGGATAATCTCAAAGGTGTACAAAGGGTAGAGAGCAAAGTTTCCCAGTTTGGGATTGGGTTAGGGAGGGATAGTTACAAAAGATATGTAGTGGGAATGGAAGGTGACAGCTCGCTTTTGAGCTGGCAAAATTGGCTGGAATCTCAGTATTTCCCAGAGGGAGGGTCAAAGGTCTCATCACAAGAGAGGATCCAGCTTACTTAACATGGTTGCTTGTATCTAGTAGGTGCTTAATAAATGCTAGTAGAATCTCCAAAGACCTCGTGATAGAAAATGCTATTCACATCCAAAGAAAGAACTATGGAGTTTGAATGTAGATCGAAGCATACTATTTGCTATTTTTTTCTTCTGTTGAGTTTTGTTTCCTCTTTCTGGTGGTTCCTCCTATTGGTTCTAATTCTTACTTACAACATCACTAATGTGAAAATACGTTTAATAAGAATGTATATGTACAGCCTATATCAGGTTGTGAGCTGTTTTGGGGAGGGAGGTGGGGAGGGAAGGGGAGAAAAATTTTAAACTCAAAAGCATAAGGAAGTGATTGTTGATAAATCAAAATAAATTAATTTAAAAAAATAAATGCTAGTTGACTGACTGACCAGTCATGGTCCTGAGATAGTATTGGTAATAAATTGGCAACGTTTAACACACTGATCTCCTTTGCTCCATGCAAGAACTTATTTTGTATCTCCCACTAGGATTATACCTCCATCCCATTCCAGCTAATACAAGGTCTCTCAGGAGGAATAGAATAAAGACAAATGAGCAGGACCCTCCAAGTGTTGGATCTTTTTTATTTCCACAATGTCTGAGGGGGTCTGTGGACAAATCACAGTCCATGTGCCAAGGAGAATTCTAGAAGGGATGAGTCAGGGCTGATCTGTTTGTTTTTTCTCCCAGGCAGGGATGAGTAGGAGTCAGTAAACATACTGGAGCCTACTTGGCTGGAGCCTTGAGCAAGAAGAGCTCATTTGCTTTAGGGGATTTGAACTCAGGTCAAAATGGTCATCAGGGCCTTCCTCCCCTGAGGGGGCAACTAGAAGCCTAGGCTAGCTACCAGCTGAGGTCACCCACTGGGTAGCTGGAGGCCCCACCCAGCTCTGAGTTACAGAGAGGCCATTCTCCTCTGTTTCCACACAAGAAGATTCCCTCACCCAGCCCAATCTATTTACGATGTGAAGAAGAAATACACCAGCCTCTTCTTGGGGCACTGGACTTGGAGGCAGGGAAACCTGAGTTCAAATCCTGCCTCAAACACTTACTAGTTCTATGATCCTGGGCAAGTCATTGAACATCTCCTAGTTTCAGTTCTCTTATCCCTAGACTGGGGATAAAAAATGGTTCCTACCTCACAGGGTTGCTGTGAGAACCAAATGAAATAACATGTATAAAGGCTTTTATATATGTACCACCTATACCACCAGCTCTCAATACAGCACCTGTGATCTGAGCACCCTGGGGATTGTAGTGTTTTGATCACAGAGACAAAAACAAAATGAAATAATGACAAAAAAAACCCAATCATCATTCTCACTTCCATCTAAGTAACTCCAAATGGTGTCTGTCCCCTTGATGCCTCCTATTGCCTTGAACACTCATTAAACGACTTGATGAATTTCCAAACCTTAAAGCACTGTATAAATGCTAGCAATTGTTTTTTATTCTATGTTTATTTGGTCTAGTGGGAAAGAGTACTTTCCAGGCTGTACTCCCCGACTCTCCTCTCTCAGGCTTTCTCAGCAATGCCCCAAACAACCTCTTCACCCTGGAAGATTCCTCTACCTCTGGACTTCACCTATTGGAGGTGCCTTCCACACCTTCAGCCACCCTCTGATTGTCTGGTTCTTCCCCACACCTCCATTTTAAAGAGGTTGCACAGGCCAGCCATGTCCCCATTCCTCTCCTCAACCATCCCAGACATTCCCACAATGCCCACACTCCAGGGACCTTCAACTCTTCCCTTTCCCCATTCCACTTCAGCTTCCTTTTACATGCTGTCTTCTCCTTATTAGAATCTAAGCTCTGTGAGATGATATCTGTGTGTGTTTGTATCCCCGGCACACAGCACGGTGCCTAGAAAATAGTTCACAATAAATGCTTATTGATTTGACTTGGATTCAGGAGAGACCTAGGTGTGAATCCTGACTTTGATATGTACAAGCTATACGAATTAGCCACTCTGCTTCCTCATCTCAAAAGAAGATAATAATACGTATAGTTTAGGGTTGTTGTGAGAATCTAACAATATGATATATGGAAAGCACTGTAGTCTGCATACAAAGTACTATATAAAGGTGAGTTGGTTGAGTTAACTCAAACCCAAGTTGTGAAAATGGGAATAAACAGTATCAGGTCAAGGCTGTGAATGGAAGAAATACTGCTGTGAGTGAGAGATTCCGGGATTGGTAAAGACCTGGAGAAATTGTTGCAACCATCCCTTTGTCTTTAAGCAAATGTGCGCTTGCTCCTTGGAAAGAAAGCCATGGCAAATCTGGACAGTATACTAAAAAGCAGAGATATCACTTTGCTGATAAAGGTCTGAATAATCAAAGCTATGGTTTTTCCTATAGCAATATATAGCTGTGAGAGTTGGATTATAAGGCTGAGGGCCACAGAATCAACACTTTTGAATTGTGCTGTTGGAGAAGACTTTTGAGAGTACCTTGGACAACAAGGAGTTCAAATCAGTCTATACTTAAAGAAGTTAATTCAGGCTATTCACTGAAAGGCCAAATACTAAAGCAGAAGCTTAAATACTTTGGTCACCTAATGAAAAGATGGGACTCACTGGAAAGATTGGGAAAGATTGAAGGCAAAAGGAAAAGGGGGTGGCAGAAAATGAGATAGTGGCATGGAAACAGTGAATATGAACTTGGACAGATTTCAAGAGATAGTGGAAATTAGAAGGGCCTTTGTCCATGGGGTCACAAAGAATGGGACACAACTCAACAACAACAACAACAACCAAAAACCCACCCCACCACAAACTCCCCAAGTCAGACCACTGTCTCTCCCCTGCTTGCTAAATCAAGGTGTTCCAAAAGTCCTAGTGCCAGTTTAAGCGTTTGCTATTGAATCTTAAAACTGCACTAAGACTTTTGGACACCTCGTGCAGTATATGAGAGACTACAGACTCTTTTGGCCACTCATTCCAATGCCTCCATGTCAGGAAGTTTTTCTTCATGTATAACAGCAATCCCTCCTGTTGTCACTATTGGATAAAAGAAGCCCTTTCCTTCTCCTGCCAAGAAAGATCAGTTCTCAGCTGAACCACTTGAAGAAAATGTCTATTATAGGATTTAAACCAATATCTGAAGTCTCATCAAACAAGAACATTGATTCAGTTCCCTTCGTATGCCCTCGGCACTGGGGAGAGAGTAAGCAGGAGGAGGAGACCACATCTCGGGATGCTTATAGCCTACTGAAGTGGGCAGGACACTTGGCAATGACTACAGATTTAAATAGGAACCTACCAAGGACATCCATGAATACAGCCTAGATGATATCCTGCTTAATGGCGTCTTCATAGTCAGGACTGAGTTTTGGTCAGAAAAGAGTCCCTTGGAGGGAAGGGGGAGAGAGACCAGGGCTGTGAGGGGGAAAACAGGGAGAATCCCAGCCTGGAAAATAGCCCAGAGGTGGGAGGGAGTAAGGGGAAGGTTAAAAGCAGTTTAACATAGCTGTAGTTAAGGGTCGAAAGAAGAGTTATGTTGGTAAATATTTAACAACTGGCTCCCCCCCCCAAAAAAATGTATGGTGACCTACTTTTAAGTACAATTTGCATTATTAGCATTTTCTCTAACACTTTCTTGGAAGGTAACCAACAGGCTTCAAATCTGTTGGTGAGTTAGGGGGATATCTACCCCAAGCATGTGAAGATTTTTCCCAGCAGAATGGATAGATGAGAACAATTTGTTCTGAGTGCCATGGAAGTGACTGAAGTGCTTAGAGCTTGATCAGACATAGAAGATGCCAAGGTCATCCAATGCATCCCAGGCCATTGCCAGTCATCTTGACTTTTGTCCTGCCACTGAACTTCAAGGACTATGGAAGGGAGAAGCTGATGACTTTGTGCAACTTTTCCTCACTAAAATCCAATTGACGCTCAAGTCAAGACATCACCCATGATGTCACTGGTCCTCTTCTCTTGGTGATTACCAGGTGCATCTGCATGCATTGAATCCCCCAACACATCTCTGTGACAAGAATCAAAGAGAGTTGGAGGAAGTGACTGGCAGAGTTTTGATGGCCCAGATTAAAATGTTGGATTTGGCAATAATAGGGCACGGGACTGGGAATCAAGGGACCTAGGATCTAATCCCAGCTCATTTTCTTACTGCCCATGTTATCTCAATTTCCTCTTCTGTAAAATGAGGGTGTTGAACTAGACTAGTGGTATCAAACTCAAAGAGAAATACAGCCACTAAAAAGCAATACCTAAGGATTCCTGTGGGGCAGTGGATAGAGTACTGGACTTAGAATCAGGAAGACTCATCTTCCCGAATTCAAATCTGGCCTCAGACACTTACTGGTTGTGTCATCCTGGATAAGTCACTTAACCATGTTTGCCTCTGTTTCCTTATATGTAAAATGAACTGGAGAAGGGAATAGCAAAAAAAAAAAAAACCCAAACAGGGTCACGCAGAGTTGAACACAATTGAAATGACTCAACAACAATAACAAAGGGTCCCTGTGGGTCATATATTGACTTGGAAAATCATATATTAACATTATCTAGGTTCTATTGTATTTTTATTTATTAAATGAGTTTATTTTATTCATTAAATTCATTAAATAAAATATATTCAGTATTTCCCAATTACATTTTAATGTGGTTCTGGCAGCAGTTGGGAGTATTGCCAGCTGCAGAGTCCTGTATTTGATGCCATTAGACCAGATGATCTCCACCTCAATCCCAGGGTCCCAGCATTCCCTGGCACAAGAAGCAATGGGAGTTACTAGGGTGGTACTGGAACAAATCCATTTTTTTTTCCCCTTCCACATGACAAGTCTAAGTTCCCTTTATCCCTTCAGCTGAATTACAACTCAAGCATATTTACTACGTCAAAGATTAATCCTCTAAACCCGGCAAGCTCTCTGGTTGAGCAGCAGGGAAATATCTCTATAAAAAGAATTGACTCTATAAATTATTGGTCACTTACCTAGGGTTGTTACTAAATTATTTTAAAAGGATATATATTCTGCTCCTACACTCTCACTTCTGTCTCGCTCAAACTAATTGCTTCCTGAACTAGGAAAAATGTCCAGACAGAGAAGTGGGAAGTTTGATATATTCCTGATCCCTCAACTGCTAGGATTCCAGATGGTAAATAAATGGAGTAGTGGGATTAGAATCAACCTGTTCTGAGACTGGAAAAAGAATATGAAGAAAGGTCATTGATGCCATCCTTCTGCCTCCAATGGTCACAGGATTTCAGGATGCCTGAAGTAAAGGGGATGAGGGTGGGACAGTCTCTGGAAAGGGGGAAATTCTTTCCCTGTTCATTCAGGTCTAAGGGTGCTATCTCAAGAAGCTATTCAGGGATGGTGGGTTGGTCTTTCTTCTTCTAATGTCTAACTTCAATCCTTTCTCCCCAGTAGGTTGATCTAATGGGTAAATGAGGTACAGAGCATCATTTTTGCTATGGTATTACCAGATTCAGATAAAAGTCCTTCCAGGGCACCAGACTCTCACCTCCCAATCTGGGCATTTTGCTGACCGTTCCCCATGTTGGATTTCTCTCCCTCTCCATCACTACTTCCTGGATTCCTTCAAGTCCCAGCTAAAATCCCACCTTCTACTGGAAGCTTTTCCCCATCCACCTTAAGTCTAGTGTCTTCCTTCTGTTGGTTATTTCCCCTTTATCCTGCCCATAGCTTGTTTTCACATACTTGTTTTCATGTTGCCTCCCCCTTTAGAGGTCTTGTGAGCTCCCTGAGAGCAGGGATTGCCTTTTGCCCCTCTTTGCATCCCCTGTGCTTAGCACAGTGCCTGACACACAGTAGGCACTTAATAAATGTTTACTGACTATTGACTGATTGACTTGGCAGATCCTCTGTGGGGTTATGTCAACACAGCCAAAGCAATGATTTGCTGAGGCAGTTTACCTGCAAGATCCTGACCTCCTAACCTGCTGATGATAGAAGGTGTTCAGGGTTATCTGCGCAAATCAGATTATTTGGGAAACAGTTCATCTCTTCTCTCATCATCACTGAGTATCATATATTCAGCCTAAATGGCTCTAGGCCAAGGCAGAGCAAGTCATACAGACATCCAGGTCCTCACCTCAGAGCCTCCCAGCCTCGTAAGTGAGGTCACAAGGGGAAGATGGATAGATAACTGAATAATATACATTGGCCAAAGACAGATATAAAGGAAGAGGAATTATTTCCACTGTAGACAAATTAGGGGATTTGTAGTACTGGAAATAGAGAAGGGGATGCTGTTAGTCCACATCTGATCAAGGGAGGAGGAGGAGAGAAACAACGTTCCTTATCATTTGTTAAGGAACTACTGTATATAGAGTACTGGGTTGGGTGTTACTTAAAAAGCATTTATTAATCAACTACTATGTGCCAGGGACTATGTTAAGCACTAAGGATGCAAAGAAAGGCAAAAGACGTTTGTGCTGTTGAGGAGACCACAATCTAATGTTTAGAGAAGAAACTTTTCTTGTAATGCTTGGCACATAAAAGGCATTTAATAAATGCTTATTAATTGACTGAACAATTCAAGGAACTAGATCTGGTCAGAATCAAGGTACTAAGATGAGTATAGTGTATAATATTTCATAAGTACATTAGAGAGTTACAAAACCAAATAGTATGTGAAGTGTGAGAGGGAAGGTCACTTCTGACTTGGAGTGTCAGAGAGGACATCCCAGAGGAGGTGGCACTTGTATTAGTCTTTAAAAAGTGGATAGAGGGGGCAGCTAGGTGGCACAGTGGATAGAGCACCGGCCTTGGATTCAGGAGGACCTGAGTTCAAATCCAGCCTCAGACACATAATACTTCCTAGCTGTGTGACTCTGGGCAAGTCACTTAACCCCAATCGCCTCACACAAAAAAAAAAGAGAGAGAGAGAAAGAAAAAAAAGAAAAAAAAAGATGGATAGAAATTCAACAGGTGAAGAAGGGGGAATGGCTACATGGGAAATGGATAGAGTGTCAAGGGTCAGGAAGACCTGAGTTGAAATCCAGCCTCAGACACTTACTAGCTGTGTGACCCTGGACAAGTCACTTAACCTCTGTTATGGGGATCATAATAGCACCTACATCTCTGGGTTGTTGTGAGGATCAAATGAGATAATAATCATAAAGTGCTTAGCACGGTGCCTGGCACATAGTAAGTGCTATTTCAATGTTAACTGGTAGTAATAGTAGAATAGTAGCAGTAGTAGTAGTAGTTGTTGTAGTAGTGGTAGTGGTAGTGGTGGTAGTAGAAGTAGTAGTAGTAGTAGCAGTAGTGGTGGTGGTGATAGTGGTAGTGGTGGTGGTGGTGGTAGTGGTGGTGGTAGTAGTAGTAATCTAGATCACCTGGCTAGATAAGGTTCCAGACACTGATTCTTTCTCGAGCTAAACTGCCACGCATTCCAACTCTACTGAAGAGAGTGCAGCTCCAACGCGCTGGCCACGCGTTCAAACGCTAAATGAACATTTGCCTAGAAGACTCTTTAACAGAGAACTCACACAAGACAAGGGCTCACACAGAGGTCAGAAGATGCAATCTAAGGACACTCTCAAGGTCTCTCTTAAGAACTTTGGAATTGATTGCATGACATGGGAGACACTGGCACAGGACCACTCATCAGAGAGGGCGCTGTGCCCTATGAGCAAAGCAGAACTGCAGAAGTTCAAAAGAAACGAGAGATGTGCAAATTTAGAGACATCTTCACTCCAAATGTTCATATGAACTATTTCTGCCCAACCGGTGGTAGAGCCTTCCAAGGTCGTATTGTCTGATCAGCCATAGTTGGTCACATTGTACCTTGACTCCATCATGGTGATGTCATTTTGGTGCTCTTCAAGGACAAAGGACAACAACCAACCAACCAATAGTAGTCCAGATGTAGGAATAGTATGAGCAAAGGCAAAGAGGCCTAAGAGAGCAGTGGGCGATCACGGAACAGAGTAGTACAATAGGGCTGGAGAAAGATATAGAGAGGGGAGTGGTAGAAAATTGGTCTAGGAAAGCTGAGTAGTTCCAGTTTGAACAGGGCCGCGAATATCAGTTGAAGCTTAAACTTTACTCAGGAAAAAAAGAACTTTAAGCAGAAAAGTGACATGACCAGATTGATATTAAAATAAAAATTATTCTGACAGTAAGTCTTTGTCTCTCCTCTGATCAATCTGATAAGGCTTGGAAGAGGGAATATGGCCAATGATAAGGATACATTGTGAGAAGATCAGGGATAACTCCGTGAATAGAATATAATCGGGGAGGAGAGTTAGAGGATTTGAATCAATTATGCAGCCCTAGCCCCTCTCCTGAACACCAGTCCTGCAACACCAACTGCTGCTAGATGTACCATAGGCATCTTATGACCATTCTCCCCTAAACCCACTCCTTTTTCTTTTTCTTTTTTTTGGTTAGGCAATGGGGTTAAGTGACTTGCCCAGGGTCACACAGCTAGTAAGTGTTAGATGTCTGAGGCCACATTTGAACTCAGATCTTCCTGACTCCAAGGCCAGAGCTCTATCCATTGCACCACCTAGCTGCCCCCAACCCACTCCTTTTTCAAACTTCCCTATTCCTATTGAGGGGACCGCCATCTTTCCAATTATCCAGTTTTGGAATTTTGCAGTCATCCTCTACTGCTCTCTGTCTCTCTCCCCCCATATATGAGTTGCCAAATTTTGTCAAGTCTGCCACCTACTGTAATATCTATCCAGCATGTCGGCCTGTTTTTTGTATGAAGCTAGGAATGGTTTTTACATTTAAAAAAAGTGTTATTGAATTTAAGCACGTAAAATTCGTTCTCCCCACCTGGGCCCCTGGGAGTGGGCCCTCAGAGGTAGTTTGCTGACCCCTGCTCTCCTCACACAATCACAACACTACTTCTGACCCTTATCACCTCTTTCTTTTCCCATAAATTATCTTTTTTTGTTATGAATTTAACAACCATCAATAAACATACACATTTGAATATAAAAGGACTAAAAAGTATTGAATAAGAAATTAACAACTTCTGTCACACGTAGTTTATTTTTAAAGTGTACATAAAGGAGATCTGCGCTGGAGGTGGTACAACTGTCAGGTGTTGAGGAACCAATATAGGAGACATCTAAAGGAAAGGAAGATACCAAAGGAGGAAAAGTAGGGGAGCAGATCTTATCAATACCAAAGAAAAAAGGCAACTGAGAGATTCATAACTACCAACCTAGATGCTTTTGTTGTTTTTCAGTCATTTCAGTCATGTCTAACTCTTCAGGATTCTATTTGGAATTTTCTTGTCAGAGGTAATGGAGCGATTTGCCATTTCCTTCTCCAGATCATTTTACAGATGAGGAACCTGAGGTAGACCAGGTTAAGTGAATTACCCAGGGTCACATGGTTAGTAAGTATCTGAGGCCAGATTTGAACTCAGGGAGATACGTCTTCCTGACTCCAGGCCCAGCACCTGGACCAGCCACACCACCTAGATACTTACTCTCCTATATATACATGAAATCTTTATGAGAGTCAAATCAAGGACAGGTTCAATTAAGGTATTAGTAGGGAACAAATAGACTTTTACAAGCAGTACACAACAATGGACCATATCTTTGCCATTTCACAATTAACTGAAAGATGAAGAGAATATAAGATCCCACTGTGCTATTGTTATTTGATTATGAAAAAGCATTTGATTCCACAGAACAAAACAGCTCCTCAGAAGCTCATTTATGACGAGGTGCCTCCCATAAATAAGCTGAAATTATTCGAGATTCCTTGAAAGTTATATACACAGAAATAATCCTGTTTAGCAACCCTCTGATAGCAAACATCAGGCAAGGAAAAACAGGGAGAAGCGTGCTCATCAAAGGTCTTGGCTACTGTCATGGAGGACATCCAGCACAGAGCCCAGGAATCTCCTCAGTGTTCCAGATACCCCTGTTTTAGGATGACATTATGCTGATTGTATCAAGCCCAAGAATATTTCAGAGTCTTCTGGAAGAAATGCATAATCATTCCACCCAGGAAAGACCAAGTGAATGGAAAATACCCTAACCATCCACACAGTAAAGACTAAATGGATGAATAATATCTATTACTCAGATTACAACATGTATTTGCATGGGCCAGCTATAAACCTCATCCATCAGTATGTATATGTGGGACAAATAGTACAGATAGACAAGTTGAACAGGGAGAAGAGAACAAGCTGGATTGTTTTGGGGCAATTGCAAAGCTCCTTTACTGACCCCATGCTTCCCATGATAGCAAAAGTCCATCTTTTCAATACTAACATTTTGCTACTTCCACGGATTCCAAAGGATTAAAAAATGAGTATGACACAGGCTCAATGTAACAGCAGGATGCTGTTACATACTAATCAATGAGGAAAAACAGGTGAAAAAGATGTCACCAAAGCATTACACGATAGGGAAAGAAGATGGGCTGGTCCTATGGCAAAGGATGGCGGGTAAACAGCCAGAGCACTCCACTGGGACCCTCACAATGTCAGTAAGAAGTGAAAAAGGACGCTAGCAAGTTAAGAGGGATCTCTTTGCAAACTTATGGGAAGAGTCCCACAAGGATGGATGGTAATCTCTATCAATGGGAGGGAATTTACAAATGGATGAGGTTGCATGTCCACTTGAGTGTTCAAGTCTATTAAATATAACACAGTAGTCACAAAATAGCCCTGACGGTGTTTCCTTCTGAACTTTTTTCTTTCTTCTGTATAGTTTTAATGTTTTACTGATACTTTTTCCTTTAGAAAAAAAAACAAACGTTTTTTCATCTCTTTTATCCACTGACTCGTATCTTCCCTCCACTAAAACTGACACCCTTCCTTGTCACAAATAAGTACAATCAAACCATTCAAATACAAATCAACACACTGGCCAGATCTGACAATACAAGGCTAATTCCACATGTTGGCACAGCAGCTCTCTTCCAAGAGATGGGAAGCATACATCATTGGTCTACTTAACTCATGCTCATCTCCTTTTACCTGGACTATTGCAATAGCCTCCTAATGGATCTCCTTGCCTGACCGCTCCTCTCTGCAGCTGGAAGATCTAAGCTCAAATCTGGCCTCTGACACTTACTAGCTGTGTGGCCCTGGACAAGTCACTTAACCTCTGCTTGCCTCAGTTTCCTAAACTGTAAAATGGGGATGATAATAATAGCATCTATTTCATAGGGTTATTGTGAAGATCAAATGAGATAATGTTTATAAAAAACACTCAGCACAATGCCTGGCACCTAGTAGGAGCTATATAAATGCTTATTCCTTTCCTTCCTTCCTACCCTCTCCAATTCATCCTCTATATGGCCACCAAAGTGATTTTCCTTAAGGTCTGACCATGTCACTCCTCTGTTCCATAAACCCTGTTAGCTCCCTATTCTCTCTATGATCAAAGACAAACTCTTACATTTGGGCATTTACAGTCTTTCACAACTTGGCTCCAACCTCTCTTTCCAGGCTTATTGTACATTATTCCCTTTCCTTTATGGCAACAAGGTGATACAGTGGAGAAAGTGCTAGCTCTAGAGTCAGGAAGACCTGAGTTCAAATGGTCAAGTCACTAAACCTCCGTTTCCCTCAATCCACTGGAGAAGGAAATGGCAAACCATTCCACTCCAGTATCTTTGCCAAAAAAACCCCATGGACAGTCTTGGTGTGATGTGGTCCATGAGGTCACTAAGAGTCGGACATAACTGAATATCAGTCACAGCAACAGGACTAAGAGGAAGGAGTGTGTTCTTTGTCAAAGCACCTATCGGGGAGAAAAGAGCCCAAATGCAAAGACAGAAAGAAGGAAAAAACCCAACATATTTCTTCTTCTTTGAAGACATTAGCTGATTGTTTCGCCAAATTGGTTTAGAATAACAACTCCCCTACTTGTTAGGTGACAGCCCAGGAATCACCTGCCACCAGGTACAATCTGGATTAGGGGGACAGCTCCCCATTCTACCTATTCAGCTACAGAGCCCATCAAGGAGATGAAGAGTGAGAGAGGGAGATAGAATCTCATTAATTCCAGGGGAAAGGAATTTTAATGACCCACAAACATTTGTAGACTTAAATTCATCCATATCTCACCCTTTTTGATCTCTGAAGAGGCTACTTTCCTTGCTCATAACTACTTCTTTTACAGATATTTTACATTATAATATAAATACTTTATGTAACATATGATACATCACATAATATAATACATAATATGTTAATATTTTGTGTCATGGACTCCTTCTCAGAATGTCTTTAAATGCATAAAAATAAAATACATAGGGTTACCAAGGGAAGCCAAACATAATGAAATACTGTTATCAAAATATAAAAAAAATGTTTATAGACTCCAGATTAAGAGACCCTTTCCTCCTCCTTCATTTTCCTTTTCAACTGTGTTTCATATTCCATTCTTCTCTTATGCCTAATAACCTCCAGGATATCTTCCCTCTTTTATGTTTTTTCCTTTTGTATCTCCTGAATGTGTCTCCTTGGGGAGCTCCCTGAGAGGAGAGGAGCATGTATGTTCCCCTTTTGAATCTGATTTCCCCACCTCCAAGACAGGACCCTGCACATAAGGGATGTCCATTGTTTGTGAAATGGATGAAATAAATTCACCCCTTGCATTTTGCATATATGCTCAGGGTGGTGGAGAGGACAGCCAGACTGAGGAAGACAGGCATCAGGCCAATGTTCTTTGCATCTCTCTCACACTGTCAGGAGCAGGAGTTATGGCTTTCCCTGTAAAAAGTCATTATAATTATGAGAAATGTCTACAGCTCTTTCCACCGTTTAGCCCAAGCCTCTGGCTGTCCTGGTGAACAGAGATTTAAGATCCTGTTCTCCATAAAGATGGCTAGATACCCAGAGAGATAGATGTGTTAACGTCTAATTGGCTATTGTCAAGTCATCAAGCGTGTTTCAGGGAGGGTGAATGGATGAGTCTGACAGGTGAGGAGGTGGGCAGAGAGTCGTCAGGTGGCCTTGGAAGGTCATCTTTGCCAGTCTCCTGCCCCTGCAGTGGCTCACTGCTTCACAGGGGAAAGATTTCCAGAGGGAAAAATTAAACAATCTCCCTGGGAAGCAGGCTCACTAACCCTCCCAGCGAGGAACTGCTTTCTTTTTCACTTAACCCAGAATCCTTTCTGTTGCAGGCACAGTCTTTTCTATTCTGTGATGGGGAATGGTCAGCAACCTTTTCCTCATAGCCCTTTAAAGATTGAAGACCATTAGTCAATGTTTACTCCTCTGTTCTCTTCCCCTCCCAGTCTTCTCTGAATTAATCCCCCCCCACACACACCATTTTCAAGCCACGTAAATTCTTGGCACTTCTCTGGAGTCTGGTGAACAGAGATTTAAGACACTATTTCTGGATATAGAGCTAGATGGGGCTTAAGAGGCCATCTTCCTCATTTTACAAATGAGGAAACTGAGGCACAGAAGTTAAGAAATTTGCCTAGGGTCACACAGCTAGGAAGTGTCCAAAATGGGATTTAAACCCAGATTTTCCGGACTTCAAGACCAGTGCCCCAACCACTGTGCCAAGGCACCTCCAAATGTTGTTATAGAAGCGGCATCTCCCTACACCCCAACAATTCAATTGGTATCACCCAATGTGGGAGGCGGGAGAAAGGAGGAGTATAATTAAACCATAGTCACCCCTAGCCTCAGCGGCTAAGAAAAAACCCCAACAAACAAAATAAAACAAAACAAAAACCATCCAGTTTTACCTACATATATGTGAACCAAATTCAGGAACTTGGGGCACTCAGAAAGGATTCATTGGTCTATTACAGATGTGGGCAAGGAGGAAGCCACAGTTAACAGTTTGTGGCTTTAGAACAAAAGGAAATGGGCTGAACCTCCCATGGAATGAATGGAAGTTAAACATAGAGGGATGGGTAGAAGAGCTGAAGAAGGATGATCATATTAGTTGTGAACTCCTTACTGGAAGATCTTAATCAAGGAAGGGTCTGAACCATACCCAGTCCCACCAAGAGGCAGAGGATGGACATCATAATGCCAGGGAGAATTTCCATTTGGTTTCTCTCTCTCTCTCCCCCGCCTCTCTCTCTCTCTATCTCTGTCTTTCCAGGAAAGGCAATAGTATTGGGACAGTGATGGAAAATGAATGGAGAAGAGGCAGCTAGGTGAAGAAGTGGATAGAGCATGGTCCCTGAAATCAGAAGGGCCTGAGTTCAAATCCAGCCTCAGACAATTACTAGCTGTGTGAACCTGGGCAAGTCACTTAACCCGACTGCCTCAAAAAAATAAAATAAAACAAAACAAGGGGGGGGGTCATTCCTAGAGTAGGTACAGGGAGCAAGGGCTAGAGTTGAACCAAGGACCCAGATATTTTAATGCCTTCTGTTGGCTGCCTCCCAAATTTTATTTGCTCTGAATGACTTTTATTTACTTTTAAATCCTGCTTGGTGTGAGAGGCTGAGACAGTCCCTTTCTACCCCAAATATGGGAAAGAAGATGGTACCGAAACCCCAAAGCCACTAACTGATTTTAAATCCTTCCTCAGACACTTACAAACTGTGCGATCCTGGGTATGCTATTTAATCTCTCTGGGCCTCAGTTTCTTCATCTACAAAATCAGGAAGCTGGCCACAATGTTCTGTGAGGTCTCTCCAGCCCTAATTCTATGATTCTATGAAAGGACAGAATAAATACAAACCTGCCCCTATCCTCAGGCAGAAATAGGACATATGGCTTCATCCTCAAAATACAGCCCATCTAAAATTCCCAATTCTTCAAAGTAATCTTCAAATATATATTTACCATATTCCCAGCAACTTCTTTTTTTAAGTACTTTATTTTATTTATGTGGGGTAATTGAGGTTAAGTGACTTGCCCAGGATCACACAGCTAGTAAGTTTCAAGTGTCCGAAGTCATATTTGAACTCAGGTCCTCCTGACTCCAAGGCCGGAGCTCTATCCACTACACCATCTAGCTGCTCCCCCCAGCAGCTTCTTTTATGCTTCCTATCCTCTCCCTTTTCCTGCCTCTTATCAGAAAGTTCTTTCTTAGGTCCACACTCAATCCCTCCTGCAGCAGGATGTGCAAGAAGTAGGAAAGATTTATTGTTGTTGTTGTTGTTGTTCAGTTGTTTCAGTCTTATATGATCCCTGGAGTAGTTGGCCATTTCCTTCTTCTGTACATTTTACAGATGAGGAAACTGAGGCAATTAAGGTTAAGTGACTTGCCCACAGTCACACAGCTAGTAAGTGTCTGAGACTGGATTGGAACTCAGGTCCTCCTGATTCCAGGCCTGGCATTCTATCCACTGTGCCACACAATTAAAAGAGGGTATTTGCCCTTTGAGGAGTTTGCCATCTGGAATCTCATTTCCTCGACCCTCTAACTCACAGTCCCAGAGAGAAGAAATGAAATGACTCTCCCCAGCTCTCAACCCCACTGCCCTGATGAAACCGATCCTGGGAAAAAAAAGAAAGACCTGGGTTCGAATTTCACTTCAATACTCAAAAGCTATGTGATGTTGGACTAGTCACCTCACACCTCTGGGCTTCAGTTTCTTCATCTGTAAAATGGTGGGGTTGGTGGGAGAGAGAAGGGATAGATTAAGTGATCACCTGTGTCCTTTCCAGATCTGAATTATATCTTTTTTTTTTTAAAAAAGAGACAGGCTCCAGAAAACCATACCATCATTCAAGAGAATGAAGAACTTTTCAGAGGTCAAGGAATCATCCCTGGTGCACCATTCCTGACTCCAGAGGGGAGATAATGCAAATGTGTGTGTGTGTGTGTGTGTGTGTGTGTGTGTGTGTGTGTGTGTGTTGGGGGGGAGGATCAACTTGGTGCCCAAGACAGATCAAACAGGCATGCAGCCTTTCCACTGAGGCCCTGGGGCCTCTCAGGGTGAAGGGAGTAGGGGTGCCCTGATCCAACAGAATAATTGCAGCCGCCACCATGCCAATAATAACCCCTAAGCCACTGACAGCTCTTTTCATCTAGGAGATCTCAAAGCACTTAGCTACCAGGTACTCGTTAAGCCCTCCCAAGTGAGGTCGGGGCCAACCGGTCGGAGCCCTCACCACAGACCAAGGAGCCAGGGTCAGTGAGTGACTCAGCCCAGAAACCTGGGGAGCCAAATACTAGGGGAGGGGGGAGAGGGAGGGGCACCCGTAACCCTCCCACACGTGGGAAAATGAGCCTCTTTGGCCCAGAGCTCAGGGCTCTGACTCTTGTGGGGGGGCAGTGTAGGGGGGTAGGGTAAAAGATAGCTCCTCCCCCCAAAAGCCAACAAGCAGTGTCATGTAGACCGAAGCCCGACAAGGAGCTCATTTACCCCGTCTGTATACCAGACAGGACTGTTTACTCCCTAGAAACTGGGAGAAAAGGAGCAAGGTTTGGAAGGGCGCTGAGGGAAAGAGGGCAAGGACTGAGGAGGGACCAGGGAGAGGAAGAAAAAAGGGACCCTGGAGATGACAGGCAGAAGGGAAAATGAAGAACTGGGGATGCAGAATACAAGTTAGGGGCACTAGTAGACACTGGCAGTCTTCTCACCCCAAATGCCTTCTTTTTCCTTAGTCAAATAAATAAAGATTCCCCCCCTTCAACAAGTAGGGAAGATTCTGAAACCCCAGACTCAGGCTGCATTGTGGGGTTCAGCACAGGTGAGTCTAAGTCTGGGTTTGTAGTATATAGACCAGGTTATGGCTTACATTGCTCCTGCTCTAGGCCAAGGCCAAGACGTTGGGAAGCCAGCCATCTTCTGTCTCCTTCCCAACCCTTCAGTGTCACAGAGGCAGCTACCCCAAAGTGAATTCTAAAATACTTTCAGTAGTACCAGTTACATTCTTTGAGGTCTTCTTTGCTGCCAGCTCTGAGCAGTTAATGTCAGATCTGTCAGGCCACAGACACATCTGATAGGGCAAAAGGCCCAGAGGGATCATTCTATTTGCCTCCAAGATTTAAAAAAAAAAAAGCCACGTTGATCTTGTGTCTCATCTCCCAACTATTACTGGGAGGCAACACATTATGAATAGAGATCTAGCCTTTGGAGCCAGGAAGACCTGGGTTCAAGTCTTACCTCTGATCCTTACTGGCTGTGTGACCATGGGTAAAGTACTCAAATTCTCTATATTCTAAACAGCTTACTAAGATTATACATTGCAGAAGAATAAAATCACACATCCACTCCCTTATCCCCTAATGACCTTGACTAAAGCTGTGTTGTTGCTGTTTTTTTTTTTAATTCATTTTTGTGCTTTAGAATGTACATTCAAACACGACTTGTGCTATCCACGTTAAAACAAAGAGCATTTCAGTGTACTTTGGGAAAAGTCCCAGTGCCATTTCTGCTCCCTGGCACCCACACCAGGGCAAAGCTGAGCCAGCTAGGCTGATAGCCATAACCCAAGACACCACCACCACTCATTCACTTGTGGCAGCTACCTGAATTTCAGGCACAGTGACTGGGGAGGAAATAAAGCACTAGCCTCATAAATCTCATCCTATACAGGGATGATGAGGTTACATTTGCATTTTAACCCAACCCACAGACCAGGAAAAACTTAGGGAATGTCCCTTTAAGACAATGATTGTCTGTGACCCAAGACTGGGTGGATTGGAATCTTGGAGGCCTTAACAAATCCGAAAACCCTCCCAAATTCACTTTGAAGCTCCTAGTTTAGACAGCTAGATGGTATAGTTGATGGAGTGGGGGGAGGGGTGTCAAAAAGATATGAGTTCAAATCCTGGCTCAGAAACTAGCCAGGTGAGGCTTTCCTTAGCCTCATTTTCTTCATGTGTAAAATGGAGATAATAATAGCACTTATCAAAATAATAATAATAATAATAACACCTACTTCCCAAGGTTATTGCAAGAATCTATAGAGAAAATTTATAAAAGTGTTTTGTAAAGTATCATGTAAATTCTAGTTATTATTATTAATCACTTCTTCCTCCCCAAAGAATACTGCCATCACCCTTCAAAATCCTACAGTTGAAGGAACCCTTATAAACCTCCTCTTTGTATATAGCAGGTTTTTCAAGGTCATTTAAGGGAGTACTCTGTCTCTGAACAAGACCCCCATTCTCAACCATTCTGGCCAAGGAGGAGAGAGAAGCTTCCCGTTGCCATGAGGAGTGAGCCCTGAGGTTGGGGGGGAGGCAGAGAAAAGACGCTCATTAGCAACTTGCAGGTGGTGTTTCCAAGGTGTTATTTATTATTTGCTGGATGCCAGGGCCTCCCTGAGCCTGCAAAGACAGAGCCATTGCCCGGGGGCTTCAAACTCTGAGGCAGACAAACAACACAACCCAGGCCTGAAATCTGCTCCAGCAAAGAGCTGGGGGGCAACCTCAGGGATTGGAGTGATCTTCGGTCTTTGGGCAACAACCCCTGAAGGTTTTTTGGTGGGAGAAGACACTCATGTTTGGAAGAGATCCAGAGAGAGAATTGATCTTTCTTCCCACCTACCCTGGGATGAGGGTATGGGGGGTGGAGACCCTAGAGAAGAGTGAGAGGGGCTCCAGACGAGGAACCCAAGGTGAAGCAAGAGGTCTTCAGATGGGTTGAGAAGTAGGAGGAAATGAGATCAGGGCTACAGGCTGGAACAGCAGGAGGAGGAGGTGGTGGTTGGGATGGGGGTGGGGGCAAGTGTTGCTGAATGGACCAGGAGAGGCCAAGAGATGTCATCAGCTGTTGCGTGGGGGAACATGGATGCCAGAGCACAGGTTGCAGCAAGAATGAGCAGACAGAGGTTCTGAATGACTGAATGGGAGTTTAACCAAGGGGGAAGGAGGAAAGAGGGGCTTGACCATCAGATATACTCTAAGCTAGGTCGCTACCAATAACTAGTTCATTCTCTGCTTCCTACATTCCCCTATGGCCTGGTTCAAGCTTGAAGAATAGTGACCCAAAGGGCCGCCCAAATATGGCTCCTACCTTCCAGGAGTTCCCAATCTGATAGGAGAGGCGGCACACACACCCAAAATACAGGGAGAGATAAGAACAGACTTGGAACAGACAGAGTTCTAGATGCCCATGCTTGGTACAGGGAGGAGGAGAAATAGAGATAAAGTCAAAGGTTTCTGTTAGCGAAAGATTGTAGATGGAGTTAAAAAATAAAACTAGTTTAGAAAGGAGAGAGGGAACTATATGTCATGGTGTCAAGTCAGCATTAGTCTAAGTGCCCAACGATGTAGGGACAGGGGCTTTTCCCCTCTCCAGACACTGATCCAGTCCCCTGAGCAAAGGCCATCTGCTGATGAGGCAAAAATAGATAGAAGATAGAGCTGGGAAGGACAGAAGAGGTCCTGGAGTGAGTGAGTTGGTGATGTTGTGCCAATCATTTGAATACACCCCCCCCAAATCTAATTTAAATCCCTGCAATTTTAGTCTACGATTTTAGAATTCTGCAATTTTAGTCTTCTCTCCTCTTTTAGAGACATAGAATGACTCTGCTGTCCTTTAACCATAGGCAGGTTTAGTGGATAGAGTGCTGGACCTGGAGTCAGGAAGACCTGAGTTCAAATGTGACCTTTGATACTTAACTAGCCATGTGACCCTAGGCAAGTCACTTCACCTCAGTTTCCTCAACTGTAAAATGAGGATAATAATAGCACCTACCTGGAAGGGTTGTTGTGAGGATCAAATGAGATTATATTTGCAAAAATAACTTAGCACAGTGCCTAGCTCAGTTATATAAATGATTATCCTCTCCCTTCCCCTCCCCCCTTCACATTTACTGGTTGTGTAACCTTGAGCAAATATTTCACTACTTTGAACCTCAGTTTCCTTATCTCTAAAATGACAAGGCTAGATTAGATTATTTTTAAAGTCCCTTCCAACTTTATGAAAATAGCAAATGACCGCCTCCCCCGTTTTAGATAGCCTTAAAGTTTATTATAAGAGTCTCGACTCAGGCTGTCCCTCTTCAGCAACCCTCTGCACTGAGGACTCACCAGGATCATGATATACATCACTGCTGTCCTGCCTGAGGTCCCTAATCTGAGCAAGGCACTCCAAGGACAGGAAGCTTGCCAAGGTTTATTTATATCTCTCCCCCTAAGCCCACACCCATTACCCAATCTCTTTGGCAGGCTTACAACATTAAAAAAATGTAATTAATATCAGAAAACAACATAAGCTGTTCTCCAGTTGAGCCCAAAGGGGAAAGTCAGGGACTGGCCTCTACCCAGACACATCCCCTCCTTTTACACAATCCTGTTGCCCTTTGGATCTGTTCAACCACAGCAGGATGGACTGAGGTTAGATAGCTGGAAGAACTTCCCAAAATCTAGTCCCAAGCAGCCATGGAAGGTGTAATAAAGCGTCATGATCATCCTGGGCAGAGTTCCTGGTTAGGAATTTAAGATCTTTCTATCCTTATCTTTCTCAGAATGATGACCAAATAAAACTGAATAGGATAGCTTTCACCCCAACTTCCTCCAGTTTGGAATCTAACCCTGTGATTGAGTTGAAAGCAAACACAGAAGCTCTAAGAGAACAAAGATTAAATCAGAGATTCTTAACCTGGGGTCCATGGACTCCCCAAGGGGTTAGATCATGGATAGATTTGAGGGCGTCTGTGAACTTGGATGAGAAAAAAATTACAACTTTCTTTTCACTAATCTTTGATTTACTCTGGAATCCTGTACATTTTATTTTATGCATTTAACAACATTACTCCAAGGAGAAGTCCACAGGCTTCACTAAGGAATCCAGGCCACAAAAAAAGATTAAGAACTTCAAGGTAAATCCAATGAGAGCCCATAAGCACATCTCTGCCTCCACAAGAGAAGGTCTCTCTATAGAGAGCCAACTCCATACTATGCTAAAGAGTAGCATATATATCCCAAAAATCTTAGTTAAAAAAAATTTTTGATCTGGCTCTGGGAAGTATTCTGTAATGTTTGGTCATTGAGCTTACCTATTTACTAACATTAAAATTAATTCAAATTCCCTCAAAGTACATGTTAGTAGACTACGGAAGCATTACAATTCACAGCAGAAAAGTCACAAAATGTATAATTAGAAAGTGAGCAGTATTTAATGGGGGAACATTTCATTAGTATATCTCTTTATGCCCTACCCGCCTCAAACACCATTTTACCTGAGGATCCCAGACATATTTTCCAATTGTCAGGAGGTAGGAGTTCAAAGAACAAGAAGTGGGCTAGGAGATGCTGGGTGTGTTTACACATGTTAGCTTTGGGGGGCACTGGAGGTCTACACTTGTAAATACAGGGAAGGATTCACAGCAGCAGGAAGGAATCAGGTTAGCCACACAGAAAAACTTCCTGAAAGCATGGTGTAATGGAAATAGGGTTGGAATGAGAGTCAAGAATCCTGCCACTAACTAGCTGTGTGACAATCGGCAAATTTCTTAACATTTTGGGTCCTTGGTTTCTTCATTTGGGAAATGGGAGGATTGGAATTAGATGATTTCCAGGGGCAGCTAGCTAGGTGGCCAGATGGATGGAGACCTGGGAGTTCAAATCCAACCACAGACACTTACCAGGGTCGCTATGCGACCCTGGGCAAGTCATTTAATTGCTGTCTGCTTCAGGTTTCTCAATTGCAGAATGGGGATCATAATAGCAACTACCTGCTGGGTTGTTGTGAGGATCAAACAAGACATTATCTGTAGAGCACTTAAAGGCTTGTTCCCTTCCCTCCCTTTTCCTCTTTCAAGGTGTCTTCCAACTTTAAAATTCTAAGCTAGGCAGTGTTAATTACTAGGTCATTTTTCATAATTGGCCTTTAAAAAGACACCCCAAGTTTGGGGGCTGAGTAGGGGGACCCTGCACTGAGGCAAGGGAAAAAAACAAAATGGCCTTCCTTCCATTCTCCTCTTCTCCTTGGGGAAGCCAGACTCGGTATCCAGGAAACAGGGACCTTGGTGTTCTTTACAAACAAGACCGCCCTATATCACCACCACTTACTGTACTGGAAGCCGGTATTAAGTGAGCCGCTAGCGTAGTGCATCAAAGGCTTATTGAATATTGATTCCCATTTACGTGACAGGGAAATGGCCTAAGAAATCTTCCCTGGATGCCTCGGCCCCTTGATAAAGAGGGTGTTAGTTTTGTTTTATGAAGCCAGGACCCCAGCCAGTCACATCTTATAGCTCCACTTACTTTTATTTAATAAAAACAAGGGATGGTATTTGGGGGAGTGTGTTGTCTCTATTTTTCAAGATTTGCTGGTGAAGCAAGAAAGATGGGGGTTAGACTTGAAGGAGGATTTCAGGCAGTTGAGTGGGAAAGGGGAAGGCAAGAAAAGAAAAAGAAAAAGAAAGAAAGAAAGAAACCCCAAGACAGGATATAGGGTTTTTCTTCCTTGAAGAGAACTCCACAGTGGGTGAGTGAGGGAAGAAAGCTGTTGCTGCCCAGAGATGTGCCAAAGAATGGAATGAGGTGGTTTTGGACATAAAGGACAGAGTAGCTAGTTTTCCCCAGGTATGAGGACCCTAGAGGTCATTGGGTTGACATCTCCCACCCTCTACCTACAGCTCCAACCCAAACCAGAGTAGGGTCTCACCCATACTCTAAATTTGCCACAAAACTATATTTCACAAGAAATCTCACCCAGTTTGCATCCCAAAAACTGAGATCTTCCTGATATCAAATCTGAGTCCTGTGCTGCCATTTACCCTAAACTATTGTAATCTCCCAAACTGCTAAAATGTAACAGTGAAAGAGAAAGAGTTGTTATTGTTGTTGCTGGCAGTGGTGGTGGTGGTGGTCTTGGTGTGTGTGTGTGTGTGTGTGTGTGTGTGTGTGTGTGTGTGTGTGTAGAATGGGGGAGGAAGAGAAGGAATTTAGAAAGGATATTTCTTGTTTGCCTCCCTCACTCCCAACCCTTACTGCAGAATGAATGAGGGTTAGGCACAAGAAAGAACTTCCCAACATGGAGAGGGCTGTAATCCACTATGTGGATATGACATCTTCCTCAGGAAAGCCCATTTGTGCTCCACACAGACTGGATGAGGTGCAATCTGGAGATGGACCGAACTGGGGGGGAGGGGGGCAAGGGGGATGTACAGATGGCAGTGGGAGGGTGGGTAAACAGGGGAACTAGGGAATGACCACAAATCGGTCGGCCTGCCAGGAGCCACTGACCCCGGTTTAATATCCCAGAGATTGGAGGCGAGAGCAGAAATCACAGGCTCCAGAAAAAACAATCTTTGAGAGAAAATTGCCTGTCGCGGCCAGAGATATATGAAAGTGCAGTTACAGTCGGGGGGGGGGGAGCTCTGTGTGAAGAGGGGGAGAGACTGTAAAATTACACCTGGTTACTGCACTGACTAGCTGCTCTGACTCTACATAATGTTTCTTCGGGGAAGAAAAAATCCCTGTGAGATGGGAGGGGGTGGGATCCAGAAGGATCTGGTTGCAGGAGTTAGAGGGACAGATTGGAGACGGGGGTCTCAAGTCCAGAAGGAGACATGAGTCAAGGGAGAGACAAGACAGTGAAGCTCTTTCCCTAGACGCCTTAAGCCCAGATCTCACATCCCCAGTCATTCTCTGCCTCCTCTCTCTGTAGCCTCTTTCTTTCTCACTCCGTCTCTGTCTCTCTCTTCCTCCATTTCTGTGTATTTTACTGTTCTCCGTACCACCTTTCTTTCTGCACCACTCCTCCAATCTGCTTGTCACTCTGATGACTTGCAATGTCTCCTTCTGTCTCTGTCTCTTCCCTCTTTCTCTTCTAATCCGTTTGTTTCTCCTGTCTCAGCCTGTTTTCGCGTCCTCCTTTCTCTCTCGGGCAGTAATCGGGAACATAAAACAGGCAAGAGGAGACAGAGGGGAAAGGATTTGGGGACTAGGAGGGGGTAAAGGGCACAAATGGATTAGGGAGAGTTGGGAGGAAGCTGAGGATCCAGAGACAGGAGAACCTAAGAGAACTGGAAATGTTTTCCAGCCTAAGCAGCAAGGAATATTCAGACCCCCAAGCCTAACCTTCCTATCTTCCAACCTGATGGACTAATTACTGAATTTGGCAGGGAGACCAATTCTGTTCTGACTCGAAATCCTGGCAGGATGACTGTGGGGTGGGGTGGGGTATAGGGGAAAATTGCTGAGCCCAAGAAGGGTATCCCCCCCCCAACCTGAATGGAGTCACCCTAAGGCCAATCCCTTCAGTCTCTAGGCCATCAAACTCCCACCTGGGCCTGTTGTCTACACATCAAAAAGGCATTTTTCACTAGCATTTGGGAACACTTCTCCATAGTCAAAATGGATTATTCATTTAATAAGTCTGAGTCTAATATAACCAGCAACAAACGAGATTATGGAATCATCAAACCAAAACCTGAGAGGTCATCTCGTTTATTTCCCCACTTCCCTTCCTAACAGCCTGTTTTTCCGTTCTTCACTGCTTTTTATATTCCAGACAGGTAAGGATCTGTTTTCAAGTTTTCCAGAGGACATTCCACAATCTCAACACACACACACACACACACACACACAC
>NW_020952736.1:207933-245807 GCF_900497805.2 Vombatus ursinus
AAAAAAAAAAGAGGAAAAATTGAGAATAGCAAAGATGAGACCTTGGGAAAGAAAGCAAGTACAGTGCAAATTAGACAACCACACTCCTTGAGAGCTTGGATTGATGAATTCAGTCCCTAGCCCCACATGCTTCAGGAAGCATTGTCAGAGATATCAGAGATGATCAGGGCCAGGGAGAGAAAGGGCCCCAAAGGGAACCCTGGAAACCTTTTTCTGAGAGGCAGAGAGCACCTCTTATAAACTCTCTCCCCCCAGGCAATGGGGATGAAAGCTTCTACATCAAAACGAGAAGTCCAAAGAGTTATAGATTTCCTCAACAATAAATAATCTGGAGAGAACAGCCGCCTAACCACCGTTTATAAATGTTGGAAAATACACACTCGCATCAGGGAAAGGGGCAGGCAAGGTGGAGAATTATGGGGTTGTCCCCTCCAAGAAAGGAGGAGGAGAAATCAATTTTCACCATGACATTCTTGGGACGGGAATTAGCAGAGGGAAAGTCGGGTAAAGAGTAACAAAGATTGGAGACCTGGTTTGCTGGGTCCTCCCAGCATCTAGGCAGGGGTGAATCAATCATACAATCAGAGTCTTGGGTTCCGTGACCCATTTGTTTACTATCTGGGACAAACATAGTCAACCCTATGCTTCTAGGTCTTGGCATCACTATCCATCCAAAGATTACACACACAGCCTCCTCTTATTGTCTATGTCTCATGCTCCTTTTCCCCCTAGACTCAGGGGAGGAAAAGGCTTAATGCTTCTACATTATTGCTGGAAAAGTATGGAATAGCAAGGATGGTGTTGTCCATCTCCTTTGGAGGGGTGAGAGAAGGAAAGGGCCTAAACAGTAGCAATGTAATCATAGAGTTCTAGAATTAGAAGGGACCTCAGAAGTGATGCAGTCCAATTCTTATACAAAACATGAACCCTCTTGGTAATATCCTCCTGAACTAGTCATTCAGCCTCGACTTTAACACCTGCAGTGGCACGAAACTCATTACTAACAAGGTAGCCTCAATGCTTCACAAGTAAGATTCTTACCATCTCTGTTACACACACACACACACACACACACACACACACACACACCTGTGGTCATGGTAAGAGTGGTCATCCTGACTGGCAGAGGCTGATACTTTGAATCATTCAGTCTAGGGATTGGGAGTTTTAGGGCTAGAGATGAAGATGGAATTCCCTTGTCTTCGATTAACAGCCAAAATGTCAGTAAAGTACAAATGCCTGGAAAGAAACCACAGGTTTGGCACCTATTTGTGTGGTTATAATAATTGTACACACTATAAGTGTCATGCCTGTAGGATTGACACAGAATGCCAAATCAGGAGCCTGAACTAGGAAAGGCAGGGACTCTGGGAGGCATTGGGGGGCCAAAGTCACAAGGGCAGGAAAGACAGCGATTGGCAGGAATTAAGGGAGGCAGTATTAGATGGAGAGGGGGAGACACTGCGGTCCTGGGGTCTGTCAAGAGTTACCAATTCTCCATTCACTTGATTCCTAGGTTTCAGGTTATATCCTGCCAGGGCCTTTGTTTCCTCCCAAACAGATTACAATGCCTTGGAATAATCAGATCTGAGTTCTCAATCTCATTCATTCCCCTATCTCTATGACCATAACCCAGCTTTGAACAAACATGCCTTCATCTTCTCTTTCCATATTTCCAAGAAAGAAGGTTCCATTCCTCTTCTTGTCACTTATCCCAATGCATCTCAACCTTGATGATCCCTTCTGCCTTCCTTGGCTGACATTCTTTGTTCTACAATTATAACCCATTCCCTCTTCCTTCCAGAGATGGGGGATAACACAAACTCTATTTCCACAGATAAATATATGTATATATTCAAGAAATCTAGGGGAGGAAGTGAAACCCCATTCTCTAATTCATTTTTTATTTTTTTATTTTTTTTTTAATTTTTAGGTGATTGGGGTTAAGTGACTTGCCCAGGTCACACATCTAGTAAGTGTCAAGTGTTTGGTCTGAGGCTGGATTTGATCTCAGGTCCACCTGACTTCAGGGCCAGTGCTCTATCCACTGCACCACCTAGCTGCCCCCTCATTCTCTAATTCAACAAATAATTATTGAAAGCCTATTCCACACATACAAAACAGCATGCAGAGCATACAAAAACAGTCCCTGCCCTCAAGGTGTTTATAATCTAGTGGAAGAGGGGAATCAAAAATACACAGACAAACTATAAATCAGCATGTAATAAATGTGAGCACAAATATAATACATATGAATAAGTATAATGCAATGTTCAGTTGTTTTTCAGTTGTGTCCAACTCTTCATAACCCCATTTGGGGTTTTCTTGGAAAAGATACTAGAGTGCTTTACCATTTCCTTCTCCAACTCATTTTAGAGATGAGGAAACTGAGGCAAACAACATTAAGTGACTTGCCCAGGGTCACACAGCTTGGAAGTGTCTGAGGCCAGATTTAAACTCAGGAAGACAAGTCTTCCTGACTCCAGGCCCAGCACATTATTCACTGCATCACCTAGCTACCCTACAGAAATCAGTAAGATGTACAAAGTTCTATGGACATTCAGAGGAGGAGCTGCTAGGGGATGAGAGGTGAAGACCATTTTAAAAAATGTGTGCCCTACAGGGGAAGGGAACAAAGAAGAGGCTCCTGTAGCCTACAATCTCCAGACTTGACATTCCCAGTTCTCAGTAGCTATCTAGAGGACTCTGGCTGCTTCCGGAGCATACCAGAACCATCTGCCACCAAGAACAGTCCCAGGAGTGAGATGAAAGACCAGGACAGCAGACTATGTCTGTTTAGTGAAAGTGGTTTAAGGTGGGGGAAAGCCTTCAAATTTCCTAACGCACCACACCATTTGCTCCCTAGATTCAGTGGCTACATAAGACAGAGTATTGAAGGGAAGGTAGCTCTCCTCCACAGCCCATTTCCAGAAGAATCCATCCATTGCAATGCTAAAAAGTATGCCTCTGCTCTAGATCTTAAAGAAAATTGAGGCCATTGTTACAGAAGAAAATTCAGTTTGACACAGTTGACCATAATGCCTCCAAAACTAGGAAGCAAGCTTAGTGAAAAGCATCATGCAAGACATTTATACTCAGACTTGATACCTAGACCAGTATCTGTATCAAGGTTCTCAACATCTGCTTCAATACCCATATGGACCTGTGCCAGTTGTACTGATAAATATTTAACAACTGATTTTCCAAAGGGAAAAAAAAGGTACAGATGACACACTTTTAAGCTTAATCTCCTTTGTTAACTTTTACTCCGTCACTTTCTTTAAGCCTAGATAATCAAGAAAACAATAAATCAAGCCCTGATTTTGTGGCATGTGTTGATTTCCAAGATGTAAATGCTCACATTGAAAATTTAACAATTTTCTTGGTAGATTCAAGCTGTCTCCATCACACCCGTATTAGACTGTGAGCTCCTTGAGGATAAGGACTATCTTTTGCCTTTTGCCATTTGTGTATCCCCAGTGCTTAACACAGTGCCTGGCATATAGTAGGTGCTTGATAAATGCTTATTGACTGACCTCATCAAAATTGATACTTCTTCCAGTGGTGCATGTAACAACCTGTGCACACCTTCTTATCCTCTGAGACATTCGTCCATGCCCTCCCATACATCCCCCAAAGGGGGTCCACCTAATGAGTGGGAGCCATCCTCTAAATATCTGAACGTTGCATTGGTACCAGTAGAGTACATTGGTTATTCTTCTCTGTTATTATATGGTTGATCTGCTACCTTTTCTGATCACTCATTTCTTTGATGTCAAAGGCAGCATAGAATAGTGATAGAATACTAAAGCAAGAGTCAGGAAGAATCTTGAGTTCAGTCTACTTCTGACACCAGTTGGAGGCCATAAGCATGGACTTCAGGAAACTCTCCAAAACACTCTACAAATTTTTGATGGGTAGCAACTCAGACATCAAGATGCAGCATGTTTCCAGGTAATCTGAAAGAATAACCCAATTCAGGTGGAAGTCATGGCACATAAGAGTGGCTAAATCCCTACCTGCCCCCTTCCTATTCATGAGCTCATAGGATTTAGGGCTGGGAACAACCTCCAATGTTACATAGTTCAACCTCTTTATCTTACAGATAAAGCCCTGTCAAGAGAAGCTGGGACTTGCCCAAAGTCACATAAGTGATATCAAGATGATGTTTGTGTTACAGATAGAATTTGATTAGTTAACAGTTCATCTCCCTGGGCTTCCTGCCCTTCAGTCAACAACAGTACCAGTTGTTTTTGTTACCTTCCTGCTTTTTGACCGGCCTCTTAGACTTCTCTGAACCAAACCTCCTCCTGCTTGTGGCTTCCTGGGACCTCAGAGGATAAGACAACCTTCTGTCACAAGGTTGGGTCTTGAGGGATGATCTTGTGCCATCTAATCACCTGCCTCCCTCAACAAATTTCTACCCATCCATTGCTGGTCTGCCTGACCTCCTTCTTCAATAGTAGCATACTCCCAATGCCTTTTACATTGACCATCCTTGTGATTCTGAGCCCTGATCTGACAATATCCCATTCCAGATCTCCACCATGCCCACTGGAATGCCTGCTCCATAAGGAACAAACTTCTTCTCATCTTAAACTCTCCCTCTCTCACTGCTTCCATCTTGTAGCATTCACTGAACTATGGCTCCTTCCAGATGACATTGTTTTTCTTTCCAATACTGACCACACTTTCTTTCACATCCCCTAACTTACTCACAGGTCATGGTGGGGAAATTGGAATATTTCTTGTTCCCCAATGCCACTTCCAGGCTCTTTCTCTGTCACCATCCCTTAGCAACTTCTCCTCCTTTGAAATCCATGTTATCTAAATGCATTAGTCAACCCAGATCCTGGTGGAAATTATCTACCAACACCAAAGACATTCTCCCTCCTACCTCAAAGAGTTTAGTTTCTGGTTCACAGTCTTCCCTGTCTACACCAACTCTGGGTCTCCTATTAGGGGACTTCAACATATATTGATGTTCTCTCAAATACCTTAATTTCTCCCTTCTTCAATCTATTCAGTTCCCATGACTTATTCCTTTACTCCACTTCAGCCACAGGGATGGCCATACCTTTGATTTTGCCATCCCCGTAAGTGTCCCACTTTCATATTCATAAATGCCGAAAGTCCTTTATTTGATCTCTTACCATCTCCTTTTTCTTATGTCTTACAACCCCTAAACCTAGTCTTTGTCCTTACCATTACTGTTAATCCTCCACAACTGAATATTTTCTCAGGCCATTATACCTACACTGTCTACACTCCTTGGTAAATAACCAGTTCAACTCTATCCTATCATCTACTCTTGAATTCCTGCCCCCTTGACCTGTTATCTATTAATCATGCCTTACCAAATTCCCACGCTGCATTATGCCTATCATCTTCTTCCTTTGGTCCTACCTACCTGAGGCTGAATAGAACTAGAAACTATGCTGATTGGGTCCACCACAAATTTAAGTCAGCCAATCTCAGCTAGGCCCTCACTGCAGCAAAGCAAATCTACTACTCCTCACTAATTGGTTCTTTAGCCTACACACCCCAGTAGCTGTTTCAATCGATCCTTCCCTCCTCAAGCTTTCCACAGCACCCCAATTCTCCCACCCTCTCAGCTGAGGACCTCACCTCATACATCACCAAGAGAATTAAGGCCAATCACCAAAAGCCCCCTCTTCTCCTCATTTCGAATTCTTGACATCATTCCCCTCTATCACCTCCTTCATACTGATAATGAACCTTGTAAAGACAACCCTAGTCCAGCCCTGAACAAACTTATGTCTTCAGCCTCTTTTTCTACATTTCCAAGAGAGAAGATTCCATTGCTCTTTTTGGCAACTTTTCTAATGCATTCCACCCTGACGGTCCTTTATGTCTAACTGCCATCCTTCAGGCTATGATATAACTTGGGGGGCCATCGCCAGTCTTGCCACTGGACTCCGATGACTCTGGAGGATAAAAGTGGGGCTGATGACTTTGCACAGCCCTGCCTCACTTAAATCCAATTCACTCGCAAGTCAAGACATCACCCTGCTGACTCACGGTCCTCTGAGAACCAAGAAGGAACAACAAACAACAATGTGTGACTTGTATAACATCCTTTCCCAAGTTCCTCAACAGATTGCCCCCCCACTATCATCCCTATTCTGTCTCTAATCTCTCATCTCTCCCTCTTGGTTCCTTTCCTACGGACTACAAACATACCCCAATCTGCCCCCCCATCCTTTAAGAGATCCTCGCTTGATCTTTCCATACCCACTAGCTTTCATTCTATCTCTTTGCTCCCTTTCTCGTCTAACACCTTGAAAAAGCTGTTTATACTCAGTGCTGCCACTTCCTCTCCCCTCACTCTTTTCTAAACCCTCTGCAATCTGGCTTCTGACCTCTCTCCAAAGTTACTAGAGATCTCTTGACTGACAAACCTAATGACCTTTAGGATTCCTCATCCTTCCATTTGATGTCATTGATCACCTTCTCCTAAATACTCCCTCTTCTCCAGGTTTTCATGACCCAGCTTCTCTTGGTTCTCCTCTTAACTTTATAATTATCCTTCAAAGCTCCTTTCCAAGAACTACGGGTGTCCTCCATGATGTGATGGTGATAGAGAAAGAGCCTGGAAGTGGCATTAGAGAACAAGAAATGTTCCAATTTCCCCACCATGACCAGTGAATGAGTTAGGGGATGTGAAAGAAAGTGTCATTAGTACTGGAAAGAATTCTCCTGGGCCATCTTCCCTTTTCTCATTATGTTATCTCACTTGGTGATTTCATCAGCTGCCAGGCATTCAATAATCTCTCTGCAGATGATACCTAGAACTATAACTAAAGTTTCTCTCTCCTGAGCTCCAGTCCCACATCACCAAATGACTTTTGAACATTTTGAACTGGATGTTCAAAGGCACCTCAACCTCAACATGTCCAAAACAAAACTTACATCTTTCCTTTGAAACCCAACCCACCCCTCTTCTAGACTTTCTTCATCACCGTTGAGAGTGTCATAATCCTCTCAGTTAACCAAGCTTTCAATGTCAGTGTCAGCCTCAATTCCCAACTCACACTCACTTTATCTATCCAATCACTTACCAAATCTTGTCATTTCTAATGTGACGATATCTCTCGTATCCCCCCTTCTCTTCACTACAACCGCTCTAGCTCAGACTTTCTATGGAAATCACATTGCTAAATAAGCTCAGGAACCAATGGAGCTCAAGCGGCAAGATTCCTTCCTAAAGTTTTAGTTTTACATGTCTCTAAAATTTATCTACACAGGCAGCTAGGTAGCTCAGTGGATAAAGTGTCAAGCTTGGAGTCAAGAAGACCTGAGTACAAATCTGGCCTTAGACACTTACTAGCTGCGTGACCCTGGGCAAGTCACTTAATCTCTGTTTGCCTTAATCTGCTGGAGAAGGAAATGGCAAACCACTCAAGTATAAAAAAAATTAATGGACAGTATTAGCATGATATGGTTCACGGGTTCAAGAAGAGTTGGAAATGAATGAATGACTGAAATTTATCTGAGGAGAAGATATTTCAAACTGGATATAGGAAAGAGCATTCTAAAGAGACACAAAGATAGGAATGTCACCAAAGGAGGAAGGAGGCTCTCCTTTTCCCTCTAAGGGAACTTCAAAAATAAATGCCAAAAATAAGGGCAAAATGGACCTGCCCAGAGACTAGGAAATGAAGAAATTGAGCTCCAGGCAGTCTCAGAACATCTTCATGGGGAAATTCTAACACCTGAGAAAAGCAGCTTCTGCTCTCTGCCTTTCTCCCCTCTTTCCCCCCTTCTTGCCCACCACTCTTTACCTACCTGACATTTCTCACTCTGGTCCCCTATTATCTTTCCCTCCCAGTCGACCTACAGTTGGCAGATCTGTCTAGGGCCCAGCTTCCTGGCTGGGCCAGCCATGCTCCCTGGCTCTTCATTCCCAGCTGTGAAAACTGGTGACATCTCCGGACAATAGGAATCAACACTCACTCTGCTCAACTACCCCCTGCCAGTCTCCGGGATGGCAGGGCTTCCTGTGGAAAGAGAAGGCCAAATCTCTAAATCTCATCTCCCTCCGACTGAGGCAATGAAACACATAACTGAAGTGTGAGTGCCCTCTACCCTCCTTCTGTAAAATGACACCCTCCTCAGTCCTCACTGAGAAACAGCCCCCCAAATCTCTGCAGCTGCATCGCAGAGCAAATCGAACTTCTCAGTCTAGACTTCAAGTTCCCTCTATTCCAAGGGTTCTTAACCTCTTATGAGGCATGGACCCCTCTAGCGGTCTGGTGAATCCTACGGACCCTTTCTCAGTCATGTCTTTAAATGTATAAAATGAGATACATAGGTTTACAAAGCAAACTATATTGAAATATAGTTATCAAAATATTTGTTAAAAACAAGTTAATGGATGCAGGCTAAGAATCCGTACAAGTTCATTCATATCCTCCAGCCCTCACACGTACCTGACTCTCCTTTTCTTCCGATACCTGAACATCTAATCATCTTCCAATTCCAAGCCTCACTCAGACCATTCAGTCACACTCCTTCCAAACACTGCCTCATTCTCCCGTCCCTCAGGAAGCTTGCCCTAAGGACACTCCGCCCCCAACCCCAGGATTCCAATCATCCATCTCCCCCCAGTTAGGATGTCTGGTCTCTGACAGATGCTCCGAATTCATTCCTTGTGACTCACTCTATCTTGGGTCTTTTGCCCCGCTCCCCATTAAAGATCTTTAGAACCCCTTTCTGCTCCAAATCTCCCCATCTCCCCATCCCACACACGGTGGGCTCTGCATAAAGTTAAGGGGAACACACCCCTAGGGATGGTGTGATAACTCACTATTCCAGAACCTCACAGTAGCAGAGACATAATCCCAATTACAACAGTCACAAGGAGCAAGGGAGAATAGAAGAAAGAGACATTTCTGGGTCACTAGGTTTTCAGACTCTCCCTTAGGAGCCAATGGTTAGAGGGTTTGACTTGGAGCCAGGAACACCTGAGTTCAAATCTTATCTAGGACATTTACAATCTTATCAATTGGTTAAATCACTTAATCTCTCAGTCATGATCAATTTCCTCATCTGCAAAATGGGGGTGGAACCTTCCTCACAAGGTTGTTTTGAGGATCAAATAAGATAACATATATAAAGTATTTTACAAACCTGAACATATCAAATAAATGCTAACTCTTATTAGTCTGAAGAACAAAGGGGTTAACAGACCACAGCAGAGGAGGACCTAGCATCCTCACTATCCAAGCTAGTTTTCTGCTATCCCTGAGAGCATACAGCATCCTCCTTAAAAAGTTAATGTTTAAAAAAAAAATTTAAAAATTTTTAAAAAGTCTAGTGTTTGAGCTTACCAAAAAAAAATAGGTTTGCTAACATTTGTTATGAAACCATAAAAAAGATCTAAGCCCAAGTGAAAATATTGTAAGTATTTTTTCATTTAAGTGAGAATTATACTTGAAAGAAAAAAAATCTCCCTTCACCACCATTGTATTAGAAATCCTAACCTTTTTGTTTAGAAGGTATCCAAACCAGAGCAGTTTTATTTCAACAAGGCAAAAGCATGAAGGAAGTAAATAAAAAATGTTCTGGAAGCAAAGTACATTGTTTCTGACATTTATTATTCTCCCCATTTTTATCCCTATTTGACTTCTAAACACTGAACAGGTGGACAACACCAAGTTTATTACTTTCACTGATTTATTTGGTCTAGAAAATCACCCACACCAAATGCACAACATTTTTCCAGCAGCCATATCTTGGCATTAGACAGCATACTACAATGTTGAAATTGAGGTAGCTAGTATAGGGCCAGACTCCAGAAAAGACAGCCTGCTAGACTGTCTGCCTTAGGCACAAGGAGATCAATTAAATGACCTCTCAATGATTCTGTGGTTTTATTTTCTTCCTCAGATGGATAGTTTTCTAAGGAATTCAAGCAATCAAAAATCGAATATTTGTATAGGTCAGTCCTGACTCAGACCAATCTGGTTGTCCAGGTTCAGGACTGGAACAAAATGAAGAGGCTTATAGACCATCTAGCAATTGACAAAAGGTTTCCTTAACAGTGGCACAAGGCTAGAGCATTGATTCAGCTTGGCACAGCCTTCCTGCCTCTGCATTTGCCATGGTAATGCTCTGGGCAGAAGCATGTACTAAAGCCTGAAGAGCCCCCCAGGACTCACCATGCACTGGCTTTTGTATTTATGTGACCAAGAAACTATGTCAACAGTTTAAGCCTTAGACCCCAGGGCCAATAAAATCTCCAGGATGGTTTCATTACCTTTTAAGGAAAAAACTAGCCCAGTCTGTTTGGGGGAGATGTCACCCCTATGACATCACAATCCTTGGTGGCAAAGTCCTGAAGGTCTCCTAGAAAAAAAGTGTCAAGGAAGCTAGGTGGTTCAGTGAATAGAGCACTGGCCCTGGAGTCAGGAGAACCCGGGTTCAAGTCAGGTCTCAGATACTTTATACTTACTAGCTGTGTGACCCTGGGCAAGTTACTTAACCTCGATTGCTTTGCAAAAAAAAGAAAAAAGAAGTGTCAAACCTGCTGCCAGAAAGCAGGCTGCAAAATTCCTGAAGGGGGCCCAAACCAGATTAAAATGTTTAACAAAATAAATAAAAATATAATACAACATAGGTAATGTTAATTTGAGGTTTTCTAAGTCAATATATAGTGAGCTGAGGTCCATTTGTATTTGAGTCTGATACCACTATGCTAAAGGGCTTTCCACCATTTAAATCGCCTTAGGGCCATTGGGGATTTGAGAAACCTGGCCTGGGTGGCACCAGAGGAAGAGCTTAGTACAGGTAAAACAACAAAAAAGTAGCAAACAAGACAATAAGTGGTGTAATGTCACCTCTGGAAGGACCAAGTCATAGATCTTAAGGATCTAGTTCATGTGGTGAATGATGCCAAATCTTTGACATCCGCAGTAGGTCTGCCAAGGTCAAGTGGTGATGCTGAGCAGGGGCAGCAGGGACCAGACAGCACAGATAGTGATATTTCTAACAGTCACCAGTGTTCATCATGGGTCAGGGTCCTCTGTGGTTAGGTATCTAAGAGGGCATTGCCTTCTTGTACACAGTCTTTCCTTGTGACAGGGTCAATAGGGAGTTTTGCCCACCATGTACTCAGTGTTCCTTGGTCCACTAACCCAGGCTTTCTTTCCCCTCTTTGGGAACATCAGAGAATACTAAATCTTTGCCCCTTTAGAGGCCTCTGACAGGGGTCTGCTCCCTTCTTCCTTAGGGGCTGGGAAAATAGTTTCACTTCCCCCATCATTAAAAAACAAGGTTCCTCCCAACAATTCCATCCCTTAGCACTTTATGTCTTCCTCAGAAGGAGTCCATCTTTAACCACTGGTTACCATACTAACTCCAATGTAGACATACCTTATACTATAGACCTGTGCTGGAGCCCAAGTATTGCCTTTCTGTTGCTGGGCCTAAGCACTGACCCTCTGTGCCAAGGCCTGAAGCCCACCCCCCTTTACTAGAGCTCCAATACTATCTCAGTTGCTGCCACTCCCCCACCCCACACCCCCAAACCAGGCTGGGGTCCAAGTGCTCCCACCAAAGATAAGAATATCCATCTCAGGATCACTTATTCAATCACCCATGTTCAAGGAAAGAGTCACAAAGCAGAAATGACCAGAGACTCATCTAAGCCACTACATGTACTCTAGGTAGTGCAATAGGAATGCTGGGCCTGGAATCAGAAAGGCCTGAGTTCAATTTCTGCCTCAGACACTTCCTAGCTATGTGGTCCTGGGCAAGGGTCACTTAGCTTCTGTTTGCCTCAGTTTCCTCATCTCTAGATGGGGGATAATAATAGCATCTACCTCCCAGTGTTGTTATGAGGATCAAGTGAGATAATAATTGTAAAGTGCTTAACACAATGCCTGGCACATAGGAAGTGCTATAAAAATGTTAGCTATTATTATTCCAAAATTACAGTCTTTAAGAAGGAAGCAGGCTCACCAGTCAGTCAATAAGGCAACAAAAATTCAATGAGGGCTTATTATGTCCCAGGTACTGAACTAAGCACAAGGAACACAAAGAAAAGCCAAAAAAAAAAAAAATCCTGACCTCAAGGAGCTTACATTCCAAAGAGGGAAACAACATATAAGTAAGTCTCTATATAAAAGATAGAGAATATATATGAAAAATACAACTCTCTGCAAAAAAATCTACTCTGTATAAAAAAATAGAGAGTAGATATACAGAGCAGTCCCAGAGGAAAGGCCCTAGCAATGAGGGCACCAAGAAAGACTTCCAGTGGAAGGTGAGATTTGAGCTGGGCCTTGAAGGAAGCCAAGGATGCTAAGAGGCAGAGGGAAAGCTTTCTAGACATGGGGAAAAGGCAGTGAAAAGACACGGAGTTGGTAGAAGGAGTGTTATGTGAAAGACAGCAAATAGGCATCTGGATCATAGGGTATGCAAATGGGAATAAAACATAAGAAAACTGAAAAGGTAGGAAGGGCCAAGTTGTGAAAGGATTTAAATGGCACAAAGAATGTTCTATTTGATTCTGTGGATAACAGGGAGACATGGGATTTATTGAGTAATAGGGTAGGGGGAGGGGATGACATGGTCAGATCCTTGATTTAGGAAAATCACTTTAGCAGCTGAGTAGAGAAGGGATTGGAGAGACAGCTAGGTGGTGCAATAGATAGAGCACTGGCCCTGGAGTCAGGAGGACCTGAGTTCAAATCCGGCCTCAGACATTTGACACTTACTAGCTGTGCGACCCTGGGCAAGTCACTTAATCCCAATTGCCTAAGCAGAAAGAAAGAAAGAAAGAAAGAAAGAAAGAAAGAAAGAAAGAAAGAAAGAAAGAAAGAAAGAAAGAAAGAAAGAAAGAAAGAAAGAAAGAAAGAAAAGGGATTGGAGTGGGGAGAAACTTGAGACCAGAAAATCAACTGGAAGACCATATTTCAAGAGTCTGAGAGAGAGGTGAAGCAGGACTGTGCTAGAGTATAGAAAAGAAAACATTATATGAGAGATGCTGGGAAAATAGAAATGACAAAATTTGACAACTGATTAGATATTTAGGGTGATTGTCATTTAGAAGCTGAGGATGACATCAAGGTTGTAAGCCTAAGTAACCAGAGAACAGTGTAATAGGAAAGTTGGGAAGAGGGAAAGGGTTAGGGGGAAAGATAATAAATTCTGTTTTGGAATGCTGAGTTTGAGATGTCTGTGGGACATTCAGGTCAAGATGTCTAAAAGGCAGTTAGTGATAGCTAGCTAGTATTTATATAGCACTTTAAGGTTTTCATAAATTTTTATAAATATTATCTCTCAACAACCTTGGAAGGTAGGTGTTATGATTAATTACCCGGTTCACAGATGAGGAAACTGCCAGATAAGTGCTCAGGAGAGAGACTGAAGATGGATGTATGCATCTAGGAATGCACAGCTGGTGAGCCTAGAGATTAAAATCACTCCCATATACAAAGTTGTGAAAATGCAAAAAAATAATATTTTACTATTTTAATCATCTTCAGGGCATTGGTTCTTTAAGATCCAAAACACATTCACATCCATCCTAGTTGCTGAGCACTCTAAGACAGTTTATTTCTTAACCCTACTGGGAGAATGTGGCTTATTCCTTCTCTCATTGGCAGGATTCAAGATGTTTGGCCAGACACATGGAAGCCACAGGGTGCAAGGCTACCTACCAGATCAAAGCCTCCAAAGATCTCCATCCTCTGAATTGCCCTTCCCCCCCACTTCAAGCACAAGGTCAACCACATGGTCTTCCTAATCCAAATCTGTCAACTATGCCAGATGTTCTTGGTAGAGCCTAATTCAAGCTGGTTCAAGGGGCTCACGTTCAGGACTGAAATGAAATGAAAAGAGACACTCATAGACCCTCTAGCAGTTAACAAAAGGAGGTTTACATAACAATAGTATAGAAAGGCTATACAGAAAAGATACAGCATTGATTCAGCTGTGCACAGCTTCCTTCCCTCCATGCCTACCATGAGAGTACACCCATTAGAACAACGAGTCAAGCCTGAAGGGCCCCCAACTTCTCACGTGCTACCTTTTGTACTTATATCAAGGTAGCCATGTCAACAATCTGAGTTTTAGTCTCCTGAAATAATTAAGCCTCTTGGATGGCTTTGATTACCCTTTGGAGAAAAACTACATGGGGTAGATATGTCATCCCGTGGCAAGTATTAACTAAATGAAAATAAACTAGAGGCAATTCTCTAGAACTTAGTACTTATTTAAGGAATTTCCAGTGCCTTGCACATAGTACACACTTGATAAATGTTGGTTAAATTGAAGCAAAAGCAGTAAATGTTGTTTTGATTTTCCCCCATAAATCATTATCACAACCACATAGGTACCTAATTGCACAGAAGGCTATATAGAATGTTATATGTACAGAGACTCTGCCCTCTGGGAGCTTGCGATATACAATAGACTCAAACCCAGAAAAAATAAATAAAACACACACAGAGGCAGTAGAATAGACATAGTAAATCAAGGCATGAACAGACAATAAAGTCTGAATCATAGATAAGTTGTGACCATGAACATTTCATAGACAGGGGATAAAATGAGTCCAGAGTGGAGCAAAGAGACATAACAGCTAGGAAAGTTCCACACTTGGACTGGGAGAAGGGGAAGTCTTAGGTTCTTTTCTGATCAGTCTGGGCAGGCTGCATGGAAAAGGCAGGAAGGAATTGGCCTACATTAGCATTCTGCCCTCCACTTTCTGCTGCCCGTAGAAACACCATCTTGGGCTCAAGCCAAGAACCCACACTGCAGCCCAAACAAACCAGTTACATTGGTCCACACAGACCAGATTAATCCAATGTTTACTAGGTAGACAATACAGATTTCCATCATAAACTGAGCAGACAGCAAAGTTCAGGAGAGAAGCCATTCATACAGTAGCCAGAGAGTTCTTCCCTTGGTGAGAGAGATATAAAACTCAAATACCTTCTCTGGAAAGCCGGAAAAAAAAAGAATCCAATGCAGCCAAATTCATCTCACACTAATGAAGAGAAATAGCCAGACATTTCCTCTTTTCTAGCACTGCCTTCCATAATTGATTTTGCCCAGCTGACCATTCTTTTATTCCATCTTCTCACCACTTATGGGCTAACTTCACACTGTATTCACTTTAAATTGTTTGTATATTACCCTATAAAGGTTCTTCAAATGTTTGTCTGTGGTACCCCCAGTTAGCTTGAGGCCTACTTGTGAGTAGAGGGTACATGTTTCCTATTTTTCATTCAACTCCCCATGACTGGCTTTTCTTGACATGTTTGGAAATTTGATTTTGGTCCAACACTAAATGTTCTTGTCATTCCTACCACATCCAAAATGAATAGGAACCTCATGAACCAGAAAGGCCAGGCCAGCAGCCCCCAGGTCTCTCTAGAAATTGGATGGGCTTCCAAGAGCAAAGCTAGGCTTGGCTTTCCTCTTTGAGAAGCAATATTCTGCCCAAATCAACCAAAAATGAAGGGCTTCAGGAGGTAAAAAGAGGAATAATCCAAGCAATTTGAAGTTCAAAATCAGTTTCTTGTCTTCCTTCTTCTCTATCCCAGACTTTGTCACCATGACTCATCTGCCTTCTTGCCCTGGAACTCTCCTTATCATCAACAGCCATATCACCCTAGAAAATCCCTCTGCCATGCCAGCCTCCCTCTCCCATTGGTGAATTTCTTCCAGGGGCTGTCATTTTGGGTATGCTTCATTTCCAGTTATGCTTCTGACTCTCCTGGACTTTGCCCCATTCCCCAGCAGAGGTACCTTCATTCCTCCCTCTCCCTGTTTAGCCCTCCTTTTATATATTATCCTATCCCACTAGAATGTAAGCTCCTTGAGGGCAGGGACTGTATTTGGGTTATTTTTTTTCCCCTAAATCCCCAACACTTAGCACAATGCCTAGCACATAGTAAATGCTTATAAATCCTTGTTACCTGCCTGCCTTCCCTGTTGGCTTTTGCATTTTCCTTCATTTAATTTTGCATTTCACAAGTCCCTTTACCAACACCATGCTCTTAATATGCCAGACCTGCTTGTAAAAACCGATGAGAGACTCGTGAGCTTCCTAAACCAGCTTCTCAACTCTATCTCTTCTTTACCTTCCACTAAATATCTTTTTTTCCTAGTACCTTCTTCTTCTCCTCACCTCTTTTTAAAATTCTTACCATCTAATAAGAGAGCAACAGAAGAGAATTCATTTATCTAGCTTCTCTTCCCCCTTATACTTAAAAACCTTCACATGGACCATTTCCCAGACATGGGAGGGATTTCTCCTCCTCGTTTAGACTCTATTCCCCTTCTCCCAAAAGCTTTCTTTGAATAACTGCCCTGGCTCCAGAATACCCTTCTCTACTTAAGTCCCTTCCCCAAGACACTGAAGAGAGGGGCTAGAGTTCTACACAATTGGTTCCTTCCATTGCTTCTAAACTCTTTTAGAGTTTAACTCTTACCTATATCTATATACCTATGTATCCAGTCTTATCACTGGATTAGTAGTCTTTTGTAATCATGGCTCTTCTTTCTCTGGACCTCTCTCCACATTTACCCCATTGGTACCCTGGAAAAGACCACACACACAAGATTATTCAGATCAATCAAAACTGGTTAGCTATCTTTGGAGTCTGCCTGGTGTCTCTCAGCAGTAGAAAATCACTTCTCCCCTCTGCCACTACCATCATTTCCTAAGACTTGGGAAATTCCAAGAAAAAGAGAGAAAAGGTCAAGCCATGTGAGCCAAGAGATTGCAATGGAGTAGATCTTGATTCTGATTGTCTCTAGCCCTTCTTGACTTGGGGTTGGCTAGGTAGAGCAGAGCACTGGAAATACATTACTATCTCCAAGCCCCACAACTTGTTCCCTCTTCTAGAGGTAATGAGATGGAGCACTGGACTTGAGTCAGGAGTTCAAATCCTGCCTCAGTTGCTTCCCATCTCAATGACCCAGGCCAAGTCACTCAACCTCTCTCAGCCTCAGTTTCCTCATCTGTAAAACGGAAATAATAATAACACCTACCTCACAACGTTGTTGTGGGGATTAAACATGGTAACCTATGTAAAACACTTTGCAAACCTTAAATAGCTATATTAATGCTAGCTGTCACTACTATTACTACTATTTAGGCAGAACTCTTAGTTCATATATAAATACTAGCGAAAATTACTTCTCCCATCAAGACTTATTGGTTTCTTTTAACTCTTATTCAAGGTTCCCAACCCATGGGCTATAGGTTCAGTCATTACAAAGGAATGGGTGAATCCATATGTTCACTAAGTACTATCATTTTATTGTAAAGTATTTTCTCAATCAATAATGTGATTTGTGAATTTCGTTTTACATTAAGAAGGGATGTTCATACCAAAAAAAGGTTAGGAACTCCTCTGGAATGCCAGCACCCACTAGAGGTTTCAAGTGGTCCTCATTATTTCTCTCTGTTCTCCTCTACTCTAGGCATCTCATTCCACCTCCAGGTCAGCCACCTTGCCCTCAAACTGATAATCCACAATTTTTTTTTATTTTGAGCACATTTTTATTTTCTTCTCAAAGAGTTTTACCTTTCTACTTGTGCTTTGCTAAAACTAATACTAAAATAAGTTTATATTAAATATTTTCCACAATTAATTGACAAAATGTATAAATCAATTGGTCCCCATGTTTTGGGTTGCATTTCCCAAAGTGTGTGTGTGTGTGTGTGTGTGTGTGTGTGTGTGTTAGAGCCCAAGGGGCTAAGGCACACACTTCTCCATGTCTTATACCCAACTAAGCAGTAGATAATAAGTTCAAAGGCTTCTAGGTGGCACCACAGTGCACAGAGTGCCAGTGCTGGAGTCAGGAAGAATGAGTTCTGGGCAAGTCACTTAACCCTGTTTGCCTCCATTTTATCATCCATAAAATAGCTAGGAGAAGGAAATGGCAAACCACTCCAGTATCTTTGCCAAGAAAACCCCAAATGAGGTCACAAAGAGTCAGACACAGCTGAAAACAACTGAAAAACAAAAATATACTAGGCATAGTCTTGGGGAGACTAGCCTCTGGGGAGAAGAGGTTTCCTATTCTTACATTCATTGGCTCATTAAATATCCCAGGAATGATTTTAATTATAGTAAATTGGATTATAGATTACAAGTTTAAGGAAGTAAAAAGGTACTCAATGTACAATATGAATTGGTTATGGTATAGATAATTTATTCCTACACACACAAGAAAGGATAAACATAAAAAAAAATTCATGAGCCCATATTAACAGAATAGGATTCAGTAACTTAATTTATAACTATTATTACAATCTGCTGGGAAGCTGATACTTAAGCTTCATCAGAACATAGAGCAGTTTGCAGGACTAATACTATTTCACATTTTGCTTCAGTTCGGCGATATCACTCCATTCCGAACTAGAATTTTTAACTCAGTCCTTCCCACACACCCCCACCAAGCATTTTCTATGGATGCTGTTGCTGCTGGGCACACAGGCCTCCGGACCTTTCAAATTTCTGGACACATCAAGGTTGATACTTAGTTACCTCCTCAGGAAAAGCCCCCAGACTTCCCCATGTTTGACTGGAAGCAAGCAGGAAAGAATCTGGCCCTGCTCTGTATAACACATATCACATAAATATTGGGGGAGGGGGACAGGAGACTTTCTCCTCTTGGAAACCACAGAGACAATCATTTTTTTTTTTTTGCTTGGGGTGGAACTTAAAGAACTTCCTTCTCCTTCACCCTGACCTAATATTTATTGAGTACTTATTATTGACAATTTCAAGAGGAAGCCCAGAACCACCCATCTGGCATCATCTGCAGTACACTTTGGAGATCAGACAAAGTGGGAGTCTATCTCCACACAATATTCCTTAAAGAGCCACTATAGTTCTGAAGGAAGAACAGAAGTGAATCTGGCTCTCCATCCTCCCGCCACTTACTGGCCTGAAATCCCATTAGAATTACTTCCCTGAGTTAAATAACAAAAGTGAGGGTTCACAGTGGTCTCCAAAAGACCACTAGGCAAATGACCAATAGAATCACAGGTCTAGAGCTGAAAGGGACTTTGGAAATCATGTGGTCCAGTCTCTTGAAATAACTGGTGGCTCAGCAGAGTCAGGAAGACCCAAATTCAAATTTGGCCTTAGATACTTACTGTGTGACCCTAGGCAGGTCACTTAACCTCTGCCTCAGTTATCTCAACTGTAAAATGGGCATAATAATAGCACCTACCTCACTAGGTTGTTGTGAGGATCAAATGAGATGATATTTATAAAGCACTTCATGTGTGGCACATAGTAGGTGCTTAATAGTAGGTGTCTCTACCACCCTTAGATTACAGATGAAGAAATAAAGGTTAAGTGACTTGCCCAAGATCACACAACTGGTAAATGGCAGAGACAGGATTCAAACACAGGTCCTTTGACACTAAACCTGGCACCCTTCTTTTCCATTGTGTGCTTTTCCATTGTGCTCCCTACTTACTTCTCCCCTACCCACCCCCACCCCAACCTCCTCTTTTCCAATGGTAAAAATTTGTTTGATTAGTTGGATGACCCTTTGAAAGGCCAAATCAAGTTAAGATACGTATTAGTTGAGTTGTTATAGGAAATGAGGGCATTGCCAAGGCCTAGGAAACAAAAAGAGAGTAAGGAGGTATCGATGGGAAACTTGGATTTGGGAAGGAACTGGAGGCAATCAGAAGTCCTAGAGTTAGGAAATAGCAAGAACAAAGAAAACTAATGTAGAAACTTCCCAAACTCCCACTGTAATTCAACATTTGGGTTCCCATAAGACCACTGGCTACTTGTCCCCTTAGTGTTCTAAGGGTAAATCAGAAGGGCTAGGATTTCTAGTACTCCTGAGCCCCCACCAGTGTGCATGACCAACTTTATATCACTTAGCTCTTAGAAAATGAATTTCCTGAAAAGGTACAGCAAGAAGGCTTAGTACATAAAATCACTCCTCAACTAAGTGTGTAATCTACCCTTACACATAAAGGGTCCCTGGGCAGAGTATAATGATAGTAAGGCAGCGATAGTTTGCAGTGAATATTTATGGGAAAAGGACAATTCCCAACTCCTGGTCCTAGAAGTCCTTTTCTCTGTCCTTCATGAAGTCTTCATGAAGGACATGTCACTCCACTACTCCCTTTGGCCAGCTCCTCACAGGACACAGCATCTCTCCCAGACAAGTCAATCTGGCCGAGATGTTGCTAGATCAGGGAGGCGAAGACACCAGCTGCCACCCTGCAATCTCTCCAGACCCTAAAATGCTCACAAAGTTGCTGCCTGGGCATATCCATCTCAAGGCTGCTGCTTGGGCACCTTCTGACCCATGTGGCTACTGCCATGACCTCTGCTGGGCTCTGTTACACACTACAGTTGTTGGTTGAACCTCTGATGGGACCTCTAGATCTCCATAACTTATTAGCATACCTGGGAACTCCCATCTCAGAATACTCCTTCTCCGAAGATCAGGAGAGAGTAAACACAAAAGAAACAAAGGTGCCACGTATTCACAGACACCTGGTAGCTGGGTGGGAGAAGGTGGCCAGCCTCTCCTCACCCTCCAAACAGTTCAAAGCAGTCCTCCTTTCTCAAAGCCACAGAAAGATACTAAGAGATGTGTGGGTCACATCTTTTTTAGACAAATTTAGTTCCAACTGGACAATTCCTGAACATACATATCTCTCCCAGCTCTGCAACCAATTAGAAGGCTTTTTGTCATCACAGATAAGAATAGTATGCCCTGAAATAATTCCGATCAGTTTTTTGTATTGCAAATAAATCAATAATGACTGAAAATACCTTCATGAGCAACTTCTCTCTCAGATCATTCATGGCCAGAATCAGCTCCCCAAAGTTCCCATGTGGCTCTATAAGAAGCCAGCAGAACGTATGCATAGTCTACACAGGCTTCAAGGACTGGTCAATTGTCCCTACTCCAAATCCCATTACATTAACCTTTCCTCCTTCGTGACCTTGCCCAAGACTGACTCTGCTACATGAATTTTGGAGCTTGGAGTCTTCCCTTTCCCCAATGCAGCCTAACATAACACCCTGCCATCAGTCGACCAAGATTTACTTGTCGACATCAACCCCTTCTCCTTAGGTTCTCTTCAGTGTCCTAAACCCCAGGAGGGTCACTTACTTTTATCCAGTCTCTACCTCAACACTGTCCCTGAAGGCCAGAAAGGTTCTGATGCCCAGCATCCTGCATCAACCACTGGGAAGAGGATGTTGTGACTTACCCAAGATCACGTAGGTAGTTAGAGGTGTTCTCAAACTCCTCTTTAAATGATTATGGATACATTTATCTGATTCCTCTTTCTGCTATGGCACACCGTCTCCATTTATAGAGCCTTCAGTCCAATTCAATTGACTAATCAAGCAAGTATTTTTAAATTTCAGACTATGCGTAAGGCCTGGAAATACAAAGATAAAAACAAAATAGTCCTCAATTTTAAGGAATTTGCATTCTATATGTGCAATCTGTCCACATATAAATACATATAAAATATCTGGATCATCCCTGATTATTCTCTTCCCTTCTCCCCACCCCAGGTATGTCATCTACTCAACAGCTACATCTTGCCCACTTTCCCTCCTAGATGACTCTTTAATGACCTTTCTTTTCATCTCCACTACCATGAGCCCAATTCAAGTCTTCATTACCTCTCACTTGGACTATTGCAATCACCTCTTAACTGGTTTCCCTGCCTTTAGTCTCTCCCACTCCAGTTCACCCCATACACAACCACTGCAGAAGCAATCTTGCTAATGATTAAGCTCTGATCAAGCTACTCTTTTTTTTTTTTTTGGCTAGGCAATGGGGTCAAGTGACTTGCTCAGGATCACACAGCTAGTAAGTGTTATGTGTCTGAGGTCAGAACTGACCTCAGGTCCTCCTGAATCCAAGGCCAGTGTTCTATCCACTGCGCAACCTAGCTGCCCTTCAAGTTACTCTTCTGATCAAAAACTTTCCACATTTCTTCATTGCCCTCAAAAAAAAATCCAAACTTCATAGACTAACATTCAAAGCCCTCCATAATCTGAGACCAGCCTATTCTTGCAAGCTTATTTCCCTCCAATGCCCTTGTTCATTCTTCTCTGTTCAGGCAAATTGGGTTCTTTGTTGTACCCCAAACCTTCACTGAGCTTTCATCTCCATACATCTGCTCATGTTGTCCCTTCTTCCTGAAATGCTTATCCTTGCTCCACTTAATTCCTCACCACTCTTTAAATTCTAGCTCCAAGGCTCCCTCCTCCACAAATCCAACCACCACGACCAGACCATAACCAGGATTCCTTCCTTTCCATTCCCAAAGCTCTTGGTTTCTGAATGTCTTACTGTACTTCATATTGTATTTAATTGTATAACTCATTTCACTTATTAGATTGTAAGCTCTTTGAGGGGAAGATTGTGCCTTCAGCATAAGTAAGTATTTAATAAAATATTCATTGAATTGAACCTTTGTATCCAATACTGCACCTAGCATAGAACCTTGAACATAGGAGGCACTAAGTAAATGTTTCAAGTCTTTTGATAATAACAACTCACTTATATTCATATGGTGTTTAACTAGTTTACGAAGTACTTTCCTCACTACAATACTGTGAGAGGAAAGTTTGAAAGTATAAATTGTAAGTATAATTATTCTCATTTTTTAGGTGAGGAAACTGAGCCTCAGAGAGGTGGAAGAACCCTTAGTCCAAGGTTACACAAGCTAGTAAGTGGCAAAGGGGCAGTGAGGTGGCACAGTGGATAGAGTAAGGGGCCTGGAATCAGAAGGACTCATCTTTCTGAGTTCAAATCTGACCTCCAACACTTACTAGCTATGTGACCCTGGGCAAGTCACTTAACCTGTTTGCCTCAGTTTCCTCATCTGTAAAATGGGCTAAAGAAGGAAATGGCAAACCACTCCAAGAAAACCACAAATGGGGTCATAAAGTTGGACATGACTCAGACGACTGAACAATAATAACAAAGCAGCAAAGCCAAGACTCTTATGACTGAGTCCTAAGCTCTGTCCAGTACTCCATGTTGTCTCTCCCCCTGGAGGCAAACTGGCTTAAGCTGTTGCATTTAAACTTGAGGATCTGAGTTAGACACTCATTCAATTCACTGCCAGGCTAGGCTGTTGGGAAGAAAAAAATAGAAAATGAATTGTTCCCCGCCTTCAAAGAGCTTACAGTCTATTGGGGGCACACATAAGTAGAATGTGATATGAATAGTAGAGAAATGTAGAAAAGTAACCTAGAAAAGTCTGAGGAAGGAAAGATCCCTTTCAGCTGAAGGGATCCAGGGTTTTATAGAACAGGGGGCACCAAAACTGGGCCTGGAAGGAACAGGATTTCAATGTAAGTGAACACCCAGTATGCATGCTACACAAGGCGCCTTGGAAACCAAGATCACAGGATCATGGCTTGAGGGCTCTAAGGGACCTTGGAGGACATCCAGTCCAACTCTCTCATCTTACAGATGAGTAAATGGATGCCCCAGCCCCAGAACCACACCCCTAGTGAAGTATCAATGGTGTGATTTGAACCCAGGTTCCCTGACTCCAGAGCCAGAGCCACTAAAATGCAGTCTCTGGCTTCAAGAAATTTATAATCTAGTTGTTAATTGTGATTTATTGGGAAAGGTTATGGACTTGGAAACCTGGGTTCATGCTCCTGATCTGACAATTACTAGCTGTGTGACCCTTGGTGAGGGAGTTTCTGCATCTATAAAATGAAGGTAATGAAAACAATGCCTTGTACTACCCACCCTGGAGAGCTAGGTAAACTTTATTGTTGACTGTGAACCTTAAGGAGCTATATAAATATGAGTTATATTAAGTTTTCCCCAAAGAAAGGATTATTAGGTGCTAGAATAGGCAACCATATCTTTTTCCCTGAGGATCTTAATATTTTACACACAGAAGAGAACCTCAATTGTCTGGCATTGGGAAAGTAGGATCTTGGGGTTCATAGCAGGCAGCTAGTGGTGTAGCAGATACAGCAATGGGCCTAGAGTCAGGAAGACCTGAGTTCAATACTAACCTCAAATACCTTCTAGCTGTATGATCCTGAGCAATCTCTGACTGCCTCTGTTTTTTCAACTGTAAAATGGAAATCATAAGAGCACTTACCTCCCAGGGTTGTTGTGAAGATCAAATAAGATGATAGCAGTTTTTTAAAAAGTGCTTAGCACATAGTAATTACTTCATAAATGTGTATTGCCACCCCTTTTCTTTCCTTTCATAGCATGGTGGACTTCCAAGTGGAAGGAAGCTAGGGTATTACTGAGTCTAACCTCTGCCTGCCTGCAGAGATGGCCTAAGGTCCCAGAGGTGGAATGTGAGTAGCAAAGGTGGGATTCCAATTCAAGTCCTCTGATGCCAGATCCAGATTTCTTTCCACTGCCATCTTCTAACCTAAGGAGAAATCAGCATCACTGTTACTTGTCTCTGACTCCCTCTGCGATAAACTCCTACTTAGGAGCAGGAGAAAAGGCAAGTGGGACAGCTCAGTTTGGGGAAGAGGGGTATAAAGAGGGTCCCCATGTGGAGATGGTAAACCCTAAGTACACTGAGGTAGTGTATTCACATTAGAGCAGGAGGAACAAAGACAAGAGGGCAGCTAGGTGGTGCAGTGAATAGAGCACTGGGTTGAAATCAAGGAGACTCCTCTTCCTGAGTTCAAATCTGTCTGAGGCCAGATTGGGCAAGTCACTTAACCCTGTTTGCCTCAGTTTCCTAATCTGTAAAAATTATCTGGAGAAGGAAACAGCAAGCCAAGAAAACCCCAAATGGGGTCATGAAGAGTTGGATGTGACTGAACAACAACAACAGTGGAGAAGAGATCTTTGTATGAACTTCTCTGAAGGTAGCGGCTGTAAGGGGGTGGCACCTAAAATCAGCATGAATCTCCTCCCCTTCCCCTCTTACCATCCTCAATTTGTCTGGATTAGGAGCAGCCCTGCCTTTAGGCAGGGAAAGTAAGGAATGATACGCATCAGACAAAAATCTGAGAGTCAAAGAAGGCAAGGGTGAGCTTTAGAAGGAAGATGTAGTGACAAGAATGGGAGGGGAGGAGCAACTTGCCTTTTTGATTTATGATATTCCAGCAGTTCTGGACTGTCTTCCCCCCTGCCTCAAGCTGGGATTTTCCCAGATGCCCATCTGCTTAGGGTGGGGGGTGGGTGGGGGGAGAGAGACAGAAGAGTGGTGGTTGCAGGGGAGGATCCTCATGTCCTTGCATCTGGTCCCAAATTTCCATTCCCCCCCTGCCCATATAGCTCATTGCCTCCTGGGTAGAGGGGTGGGGAGGGCTGGGGGAAATGCCAGGCCCCCAAATAATCACCAGGTAATGAAAAAAGCTGGCCCAGGGCTTAGGGGAACAGAGGGGATACAGGGAGTTGGGGCCATAAATCTCCAAATGGTTGGGGGGTAGGGGAAGAAGAGGCGGGGGGATCCAGCGCCTTGATGGCTGGAGCCCATCCAGGTGAAATCATATGAAATATCTGAACCTGGGGCAGGGGAGGGGGTGGGGAAGAAGAAGAGCAGGCAGGCAGAGAAATGTGTAAGGTAGAGACAGGGAAAGCCAAAACAGACACAGGGGGGAAAGAGGCAGAAAGAGAATTTGAAAAAAGGAGGGGGGCAGGGAAATAGGGAGAAAGGGGAAAGATTGGGAGAAAGAGGCTGGGTAAAGGGGAGATGGAAAGAGGCAAGAATGGAAAGGAGAGAAATGGAGATGAAAACGTGTGAGCCAGAGAGCCTCAGAAATAGGGCCCACTGACGATGACCGAAAAACACCGTCAGGGAGACGCACAGACAGACATAAAGATTTGATGCTCTAAGAGACAGCAAGCCCACTCCAAGACCAAGAGGGAGAAAGGAAGAGACACAGAGACACTAACAAGGGCAATCTAAGAGGCACCGAGGCAAGAGATACAGTAGGAGCTGGGACTGGGGGTGAGGAACAACAGGGAGGGGATAGGGAGAGAGACAGACAGATCTGCAGACTGACAGACAAAGATAGGGATGAAGAAAGCAGAGAAGGAACAAAGAAAAACAGGGATGCAGGGGAGAGGGGAGAGGGAGGGAGACAAAGAGAAGAGGGAGAAGGAGGAAAGCACTGAGCAGGAGGAGGGAGCAGGGGGCCAAGGAGGGGGATATATATTTTCTTTATGATCCTCTTCAATCTTACTCGGCTGGCTGCTAAGCCGGCTCCCCTCTCAGGTGCCGCTCCGTGGTGGATGTGCCCAGAAAACCGATCGGTAGCAAAGCAGCAGCAGGCTAGCCTTCTCCCAACCCTTACAGCCTCGGGAAATTTCCAAGTACTGGCAATACCCTCAGGGCAGACATATCCCAACACTCCCTCTTGGACCCCCAAGACCACCCTCTGCCCCATCCCTGAGATCCCAAGACTGCCATCCTTTGCATCCCCCAAACTAAAGCTAGGAGCTCCTAGAATAACTCCCACCACCACCACCAATTTATCTGCATTGGGTTCATGGAGCCCAGCACAGAAAGCCCATAGAGAGATAGAGGCACTAGAAGACAGGCAAGGTCTAGAAAGGCATAGGGAGAAAGATAAGAAGGGAGAAGAGGAGGAAGATTTAAGAATGGAGGAAAGGGCACTTGGCAAAAGGTAGTGGATGTAAAGGGAGTGGGTAAGAAGCTAGGAGGTTAGTTGTTTGCTTTTTTTTCTCCATTTGGGTATTGAGTGAGCGACACACAAGGTTATGCAAATGAAGATGAAAGTGAACATTGGTTGCTACTGAGTCACCTGGACACTTTTACTAAGAGGATGCCTGGCTCTTACCCTGGCTTTGTGTCTTTTCTGGACTTTAGCTTCCTCAGGTATAGAATGAGGAATCTAGACTGAAATTTTATGACTCCATGCTCTAGCACTCATGCGTGTGCACACACACACACACCACACACACACACACCACACACCACACACCACACACACGCACACCATACACAGCACACATACACACACATCACACACACACCACACATACACAACACACATACACACACAACACACACAAAACACACATACACACACAACACACACACACACACACACACACACACACACTGAAAAGCTAAGTGCCTGGGCTCCATGAGAGCAGGTACTATCCTGCCTGAAGTCCAAATACTTCATCTTTCTCTTGATGGGTGGGTTTGGGTATTGGGAAGAGATTGCCTTTGAGCTCAAAGACCACAGAGAGGATTGACTAAGTCCCCATATTACTTTTTACATTCTAGTGGAAGACTCTGGGCAGCTAGGTATCACAATGGACAAATCCCAGACCGGGAGTCAGCAAGACCTAAATTCAAATACAGTGTCACAACCTTACTACCTGTGTGACGCTGGGCAAGTCACTTAACCTCCATCTGCCTCAGATTCCTTGTCTGTAAATCAGGGCTAATAAAAGCACCTACCTCCCAGGGTTGCTGTGAGGATCAAATGAGATAATATTTGTAACATAAAGTAAACAAAATAAAATGAGATCATATTTGTATATCATGCCATCTTTTATGATTATTTAACACAGGCACCTCCCGGCCCTGGATCTCAAAAATGTCCTGGCACAGCTGGACCTCAGGACTACATTGAAGATCAATCCCATCACTGCTGAGTTTCCCTGAAGAAGCTGGATCTAAGGGCTGTTTAATGATTGAGACCTTCCGAGCCTTTCCTTTTCAACTCCCAGCAGATGGTAGAAGATTTCATAACAGTAATGGAAAAATCCAATTCTATTTGGCAGTAACTACATGGAATAAGCCGCCTTTAAAATGAGGGCCAATATTTCAGCATCCACAGCCCTAGGTCAGACAAACAAAACCAAAATACTGCCTGGTATGCCAACACAGCCCCATCTCTAGGCACTCTGGATTCAGCTAAGCCCCCAACCCGAAATCATCTCTCAAAATACAGCCCTTTCCTTTCCCAGGGCTAGGGGCCGACCTCAAAGCAACGTTGCAATACCAGAAGAAGCCACTAGGAAGTGATGTCTGACAGCTGCTGGGGTTTATGTCGGTTTATGGAACAGAAAACTATCGATCAGAGTTGCCCTGGCAACAGGGCAGCACCCGAGACAGACAGACAGGCCTGACCACATCAATAATGAAATCATCATTAAATGACTCCTCACTCTAATTAATAATCCAGGCCAATGGACGACATAGCTGGCTTGATGGGAGGGGGCACCAGGGAAGGAGATGTCTCCGTTTTAAGAGAAAATTCCAATTGTATAGGGAGCTTCTTGACAATTAATCAATTAATCCAGTCACTCAGTAATGGGCTCCTTTATCCTCTGTTGCAACCCCCTTCCCCCTCACACACATATACCTCCAGCCACCTCACACTCTTTGGGAATAATAATATGACTACATATCTTACATCTGAATTGGGATTTTTTCAGTCTACCGAAATTGGTCACACAATAATTTTGGATGGCTAGTGTTAAGATACAGAACTTGAATTCTTCCTTTTCCCTCCCCTCTCCCCCTAGTCTTCCCCCTCTTGAAACATCTGGCTCCAAGACCCACGCTTGTGAGTGGGTTGCTAAAGGGTCAGGATTCTTCCCTGTCCCTCTCCCCTTAACCTCCATCACCTGGACCCTAAGAGCTTCTTCCAGTTTATGGCTCTGGAAGTCCACCAACATCTGAGTTCTCTTCAGGCTGGATCCTTGCCCCACCCTTCAAGCCCTTCACTGAACAAATTTATGAGCTGGACCCCAGCCCACCCACATCTGGACCAACAATTTACTAAGAAAGCAGTCTCATGTGATAGAGAGGGCACTGCACTCAGAGTACAATAGACTAGTCCTGCTTCTGGCGATTACATAACCTCGGGCAAGACATTTCTCCCGCCAGGGCCTCAGTTTCCTCATCTGTAAAATAAATGTTGGACCAGATAGTCCTTAAAGTTTCTTCCAGCCCAAGAATCCTATTATTTCTTCCGTACTCAGGAATATGAAGGGTTGAGGAGGCTCCGTGTCCTGATCCTCTAGGTTCCCCATGCCTCCACTGTCCTACAACTGCATTCCATAACATCTGCCTTCCTTAGGGAACTCAAGAGAAAGAGATGGCAGAGAAGGAAGAATGGGGGGAGCCCCAAGATTCGAAGCCACCCCTGACACCTGCCTAGTCATGCTCCGACTTGCCACCCACTTTGTCCTCTGCTCTCCCCCAACCTCTAGCAGGAAATGAAAATGGTACAGGAAATTACATTTTAAATCCCCTGGCTCTCAGCTCCCTCCTCTCCCTCAGCCAGAAAGGAGAGTAGGGGGACAGACCAACCTCACACACCAAGCTCCCTCTGTTCATAATTAACACACAGGTTGAGGGGGAGGGGATGGAGGAGGAGACACCACCCCTCAGGAAATAGCCAATAAGTCTGCCTTCCAATCAAGAAGGGAAAGAGGTGGGGGGTGGAAGGGTCAAAGAGCCAGGGGGTCTTGGAGAAATTGAAGAAGGACAGAAAAGGGGGAGCAGGGGGAGCCTATGGCATTTTGCATCCCCAAAGTTTTCATCCTTTTAAGAGCTGCTTTATAACGCCATCTGTAGAGAGAAAAGGAGATGGGCAGCCAAATTACTGGGAGTAGGGGAAAGGGGGTGGGGTACCTGCTCCATCCCCCCATAGGTAGATACTAGACTTTTCAGTATGTCTACTAGTTTTATAACCTTATCATTGCTGGAATTAGAGTCAGTGGCTGGATCTTCTCCCCAACCCCTCCCACCACCAGCACCACACACACATACACTTTTCATCTCTTTTAACCAGCATCACATCTGATCTTAAGCTGCTCCCCTGCCCCAGCCCCCTGGGAGAAAATCTTTAAGAAGGAGATCAGTTTCCAGTCTGTGGTAATTGCCCCTGGGTTAGACCTCACAGCCCCCCATACCTCTACAACTTTGGACAGCTTGCTTTGCAGCAAAAGAAACTTAAGTCAGCATTCAGAAAGGACTTTTGAACATAAAAAGTGGGCTTCTTTATTTGACACAGAAATGAGGTGGATTATCCTTTCCCCCCATCCCCCATTCACCCTTTTCCCCACCCCTTCCCCATTCTTATATACACCAAGCAGGGAAAAATAGGAATAGTGACTCATGTTTATAAAATGCATTTAAATTTACAAATTTCCTTCCTTCCAGCAGCCCTGTGAGGTTGATAGCACAAATAATAGCATTATTTTAGAGATGAGAAAACTTGAGACCCAGAGAGACAGCCAAGTGGTGCAGCAGAGAGAGGAAAGGACTTGAAGTCATGAAGACCTGAGCAGACACATCCTAGCTGTAAGACCCTGGGCCAGTCACTTTACCTTTCTTAGGCTCAGCTTTCTCATCATAAAATGGGGGTAATAATAGGGCTGTTGCAAGACTCAAATGAAGTAATACATGTTAGTGCTTTGTTAACCTTAAAGCACTGTATGAATGCTAGTTACATGAGATGACTTGACCATCATCACACAGAAAATAAACATCAGACAGAATTTGAACCCAGATCTTATGACTCCAAATTTAGAAAGACTTCTTTCCCATTGACATCAGCTAGTTGGATGTTACCTCCTATGGATGAGGGATGGAGAAAAGAGATGAGAACAAGTGGAAGGAAAGGGAAGGGAACAAGCATGTATTAAACTCCTACTATTTGCCAGACACTATGCTAAGTCCTTTTTTACAAATTTTCTGTCATTCTCTAAGTTCAGACTAAGTGTCTGAGACTGGATTTGAACTCAAGCCTTCCTGGTCAAGGCGTTTTATCCACTGAGCCACCTTGCTGCCTCTTTGGAGAAGATGACCACCAGATTGTATAACTCAGTTTCCTCACCTATAAAATTGAAGGGTTGGATAATATGATCTCCAAAGTGCCTTGCATTTTTATGATATGAAAAAAGTGTCTGAATTCATTCATTCATTCAATAAACATTTATTAAGGATGTACTATGAATTCATTCATCCATTGAATAAACATTTATGAAGTACCTACTATGTACCAGGCACTGTGCTAAGCAATGGGTGATTTTACCTCCCCAAGTTCTGAGTAGGGGGAAACTAGAAGGCAGGGATATTACATAGTACATAGATGGAAAAGAGTGAACCCTGGTATCTGACATCCAAGATGGATGTCAACCACCAACGCCTATCCCCTAGACTGGTATTCTGTTTCATCATCACAACATCTGCAGTTGTTTAAGATCCAATGAGGTAATGTGTGTGAAAATGTAAATAGTGTGTCTAAATTATAAACCCAAAGGCAGTGTGGTACATTGGGGAGAGCACTGAATTTAGAGTCAGAAGACCTGTGTTTAATCCCTGGCACTATTATTAATTGGCTATGTGACCAAGGTCAAGTCATTTCACTTCTCTGAATGTTAGTTTCCTCAAGGGATTCAAAAAGACAGGATGCTTCTACTGATGGAATATGGAGGTGTGTGTGTCACAGAGGAAGTGGAGAATTAGGCACATGCCTAGAGGTAGAGAAATGAGTGCAAATGACTATAAAACAAATAGAACCACCAGGGCCAGGATATGTGGATTAGGGGAAGGAAGGGGAGCATCTCAGCCAGGGCAAGTAATCCCTGTGTCCAGGCTAAGAAATGAGAGTGAAGAACGAGTGGGAGACAGGCAGGCTCATCTGCCCAGCTCCGAGGAGCAGGAAGAACAGTGGGGTTGGTGAAGATGAGGAAGTGAGGACAGCCAGGCAGCATATAGTAGAAAGAGTACTTCCTTACAAAGCAAGAGACCTTGATTCTGATTTCTTTGCCAACATCTTTGTTACTAGTTAGGCAAATGGTTTCCCCTCTCTGAGTCTTGCCTCATCTGCAAAATGGATGAAATAATAGAACCTTACCTGCCTGAAGGCAGAGGGGACTGAGCTCAAGAATTTCTGGAAGATCCTTTTGGCTCTAAGATTGTTGATTCTGTGACATGGGGCTAAGGTTGGGATTTTGGGATGGTGGACGGTTAGTAAGACCTTGGAAGCTTAAGTTGAAGACTTCTTCATACACTCACAGTCCTCTCCCTCTCCATCTCTTCTGACCCCCAGAGGCCACTTCCTTGCATTTCATGGTCTAAGCAGCTGTCTCCAGCCAGCCATGGCTCATTGGCCCATGAAATCCAGGCCCATCCATCCTCATATAGCAAAAGGACCCATCAGGGCCAGGGAAACCTGGCTGGTCTAAGCATCTCACCCACTGGTCTCAGGGCAGTAGTGTTGGCAGCCCATTTGTTATAGCTAGAACATGAGAATCATTCTTTGTAGTTTCCCAGGCTTGAGATAACTAATATTTATATAACACTTTAAGGTTTGCAAGCACTTTATAAATATCATCTCATTTTATACTCACAACAACTCTGGAAGGTTATTATTGCTATTATCACTATATTATTTATTATTACTATCCCATTTTTTTACAGATGAGGAAACTAAGGCAAAGGGGATTAAGAGATTTACCCAGGGTCTCACAGGTAGTAAAGATTCTGACTCAGGTCTTCCTGACTCCAAGATAAGCGCTCTGAATTTCTCAGATTTGCTCTGAAGGCAAGTGCCACCTGTTCTTACCTCCCAGCTAGCATAGCCCTCCACATATATCCTTTTCCCTCACCTACTGTTAAGACTCTCTCAGATTATTCCACACTCCAAAGATGCATCTTCCACCCCCCTTCTGATCAAGTCATGTCTTTCCCCCTCTTCCAGGAAAGCCTTTCTAATTAACGTTTCCTATGATGCTCTCCCCAGCTATCTTCCTTTTCTCAATTTGCTCCTCCCCAAATCCCTCCCTTTCTCCCTAGCATTAATGTCTAGAACTCTGCTTGGTAGTTCCCATTTCTATCTATGCCTACCTCTGTAGCCTGGGGGTATAGCCCCATCTCACCCAGCAGGGCATAGTCCATTTATCATCTTCCTCTAAGTCTCCTCTCAGTTTGTGTATTTTGGGGGCCCAGTTAGGGAGGGTGGGGGTAGAAGAAGTCTGTCTAACCAGCTCTATGTTTGCCAGGGAAAGATGAGGTTCTAGGAAAAATACCTCAGGCAGAGAAACTGAATCTTAGATTCCAAACTCATCTTATCCAGATGGGCCAGCAAAGCTAATTTTATCCCAACTCCTATAAAGAATAGGGCTCAAACTGAATGATTATAGCCTCCCTCAGCAGATGCCCCCCTCACAAATTGGGAAGCCCTTCATCATATCTATCATCAATTACTCCTGCCGCATTACAGGCTGTTAGTCCTGTATTCTCAAGCCCTAAGCCTTCCTCATTCCAGAACAAGCGTCAGGGGGAAGAAGGAGAGCAAAGGGTGAAAGGAAAAGAAGGGGGGAAGAGTATAGAGTGTCAGGAAAAAAGAGAGAGAAAGAGCATAGGGTGTCAGGAAAGAGAGAGACAGAAACAGAAACAGAGAGAGACAGAGACAGAAACAGATAGAGACAGAGAGACAGAGAGAGACAGAGAGACAGAGAGAGACAGAGACAGAGACAGAAACAGACAGAGACAGAGAGAGAGACAGAGAGAGAGAGGGAGAGAGAGAGAGAGAGAGAGAGAGAGAGAGAGAGAGAGAGAGAGAGAGAGAGAGCATAGGGTGACAGTTTTCCAGAAGGGATTTCATGCTCTGATATTTACAATCTAGGGAAAGTCAGGAAAGTCAATTCATCTCTTTATCTCTGTTACCTCATTTAGCTAAATGGGAGTAGAACAGTTGATCTCTCTAAGATTCTAAGTCCTGTGATATCAGAGAACTAGACCTTCAAATCCACTTCTGCCTCAGAAAGGATAGGATCCAATAATTCTCCATCTATACAGGGAGCTGCTGGGAGGTTGCAGTGGGATTAGAGCAGGCTAGACTCAAGATAGATGGTCTGGACCACCAAGGGTTGGAAGTACCGCATCCAGTGTCCAGGATGGAGGATTCCCAGTGTTGTGTCATTCAGTTATCCCACAGATCCAAACTTCTAATCTCCACACCAATCCACCCCCTTCTTTGAGAACTCCAAGCCAAAACATCTGATTTCTGATGCCCATAATGCCTCTTAGGACTCTCTGTCCACTGTGAGAAACTTGAAGATGCTCAGAGAAAGGGGGAAAAAACAGAGAAATACAAGACACCTAGTCATATAATCTCAGAATTGGAAGGGACTGGAAGGTTAGAAGTTTCAACTGAAAATTGGAAGGTCATGTGAAGCACATAACCAAAAACTACTTATCCATCTTCCAGGTGAAGACCTCCAGTAAACAGGTCTGGGAGTAACCCATCCCATTTTTTGGACAGCTCTAATTGTTAGAAAGTTTCCCATTACATTAAGCCTAAATCCCTAGCTCTCTTCTGCCCCTTTCTTCATAAAATAGCCCTTGAAATACTTGAAAACCACTATCATGCCTCCCCTAAGCCTCTTCTCCAAGCTAATCATCCCCAGTTCTTCAAACGGATCCTTGTATGGCATGGTCTCCAGCCCTCTCCTTACCCTCCTAGCCCTTCACTGGCTGTGTTCCAACTCCCCTGCAGAAGGATCTCTGCCAATTCAGCCCATAGTGAGAGGGTTAATGAAGTCTGGATAAAAAGCAGAAACCAGGGGTCTAAAGGGGGAGGAGAGACAGACAGATAGACAGGTTATAAGTGAATAGGGAGAGAGGAAAAGACATAAAAACTAAAACAGAAAGGATAACGGCTGAAATCTAGAGAGAAAATGGAGACAGAGGACAAGCCAGAGGAATGGTAGAAGAAGACATAAAAATACAGATGCTGTGAAGGAAAACAAAGAAAGGGGAAAAGGGAATCAGAAGGGGAGTGATACCTACCCAGAGAAATGGACGTTGAGAGGAAGGACATATGGATTGAGAGGCAGAGAGAGAAAGGGCAATGGAGCTGTTAACGGAGACAAGATAAAAACAAGAAGCAAGAAAAAGATAAAAAGGGAGACAGACCCTAAAGAAAAATCCAGAAGCAGAAAGATGCCCCCCAAAAGAAGGGGGGAAGGGGCTGGCAGGAGACCTCATCCTAGGTTTATAGGCACATGGATGGAGGAATCCAGACTGAGGACAAGGAGTGGGATGCTTTGCGGCGCGGGGGAGGGAGGGGGGTGAAAAGGAAAATACCCCTGCCCCTGGTTGGGGGGCCCCAGGGAAGCAGCCTCGCACCGCAGCAGAAAACAGCCCGGAAACAGGGCCCTGTCTCCCCCACCCCAGCCCCCCACACACCCCGTCCGCAGCTACGGCATGAAATTGGCTGAAGCCATAATGAGTCCTCGCCATGCTGAGGAAGCTGAAGGGCCGCCAGGGAGCCCTGCGCGCCTCGTTTAGCTTGTTTATTGTTCAGGCCTAATTAAAACGTTCCACAGCGCTGCCTTTACATCCACCGCCGCCCTCCCCCCCAACCCCAGCTAATGAATTCTCAGCCGCCGGGCGATTTCCGAAACTGCCGCGGGCTGGGCTGGGGGGTGAGGGGGGAGAGGGAGGAGAGGGGGCTGAGGAAGAGGGTGGGGAGACCAGCCCCCCCACCTCCAGCCAGAGGAGCAATTAGACAATCTCAACATCAGCTCTCCGCTCCGCGGCCCCAACCTCGGCAATAGTTTTATGGTGATTGAAGGCAGGGCAGGAGCAGCTCAAAGGAGGGATGTGTGTATGCGGGGAGAGGGGGGCTTCCCCGGGCTCTGTGTATATGTGTGTGGGTGTGGGTGTGTGTGTGTTTGTGCAGGCCCATGCATGTTTGCGTATCTGTAAGCACACACGTTTGCGTGTGCAGGCCCATGCATGTCTGCGCGTCTGTGTGTAAGCACACATGTTTGTGTGCACGCCTGTGTATGTCTGCACGTCAGTGTACGTGTGAAGATATGCTAGTGCGTCCGAGTGTACCTGAATGCCTATGTGTGCAAGCATGCCTTCCTGAATATAGATAAGCCTCTGTGTGTGTCTTCGTGTCTCTCTGCAAGCAAGGATGCTCCCGAGAGTGAATGTGTCTGCCCATCTCGGGTTTGTGCCTCTCTCTGTACTTCCAAGTCCACTGGATTCTGTGTTCCTGTCTATGTGCTGTTATTTGTTGCTGTGTATTGTGAGTAGCCCCCCCTTCTTGTCATGACCTCAGGAGGGGCAGATAAGACTCCAGGAAAGGAGAGAGACAGATGCAGTCATGTCTGAGCTGGAGAAAATCTTCACCCTGCTACTGCAGGCACACAGGCTATGGTAACAACACCCAGCTACTCAGACACACAGATACATTCATATGTGTCCATGCACGCACATAGACATGCAAACGCAAACCTAATACCTGAGAAACATATTTACATGTGCTCACATAAGACATGAAAGTTAAGCACACTCAGACATATCAACACAAGAATATATGCATAGACATGAGGCAAAAACAACCTAGGGGCAACCACCCACAGCTATACCTGACCCACCCCACACACATGCAGTCACCCTACACATATACCCTAAAACATGGGCATCCCCATAGACAGACACTCCAACATAGAGACATCGACATGCCCTGGTGTGTGTGAACATGAACCTAAAAGGAGTTTCGATTACCTCTAATCTATCCAAATTCCTCAACTCAGCCGTCCTGGTCCTCTCGCATTTCCCATCTCACCTGAATCCCTAGAACAAACAGACCATTCCAGCCTGCAGAATAAGCTTTCCATCCCTTCCCTCCCCCATGACACGAGGCTTGCTCATTCCTGGCTCAGGACCTCCACACCAGAAAAGAGACAGAGGCCAGGCCCTTCTCTCCAGGGACCACCTGGACAGAGAACCTCAAGAAAGACAGAGATAAGGAAGAAGGAAGCAGAGGAGATGGAGAAAAAAACTGGGACAAAGGCAAGCAGAGAGGGTGAGGAAGAGACTGAGAAAACAAGGCTGCAGAGAGAGAGAGAGAGAGAGAGAGAGAGAGGCTGAGATCATTAGGAATGGCTTCCCCATTCCTATCCCCCAACTATATTTCATTTAGCTTTCCAAATGACTCAAAACTTGCCTCCTCCAGTTAGCCCTCCATAGCTGATGACTTGGATCCTGTCATGGTACTGCATCCCCTCTACCCTGACAAGGCACGATTTGTTTAGGAAACACAATAGTCATTGCACTAAATGACTGTTGGCTTTAAATATTCTCAGATTGTTTTATGAGTGTATATGTGAGTATGTGTTCCCTTGTTCTCTGTAGCCCCCACAAAAGAACCCATAAGCTCCCTGAAAGCAAAGGACTCTCCTGTATCTTCTTCCTATTCCCTCTATTGCAGGGTTATACTCCAAGGAGGCACCCCAATATCTTTTGCTGACTAATACATGAAATTATAACTGCAGAGGCATGGCAGCTTCAAGAAAAAATAAAATAAAATAAAACAAACATGTTTTCAACTGAGCACTGTCCTTCAGATTGTTACCTTGGAGGCCATGCGCTGATTCCAGTCACGAACCTTTGCTCAAAAACAGGCTTGACCTACTCTTTGGGAAGTGATTTCAGAGTCCCATTTATGAGCCACCAGAGAAAATTAGTCTCCTTACTTTACAGCCCACAACTTCTTTTCACCCCTATCTTGATCCCCACACCTTATTTAACCAGACCAGGTTCCAAACGACTTTTGCCTGTTTCCAAAAATCAAATTCTCCTCAAAGGAAAACAATTTGCCACCAGTGAGCCCAGATTCTAAAGGCAATTCCCAGAAAGGCTCCCTTGGAATATGAGTAGAGCCTCCCAGTGAGTCTGCTTAGAAGAGGTCAACCAGTATTTGAATGGATAAAACCTTATAGGTTCATCAAATTCAGTTTCATTATCTAGTGGCCACAGCCCATGCATAAGGATATACACAACATACACATACTGGTCCATACACACGGATCTCTCTCTCTCTCTCTCTCTCTCTCTCTCTCTCTCTCTCTCT
>NW_020952736.1:245817-251440 GCF_900497805.2 Vombatus ursinus
TCTCTCTCTCTCTCTCTCTCTCTCTCTCTCTCTCTCTCTCTCTGTGTGTGTGTGTGTGTGTGTGTCTCTCTCCCTCTTTTCCTCTCTCTCCCCCTCCCCCCAAACTGTGTATGTGTCTTTGTCTCTCTCTGTGTCTCTCTCTGTCTTTGTCTCTCTCTGTCTCCCCTCCTCCCCCGATATGTGTATGTGTCTCTGTCTCTCTCTGTGTGTCTCTCTCTCTGTCTCTCTGTCTCCCCTTATCCCCATCTGTGTATGTGTCTCTGTCTAGCTGTTTCTGTGGCACCAGGCTCAGTTGCTTGCCTAAGGTACAACCTTGCTTCCAAGGGAAAAACCCCATCCCTCACTCTGTGGACAGTGAGACTAGACACCTGGCTTACTATTCTCTCTACTTTTCCCTTCCCTGGGGCCAGACCCCATTTCACCAGGCCACCCAGCACGTTTACTCTGTCTTCCTGGAGTAGTGATGTCTCCCTAGGCATTTTTTTACATCCCCATTCTCCTCTTCTGCTCCCCTACAATATGATTCTTTCTCTTTCTCTCTCCTCTCTCCCAACCCCTTTCTGTCCCTCAGTATCCTTGGGACTCTGATGACACTCTGTATAACCATCCTTTTCTTTATGTCTTTTTTTTCTGTCCTTCAATTTCTTTATTTCTCTTCTCTCTTCTTTTGCCTCTTTTTTCTCTGTTTCTAAATATCATTGTATGTCTTTCTGTCTCTGTCTCCATCTCTATCTTTCTGTCTGCCCCTCCTCTCTCTCTCTCCCTGTTCCCTCCCTCCATGCACCCTGCATTTTCCTGTGACTGGCTTCTCTCCTTTTTCCTCTTTGTCTCTGTCTCCTCTTATGTCTCTCCCCTCAGTTTCAAGCAGTCACTACAGAGAGCTAGAGAGGGGGTGTGGTGCCTTGAAATAATAATTTTCCCTTATACTATAAGTTTGCTTTGGTTTAGGCACCCCCAGTCCAAAGAGTAGGGGCAATAGTCTAGGTCCTGGAAAGGCATCTGATGGTGGGGGGGGAGTCAGAGAGAGCAGACCCCTGACCAAGCTCTCATCTCTCTCCTAATTCCAAATACAGTCTTAAAGATCTCCTCTCTCCCCTGTACACATACACACACACACACATTTCTCATCTGTCCTGCTCACACCACACTCCCTTCCAAATACCCTCTTCACTTCCCTCTGTAATTGATCTATCCCTGTGTCTATGTCTCCATCTTTGTGTCCATGCTCTATCTCTCTCTGTCTCTGCTTCTCCACCTCCTGAGTCTCTGTTTCTGCTCTCCCTAACTAGGTCTCTCCTTATGTCTCTGTCTCTGCTGACTCAATCTGTCTTTCTGTCTCCCCCGCAGCCCCCTCCTTGCCCTTCTCTTCCCCATTCTCTCCGCTCCCCACCTCCTGCAGTTGAGGGGTGAGGGGAAGGATAAGGATGGGGGTAGGTGGCCCTTTGTACGGATGATTGACAGTTTAGGGAGATGGGGGCGGGGCTGCACTCAGACCCTGCAGCGCTGATTAGGATGCAGCGCGGGCTCCGACTGCAGCACTCGCCTCGTCTGGTAACATTCTGCACCATTCCTAACACTGCAGCTCTCTGCCTCCCGCCCCACACCACACGCTCCCCACCCCACCCCCCAGCCTCCCGCCCTATGCGGTCCCAAAGAGAGCTACAAGACCCCCAGTCCACCCACCCCGGATCCCTTTGCCACCAGCACTAGACCCTACTGCGCGGACACTGCCACCGGGGCAGCTTCCCTCGCAGTGGGACCAAGTGGCGTGGCCGGAGGGGTGGAAATGCCAGTCTCGGGTGGCTGGTTTGGCCCAAGAGTCCGAAGGCCTTACCCCTCCGGCATCTGTAAGTGCTTAAGCATCGTAAAAGAAAGAAAGGGTCCAGGTGGTATACGGAAGGTGAGGAAAGAAAGGGGAGAACTGGAAGGGATGCCTCCCAGCCTCTCCCGCAGAGGATCTCAAAGCGTGTTCTAGCGTTCCAAAGACACACCTGAAGACTCTTCTCTTGAGCTGGGGGCTGGGGTGAAAGATCTCCTTTCATTTACAAACTCCACGAGTCTCCACTTAAATTAAAAAATTCTAGTCAGAGAGGTCATATCATCCAACCTCCCTGCTAAATTAATGGGACTCTTAGTTAACCTCAATCAATGCCTCCCCCTTTTTAAACTCACCTATCCCATTTGAAGGGAGTGAAGCCTTCCCCCCCCTCAAAAAAATCCATCTTTCAGTATCACAGACTTCTGCTATCCTTCCTCCAAATTAATTCTCTCATCCCTTCCCCTCCCTTACTAAGAGCCTCAAATGGAGCCCCCAAGGAACCTGGATGCCTGGGTTCCTCCACAACAGCAGCCACTAATAAGCATTAAGTGCTAGGAGATCCTCAGTCAGCTTGGTGGGTGGGTGGAATCCCCAAGGGAGGAAATAACGAGGCTTGTCAGCATCTGTCAAATGTGCCATCTCCTTTCATCATCCCTGTCTCTAAGCTCCCGGCTTCTGCCAATCCATCTCTCCACGGATGGACGGCTTGAGCTGAGCAATGGCATTTGAGGCCAGAGGCCTGAAGAGTCTAGATGCCTGGGTCCCCCCCAGACCCATTTGGTTTTCTTGCAGAAATGACCCTGTCTTTGAGTCTTTAATTACTTAGAGATCCTAGGGGAAAAGGGGGGGTGGGGGGAAAACACGTTTACTACCTATATGACCTTGGGCAATTCACAACCTCCCTGGGCCTCAATTTCCTCATTTGTAAATGAGGAGGTTGGACTAAATAGTCTCAGAGATCCTTTTTAGTGCTACACTCGTAATCCTATGACAGATTCCAGAGACTTTGGAGTTATTCCTAGATTCCTGAGATGGCAGAGGAAGGATAACCTGAGATGCATCTGAATCTCGATCTCTTCTAGCCACTTCCCATTCCCCAGGACAGGAAAGGAAATTCCATACCAAGGAGGGACATTTAAAAGGAAAAAAAAAACTCAGTAAGAACTTTTCTAGCTAAATGGTGCTTTCTCAGAGACAGAGGGACCGATGAGCAAAGCTCCTTCTTTGTAATATGGTAAATTCCCACCAGGGGGAAGTAGGGAGTTCCCTGGACCAGAACTGAAACGAGGGCTGGGACTTGCGATCTGCGTTTCTGCCACCAGAGGGCGGCAAATAACAGTGCTCCCTGCAGTTTGCATTTTGAACACAGTGGGGCAGGCAAAAAGACTGGGGAGACCAGGTTAGGAAATTTGACCGGTTTTGACTCTATTACTCATCTGAGCCTTGCAGGGTGGAAGGGAGACAGGTAGAAGCTATTAGGGAGCCTATGAGAACAAAGTGGCAAAGCTAATTATCAAAGGATCAGAGATGTAAAGCTGGAAAGGGACTCAGCAGCCATCAGCAGCCTTGTCTTACAGATGAGGAAATTGATGTCCAACGAGGTTGACTTGGCCAAGGTCACACAGATAGTAAGCATGAAGTGGGATCTGAACCCAGATTGGACTAGATGGCCTCAGTGATACTTTGTAGCCCCATATCTGTAATCCTATGACAGAGAGATTCCAGAGACCTGGGGGTTATTCATAGATTCTTGAGATGGCAAAAGAGGGATAACCCACTTGTATATTTAGATCTCGACTTGTTGCATCCACTTCCCATTCCCTAGGAGAGGGAAGGATATTTCATGTCAAGGATAATACCAGAAATCTGGGAGCAGAGGGAGAGTGAATCAAAAAACACTGGCTGGGAGGAAAGAGGAAAAAATCAGGGAGGGGCTCAGGAAACACCAGAGGAGAAGGTCTGAGGATAGGCTTTTTTCTCATATTACCCTGACATTGCTCTCAAGGAGACACAGGCAACTCCAGAAGAAAGATGTAGGGCTCTCAATGCTATAAGACCAGGATACCTGGGTCCTTTAGGGGGAAAAGGAGTTGGCAATATCAATTTCTAAGTCCTAAAACTTTTGTTCACTAGGACCTGGAAGGTTTATACTCTCTCGGTGTCTGACAGTCAGGAAACCTGGGTTTATAATCCCAGCTTGCCCACTAATTAGTTGGGTATCTTTGGGAAGTAATTTCTCCTCTCTGAACCTCGTTTTTTTATGGTTGTAAAATGAGATCAGACCAGAAAACATTCAAGGCTCTTTTCCTTCCTTCAACATGAAAGACTGGGATGGAAGGTCCCTGTAGGGAGAGGTACAAGGGAATAGGAGACCAATATATGTGTGACTGCTATATTCAGTCATGTACATGGATACTCTGCTACATAATATACAATACACACACACACACGTGCTCACTACACCTCTTCTTCTCTGACCGTCCCCTAGGGTCAGCCCAGCCTGTTCCTCTCTCCCGTCAGTGTCCTCCATTTGTCCCTGTCCTCGTTACCCAAGAGTCTCCCCCAGTCTCTGTTCCTGTCCCCCATATGTCACTATGCCCCTTGCCCCTGTTGCTCCAGCCCCTGTCCCTCCTTTCTCTGTCCCCATGACAGGGAAGAGGACTGTCATTCATCTTCTGTTTCCTCTATTCTACCTCATACCCTGCAGAAAGAGAAACCCTTTCTAAAATCTAACCTTGAGCCTTTATATTCCAACATCTGTTCAAATCCTAGGTGTGTATTGAGAGTAATGGCTTCTTGTAATGTCTGTAACCCTTTGTAGACCAGCCAGTGTCTGCTCCATACCTTCCACCCAAATCTTCTCTTCTCAAAGCTATTTTATCCCAACACCCGTCACCTTTTCTCACCATTCTTATCTCTCCTCCTGCTTCCGTGGGCTTTTTGCTCTCAGTGCCTCTACTATTCACAAATTCCTTCTCCAAATCCCTCCTAAATCTGTAGCCAGAGGTAGCATGGCATATTGAAATGTTCTCTGAGCCTGGTTCTAGGAAGATGTGGGCTGCCTCTGAAGGAACTTTCAAAAGCCTCAACTTCCTCTGGAAAACGGGGAGAGTAGTACCTACTTCATGGAGTGGTTTTGAGGATAAAATTAGTTAATTACTCTATGTGTAGTGTTTTCCAAAGAGTGTAGAAATATCAGCCATTGTCCTAGGGAAAGGAGGACAGAAAGAGAAACAAAAAGAGCAGAGAAAGAAGTCATCTCTGAGCTAGGATATCTCTTCTATCCATTGTCTCTGTTGGAAAGTTCTTTTTAAAATCTAACCTTACTCTCCTTGCTGGAATTTTCCTTTTTTGTCTCCTCTGTTGAACTACAGAACAAATTGTTGTTGTTTAGTCATTTTTCAGTCATGTCCCTCTCTCCGTGACTCCATTTGGGGTTTTCCTGGCAGATACTGGAGAGGTTTGTCATTTCTTTCTCTAGCTCATTGTACAGATGAGGAAACTGAGGCAAACAGAGTTAAGTGACTTACCCAGAGTCAAACAGCTAGCGAGGGCCTGAGGTCAAATTTGAACTCAGGAAGATGAATCTTCCAGATTCTAAGCCCAGTGCCCTATACACTATGGTGCCACCTGGCTGCCCTGTAGAACAAATAGATACAGAAATTACACGTTTCTAGAGCTGGAAGGGCCTATAGAAGGCATCTAGTCCCCTTCATTTCACAGATGTGGAAACTGGAACCCAGGGATGGGCAGGGACTGGCCCAAGGTCATATAGGTAACAAATAGCAAAGCTAATACTAGAAC
>NW_020952736.1:256440-263711 GCF_900497805.2 Vombatus ursinus
CCCAGAATCAGAGGAAGGCCTCCATCGAAGTATATGAACTCTCTATGAAAGCCTTAAAGAAAGCCATGGTCAAGAGGCATGAAGGATGGGCAGACATGACATGATTTACATCCCTGGAAGGAGTACCTCAGACAATGAGATCAGGAACTGCTTGATCTAAGTGCCACTGAAAAGGGACCAAGCTGGGGTGGGGTGGGGATCCAAAGAAGAAAGGCAGTGACTCATCAAGGAGCTACTATCTAATAAACCCCATTCAATTCCAATTCAGCAACCATGTGTTAAGTACCCACTATAAGTGAGACACTGTGTTAGCTGTCTAGGGCTTTCAAAGAATGGATCTGGAAGCCAGAATTCTGGCATAAACATCTTGAGGAGGAAGGGGTCTCCTGCTTCCCAAGCTTTCCATTCCTACCTCCCACACCCCCATCAGAGATTAATGCCCTTCTCTTATCATCTCCCTCCTGGTTCTGGAGGCACCTGGAATTAAGAACCTAGCCACCACACTGACTAGATCCTAGAACCTGCAAGAGGTAAGTGCAAATTTGAAAATTCTTATTCTCGATTTTTTTAGCTCCAGTTGCACACTCCCCCCAAATAAACATACTCTTCTGATCCAGGCAGCCCCAAATCTAGAACAACCAAACACCTAGATCCCAATCAGTCACCTACACTTGGGGAACCTGCAAAGGAGGCTTTCACGTGGAACTTAATTTCTGAGAGCCTCTTTTCTCCTCCCAACCCTATTTCTAGGCGCATGAGGATGGGGTACAGAAATCTATCCTGCCCTACAGGAAAATAGAAGGGGAAGGGGGGGAGTGATAGCAAAGCAGACTAGGGAAAGGGGTATTCAGAATGCATGTCATCTTGGGGCGGGGGGAGGGGTGAGATGGGGTGAAAATTTGGAACTCAAAATCTTGTAGAAGTAAATGTTGAAAACTAAAAATAAAAAAAATAAGCCCATGAGGGTTTGGGTTCTCTTCTTTGTTCACCCTGATCTAGAACCTACAAAAAACTAACACGGCAAATCAATGCAAATGTCATCCGCATGTCCCCCGGTTCCTGGTTTCCCTCCGTTCCTTCAGCTTCCTCCGTCACTCCCCATTCTGTGGCTTCCTGGGATCAAAAAGCCCCCTCCCACGCTTAGAACCCCGCGAGTCTGATGCAAATGGGCAGAAACTTTATCTTGGAGTTTTGCTCGGGCTCTGATTGGGCCTCCCCCTTGCTCCCTCCGCCCCCCCCCTCCTTCCCGGGCTCCCCCCTTCCTGGTCCATAATGCCTCTCGCCGTTTTCAGGTCGTGTTTTCCGTAATAACCTTTAATGCGGCTGGCCGCGGCCCAAATGTTCGCAGTGGAGCGCTGGGCCCCGCGCATCAGATGGACGATGAAGTGTTAATCATCCCCCAGGGAGCCGTCCCGCGGAAAGTCGTCATTAATTTCTCTGAATTACACCAATTCCGAGACATTCTTTATGGACAGACAGTGCGGGAGACAGTTATATGACAGGACTTGCTGTGCTAAGCAGATGTGGGAGAGATTGCGTCTTCCCATGAATACTAAGCACTCGCTCCGGAGAAACCCCATTAGCTTCCTGTACTAAGAGACGGGAAATAGGAGAGGGGGGGAAATGAAGATGGGTGGGGGGGTCAGGGCAGCAAACTCCCCAACCACCCCACCCCAGATCCCGCTCTATCGCCCTGCCTCAGCCCTCACCCTGATCTGACTCTGCTTCGTCTACCTCCAAGACCCCCGAATTGCTTTCCATCTTCCCCAGCTCTGTTCCATCTCCTTATCTCATTCCATGTCCCCCATACCACTCCATCTTTCTGTCCCACTCCATCTCCTCATCTCTCTGTCCTAAGTTGCTTCTAGATCTGATTCAGCTACACCTCTATCTCTCTAGAACTATTGTATCTCCTGCTTCGTCTTCCTACCCTGCTCCAGTCCCCACTCCACTTCTGCTCCACCACCCCAAGCCATTCTACTTTCCCTATCCTGCTCAGTCTTCCCATTTCCTTTTCTCTCTTTACATTATTTCTTGTGGTGACCTCATCAGCTCCCATGGGTTTAATTACAATCTTTGTGTAAATGGCTGCCAGATCTATATATCCAGTCCTAGACTCTCTTCTGAGCTCCAGTCCCAAATCCCCCACGTTATGAAATGAATGTCACGGTGGCGTTTCAAACACATGTCCAAAGTAGAAGTCATTAACGTTTTCCCCAAACCCATCCCTCTTCCAATCTTTCCTTTTTCTGTACATGGCTCCACCATCCTCCAGTCATCCAGGTTTTCAACCTAGATGTTATCTTTGACATCTCGTTCTCACTCATCCCACATATCCAATCAAATCAGTTGCCAAATCATTTCTACCTCAGAAATAGAAAGAAGTTGTCCATTCTTCCCTTTCATACAACCACTATACTACAGGCTTTCATAACCTCTAGCCAGGACTCTATTGCAATAGTTTCCTGATTGGTCTCCACTTCAAATCTCTCCCAATTCCAACCCATCCTTCACACTGCTGCTAAAATGATATTCCTAAAGCACAGGTCAGATCATGTTACTCTCCTACTCAATAAACTACCATGGCTCTCTATTACTTCTAGGATCAAATAAAAACTGTTATGTTTGGCATTTAAAGTTCTTCCTAACCTTGTCCCAGATCATTTTTTAGCCTTCTTTCTTTGTCCAGTTAGGTTGCATGGAGTAACATTACTCCACTTCATGCACTCTGAGAGCCAACCAAAATGTTCTTACTGTTATTCATACACTATACTCCAGCTCCCATCTCCATATGGGCCTTTGCCCTGGCTGTCCCTGATACCTAGAATGCATTCCCTCCTCACCTTCACCCCTTAGAATTCATGCTTTCCCTCAAAACTTAGCTTAAGCACCACTCTATAGTGATGCCTTTCCTGTTTCCCACCCTGCCCCCTCCAACTGCCTTCTCTTCTCCCCAAAAAGAAATGACCTATTTTGCAGATATTTCTGTATGTACAAGTTGATTCCCCTGATGGGACTGCTTAACTTTTGTCTTTGTATCCCTAGCACCTAAAACACATAAGTAGTAGGTGCTAAATGTTTGCTAATTGGTTAATACCACTTCATCTTTCATATTCAAGGAGCTGAAGGAGGTTTAAAGGAAGAGATGGGAAGGTGAGGAAGAGGAGAGGAAAATACTTTGGCCCTTCTCTCCCCTACCCTCCTCAACCCTTCCCGTTCCCATGTCTGATGCTGAAGGAGGGAATCAGGGGCTGAAAGAAAAAAGAGATGCCCCCTGAAAGGAACTACACCATTTCCTTCCCCCATCCCCAGTAAAGGAAGGGGAAGAAAGAAAGAGAAAGAAGGAGGGTGAAATAAGAGAGGGAGCCCCACTCAAGTCCGGGAAATCAATGTATAGTTAAAGGGAGCCCTCGAACCAGCCAGTGCCTCTGCCCCCTGCCTCTTGGTCACAATAACTGAAGGGACAATCTCTAAAATGGAGGTCACTCCCTAAAAGAGATAGTGCTGAGATTCCAAACTAGAATTTTCTCCTCATCTCTAGACCTCTAGGAATGAGAGACATCATTGAAGCTGACCATCATCACCCAAATAATAGCATCCCAAAAAAGAACCCCAGTCTTCCTCATTTCCCCTTCCCCTACACAGTCACTGGGGGACCCAGGGCCAAGTTCTCTTCATCTCCCAGGAAAGACAGAGGCCTTGGGGTGAAGAGGTATGTCGGAGAGAGAGGGGTGTTGTCTCTTCGTCTTTTATACTGGGTGGATAATTTATGCCTCAGAGCACAGCAGATGGCTGGTAATTTAGCGATTACTGTGTGTAAGAATGGAGCTCAGCTCCTCCACCCAGAAATCCAACAATTCTTTATCATTTCACCTTCTGTCCTGCCTGCTTGTTTGTTTGTTTTGTTGTTGTTTTTTCCAGGAAGTCGAAAAATCTCTTCTTCTTCGTTTTCTACCATCCACAAAACCCCAAACCAGTGCTGGACCTAGGATTAGGCAAGGTTAGCAGCTGCCTAGGGCACAGATGCAGAATATATTTCTTATGTTTATTGTGACCTATTTTAAAGACCAGGAAATTCTGCTCTCTGTGACCCATAGGTATTTTTTTTCCAGTTAGGTTGCATGTCTCAAAGCCTCTAGCAGACTACCACACACAGGGGAGGAGAAATTGACAAGTCTTGTCTAGTGAGCAGAGATGCATTGTCCCAGTTCTGCCTCAAACCCAAACAAGGTTGGGATGGAGAAGAGATGTACTAAAATTGCAACCCAGAGAATCACAGGGCAGAAGTTCACTTACTCCAATCCCTGAAGCTCCCCCAGCCTCCTAGCTGCTTCCTCAGTCCTTCTAACTGATCTCCACGGTATCTTTCATCACTAGAAAGTTTGTCTTTCAATCTAACTACCGATGTCTCTTCCAGCTGTGCTGTCCTTCTGGGAAAAGCCAGTGGTAACTAAACCTAAGTCATTTAACCTCCTTGGGTCTCAGTTTCCTCATTTGTAAAATGAGGGGTTGGACTGAATGGCCACTGAAGTAGCTTCTAATTTCAGATTGATGATCCTATGAACCTGCCCTAAGGAAAACAGCAGAGCTTGGATTCCAACTCACATCTTCTGATTTACACAATAGGTATATTTGTTGAATTTGGATTTGTTGGATTTGTTGATTGTCAGGCTCTGAACACCAAGTTCCATTTCCATACAACTTCCATCCAGGGAAAACCTGGAACGGGCTAGACTAGCTTTGAATGGTCAGCTAAGAGATGCAGCGGATGGAGTTCCAGGTCTGGAGCAAAAAAGACTCCTCTTTCCTAGTTCAAATCTGGCCTCGGATGCTTATTAGCTGTTTGACTCTGGACAAGTCACTTAACTCTGTTTGCCTAATTTTCTTCATCTGTAAAATGACCTGGAGAAGGAAGTGGCAAAGCATTTCAGCATCTTTGCCAAGAAAACCCAAATGGGGTCACGGAGAGTCCAACACAACCAAAACAGCAGAACAACCGTAAAAAAGCTTTCACTACTCCAAAAGTTATAGGTATGTCAAGGATTGACTTGATCTCTTTCTCCTCTCACTCTTGGCCTTTTCCCCTCCTCTTTCTTTCATTAAGCTGGAATCTAAGACACAGGCCTTCTATCCCCCATATCCTCTAATCCTATTTTCCAGGGTTCAGTTTCTCCCCCTTTAGGCAGTATATAATATAATGGTATATATGTAATATATGGTTTAAGATCCTAGGTGCTAAGTGCTTTGAGATCCCCATGAGAGCTCAACTCTTTTTCAGCTGTATCTACCCACACCCTGACAGCAGAGCACTAATTAATTAGCGTGCCCAACCAGCCATGGGCACGAGCTCATTATTCACCACAGGGACCTGCTGTTAGCACACCAGACCCCGGGGATGTGGGTATACTTCAATTACACAGCCAGCAGCTCGCCTAATCGAGGCTCACAGTGAATATTAGGGAAGGGAGGGCGGGAGGAGGACAGGTTTTTAAGTGAAATCCCTGCCACCCCACTCCAACCACTCTTGTTTGGACTCAGAGTCAACTCTCTCTCCTAGGCATAGGAAACTAGAGGAAAGAAGCCCCAGGGGGACAGGAGGCAAGGAATTAGAAAGCCAGGGGGAGGAAAGAGGAAGGAAGTGTGTGATGCCAGAGAGAAAGCTAAAGGTAAATACATTCAACAAGCATTGATTAAGCACCTACTATGTGATTATCACAAGACTTGTATTTGGATATATATATATATATATACATATATATATATATATTGTATTTGCAGTAAGGGAGATACAAGTTAAGCCATGGGAAGGATTTTCCAGCATACAATTGGGGGGAGGGGCAGCATTGGACTATAGAGTTCATGGTGCTGTTAGGGAGCAGTATTCTTTCCTGTAAGCAAGAGACAAGAGCTGAGCGTCCAACTGGTCTGGAGAGGAGAGAGGACAGTCATAAGGACCCAGGGGTTCAGTTTCCTCCCCTTCCCCCAGCCCCAGTTCAAGGGTATTGGGAGGAGGCAGCGTTAGCTATCGAGAGCAATAGAGAAACTCCCCCCCCCCCCACGTCCCATTGACTTCGCCATTCTGCTGTCATTCTACGGCTTCTCCAAGATTTAACATATTGACTCTCCGAGCTGCAGAAAATTGAATTTTCTTCATTACAACTGTCTCCTGACAAAAGCAGCTCATAAATTCTCCATCTTTTTCAGTCTTCCCCACCCCCTCCCCACCTAACACCTCTCGTAGGATTCACACACTTAAACATGCAATTCACATGCATGTAGAGACACAAGATGTGCACAACTCAGACTTTGGATTCACATGCATATGAAAACTTCGAATTTCAACCCTCCCTAACCCAAACATACACACTTCTCTCTCCCTGAAGGTCCACATGACCTCCTTGTAATGGAAATAGTCAACCTTCTTTCCTCTGTGATTTGCATACATGACAGAAGTGCTGGAGCATGGGATGCAGAGAAACTAGATTGGCATGCCAGTGGGCAGAAGATAATACATCTATATGGAGACGTGTGATTTTTCACAATTGTTGTTCATATATGTTGTTCACCCACATAGCCCCACATAGAATATGCTTCTGGAATACGTATGTGAATAGGTGTTTCCGATACTTCCCCACCAGAGCTATCAACTAGGGTGTGATAACTGGGGCTTTGTTCCAAAGTGGAAAATTTATAGAGTGCCAGTAGACGTGCCATAGACTGCACTTTGTCCCTTCTCCCCACCCCAACTCCTGTCAATCCAAACTCCAGATGACCCTCCTTCTCTACTCAGTCCCATGCTCAGAGTGATAGTTTCATTTTAGGATATGCTTCTACTCCCCACTTCAAATAATGTCCCTCTTCCCAACCATCACAAATTGCCCCAGATACAAATATTGCTAGTTACAGCTTTGTTAGCTACAGACTTGGCTTTTATTTGGGCTCCAAAACGAAACCCCTATCTGGACACAAATTACTCAGATTTATACAAATGTAGAACTAAGTTCTTATACATTAAAGAACTTTATTTGAGTACTTGAATGTTCTGAAATAAAATACTCTTGCCACATATATAGATTATTGTCCCTAAATAACTTAGTAAATGGTTGTCCATGGTTACCATGGCCAAAAATTCACCTAACGGCCAAGGTGGTGATTGGTAAAATGCAGGAAGATGGTAGGAAGGGGTCCCAGGTCAGCCTCCGCTGAGGACAAACTAATCTATCTATCTATCTATCTATCTATCTATCTATCTATCTATCTATCTATCTATC
>NW_020952736.1:263721-335745 GCF_900497805.2 Vombatus ursinus
ATCTATCTATCTATCTATCTATCTATCTATCTATCTATCTATCTATCAATTTCTATATCTATATCTCTATCTATTTAAAACTAGAGAGAAAGAAAGAGCTAAAGAGAAAACTAGAGAAGGAGAGAGAGAATGAGAGAGACAGAGAAAAAGACAGAGACAGAGACAGAGAGAGACTTTTTCTAAACAAAATATGTATGAGTCCTATGCAGGAAACACAATAAGGTATGTTTCATAAAAAGTACTGCTCTGGTTAGATACCACTGGAGAATGGGCTTTGGAAATCATTTTAATCTTTTGTTTGTGTTCTGCACCCCTCTGGTTGTTTGGTGAAGCCTATGGGCTCATTTTCAAAATTAAATTTTACATATATGAAACAAAAGATGTAGTACAAAAGAAATCAATTATATTGAAATACTGTTAATAAAAACTTTTTTTTTAAAGTTCACAGACCACTGGTCAAGAAGCCTTGATCTAATCCCACCCTCTCCTGAACAAATTTTGTTCTGTGAAGTTTGGAGTCAGTCAAAAGGCCACACTTGAGGACCTAGAGGGCCACATGTGGCCTCAAGGCTGCAGGTTCCCCACCCCTGGCTTAGAGGAAATTAAGGCTCAGAGAGGTCAGTTGACTTGTCCAAGATCACAGAGCTGGTTAACTGCAGAGACAGGAATAGACACCAATTCCCCAGACTCCCAGCTGAGTGTTCTTGCACTTCCCCATATATAATCTCCTCTGTGAGACTCACATACATGTCTCTGAAAACAGCACATGCACCTGCATAAATCTGCCCTTCACACCATCTCTGCTTGCTTCATCTTTGTGTCCCTGATACCTCACATATAATAGATAATTCACAAATATTCATTGAATTGAATTTAACTAAGTTAGCTGGAGCTTCCATATTGCCCTCGGCCTTGTTCCCACCCCCAAACACACACAGGCCATATATGCAATTCCTTTGATATGGAAGGATCACAAATGATGGAATTCTTCCTTCACTCAACCAGAGTACCTAGACCCTCAGTCCTGGCTCCCCTAGAAACGTAACTCTTGTCTTTTTGTCATTCCTCAAATCTAAGCTCTGTGATCCTGGGCAAGTTACTTACCTTCTCTCCACCTCAGTTTCTTCATCTATAAAATGAGAATAATAACATTCACAACACAGGGTAGTTTTGAGGATAAAATGCGATAACATATGGAAAGTGCTTTGCAAGCCTTAAGGCTGGCTATTATTATTATTATACTAGAAGCAGCATAATTAATTGCAGCAAACTTTAGAATCTTGGCTATCCCTCTCTGGAGAAGGCATACAGTCATAGCAGGGGTTTTACAGTCCCTAACCCTCGCTTTCAGCCCTATTCCTTACCTACCCTGAGATCTCCATTTCAAGAAGGGCCCAACCATGCTTACTATACCCCCCAGATCAACTCACTCTCCAGCCTATTCCACCAGCAGCCTTGCCCCCATATCCCATCTCCCCTTTCCAAGCTCCCCTTTATATTATGTCTTCCCCTATTAGAACTTAAGCTCTTCAAAGCTTGGGCTATCTTATTTTCTTATATTTATATTTCAAATACTTGGCCCAGTCCCCAGAATATAATAAGCACTTAATAAATACTCTATCTAACCATCCATCCATCCATCTATCTATCTATCTATCTATCTATCTATCTATCTATCCATTCATTCTGAGTAGCTCTAGCTCCAAACACAAGACTGGGGGAGGACTGATTCTTCTCTTTCTAGTGCCTATGCCAAGCAACAGCTGAGGCTGTAATGGATGGGCAAGAGGCCAGACTGATGGCCAACACCATGTGGCTTGTGCCCACGGCCAGATCGGGGTGGAAAGCAACGGGCTGGTTGCCCAGGCTCTCCACCCTCCAAAATGTCACACAATCTGTGTAAAGAGGGACAGAGAAAGACAAAGAAAGTGAAGAGACAACCAGAGCCAACACCAAGCAAACAGACAGCCTCCATGCCATGGGACCTAGACTTAGGAGAATCTCAGACCCTATTCTGACCAAGGCACAAAGAGAGACATGGGTTCGACTATGGATTGGATAAGATGGAAGCCAAGTACCCGGTGGGGGAGGATGTTGTTTGCTTTTTCAATTTTGATCATCTCAGCCAGACAGCAATGGTGGAGGTGGAAAGATATGGGAGCCAGAGAAAAATGAAAAGAAGGTTTGCACTGTCTGGAAAAGGGATTGGAGCTGAGGGATTTCAGTGCATTTTGCGGTTGAGCAACTAGTGTGCAAATTAAATGCACATTATGCAAATAAAAATCTATTGTCTTTGCTTTCTCAAATCTACTCTGGTTAATCTTGTATTTTGCCTGCCTTTGTTTCTGCGCTCTACATCACCGAGTAAAGTGGGAGTCGAGGGTGTTGACTACAAAGAGGCTGGGTGTAGGAGCTCAAGATCCCCTTAGCAGCCCCAACATCCAGAACGACCTTCCCTCCCAAACTTTCCCCAACAATTGAGAGAAAAAGAGGTGGGGAGAAGTCCAGGAGTCCAAACTGGGTAATCTCTGAATCTGAAAGTATTTCCTGAAGTTATTTGCTCTAGCCCCCTACTTCATGATTGGTCAATCCCTCCCTGACGATTGGGTCCTCTGTACCTTTTTCTTCCTGATCTCCATTGCTTGAGAAGATCTACAAATGATGTTAATTTTCCAAGGGCCCATGAGTCTGTGCCTATAAGAAATCAACCCAATACTAAAAGAAACAAGGTGAGAAATAATTTAGACATTTAAGAGATTCCTGGATCCTGAAACCCATTCCCTATTATACTCTCTCTAAGTAAGGGAAGGACACAAGGTGGTACCAACACTGGGAGATTTCAGGTGACCTTAAAGCGGGGATAGAGGGTTAGATTTGGAATCAGTGATGCTGGATTACTCACCTTGAACCAAGTGACTGTGGGGAAGTCACTTTGTGACGTCTCTGGGACCCTTTTTTTCTTATCTGTGAAATGAAAGGATTGGACTAGAGAGATGGTTTTGAAGGTCCCCTTCCAATTCTAAATCAATGCTCCTATGTAATGGGAGGAATAATAATTGAACACAGTCTCCCATCTATTGGGCCCTGGCCCACTTCTGGTGGACCATTTGTAGAGCTTGGTGTTGAAGGATTTGGTGTTGTGGAATGACTGTTGAATTCTTTAGTACTGTGATGTACTAAAGAGTGCTTGTGTCAAAAAGGATTGGTCATTGAGATAGAAAAGACTAGCCTCCTTAGTAGGCCTTAAAATGAGTGACCACACTCTCCAGCATTTTCTCTTCATTCCTGTTTCCAGAACTTATGACATGTAAATCAATCTCTGTCTCTATCTCTGTGTCTCCTCTTCTCTCTCTCTGTCTCCCCCCTCTGTCTCTGTTTCTGTCTATCTCTGTCTGTCTCTGTCTCTCTTTCCCCCTCATCTCTGTCTCTCCCTCTGTCTCTGTCACTCTCTGTCTCACACACACATACACACACACACACACACACACACACACACGGAAGAGAGTACTCCTCCTCTCTCACACCAGAGGAAATTATAACTAAGAATGGTTGCTATAGCAGGACTCATCCAGATGTTCTTGAGCTGACATCTTGGATCTTGGCTGATTCTTCTACATTGAGTTTCTTTGCTTGAGCATAGGTCCCTGAAGAGGGATCCTGAGATGGGCATTTTCAGCCATGGAGTCAAACTTGAAAGTTTAAGAGATTGGGGATTCCTGGGCCCCTTGGCAGGTGCTGGCTGACATGGAGAAGGTGCTGCTTACAACCACTGTGGCACTTCTTGGAAGAGAAGATGACAGAAAGATGAATACAATCCCTGGCCTAACTTGCTGGAAGATGTGAACCTTAAAGGATACCATGCAGAGCCCAGGTCAAAGTGAATGCCTATTCAACAGTCCTGCAAAAAGCTTCACATTTTAACATTTTAGGTATCAACTTCCCTGGAGACTATAATCAAACAATCAATCTATGACCAAGAATTTATTAAACACCTACTATATGCCAGGCACTGCTCTGGACAAAGGGGAATACCTATGCAAAAAAAAAAAAAAAAAATGAAGCAATCCCCTCTCACAAGGGTCTTCTATAGTAATAGTTATGTTGTTACTTTGTGTTTAAGTCTTTGTCAGTGCACTCCTGTGAGAATTTTATATTTTAAGCATTTCTATTGTGTGGAGGAAATAGCTATCCTATACCTGTACATTGTACATTGAATAACTTTCTATGCCCTTTTTAGGAAAGTCTCTAGACATGAACCAAATCTCAGTTTTAAGTGATTTTCCCCATGCCTCTGGGCTGGGTACATAAAGAGCCAGAGAGTTTGATTTAAGAGATTCTCACCTCCCTCTTTTGGGGCCCGACTCCCCCAGGACTGAACCACATAGATGTACTTGGGTAGGTAGGTCCAGAGCTAGGGAACTGTTTGGAGGAGAAAGGCATGTGCCCCAGACCCCTTGGGTCCAACAGTGGTTCTGGGTTGTAACCATATAATCCTATGACCTACAGAGATCCCAAAAGGATTATTCCTATGGTAGGTCCCCTTCACCCAGCCCACAGCAAATGGAAACATGCTTTCTTGGAACAAGGAGATAAAGAGACATCAAGGAAATACCAGTTAGAAAAGTAAATTTTTGCTTAGTCCTTTAAAAAATTTAATTTCTCAGTCTTCTGAAAGGAAATAAAATGCCAAAAGGAATGGCTATGGGTTCCCAATCCTGGAGCAAATATTTAAGTGAATGGTGAGATTTAAGGAAATTAGGCAATAGTTACTGAAGAAATTCAACTCCACTCAACATACATCTGTCAGATTCTTGCTGGGTACAGAATATAGTCCTGGACACAGAGGAAGATACAGAGCTTATGTCAGTGTCCATCAGGGAAACCTATATGATCAACTTCATTAATTTATTAAGAGGGTTAGTGAGCCCTTGGGACTTGGATTATATCTTCCTATGCAGGGTATAGATATGCCCATTAGCATCTCCTTGAGAGGATTAAGGACATCTCCTTAAGTCTCAGTAATTGACCAATCAATAAATGGTCAAAGGATGAACGGGCAGTTTCCAGTGGAAGAAGTCCAAGTTATCAATAGCCAAATGAAAAAATGCTCCAAACCACTAATAATCAGAGAAATGTCAATTAAAGAAACTCTGAGGTACCACCTAATACCCATCAGGTTGGCAAAGTTGACAAAAAAGGAAAATGACAAATGTTGGAAGGGATGTGGGAAAACAGGCACATTAACACACTGTTGGTAGAACTGTGAATTGGTCTGGCCATTCTAGAAAGCAATTTGGAACTATGCCCAAAAAGCGACTAAACTGTGCATACCCTTTGACCCAGCAATATCACTTCTAGGCTTATATCCCAAAGAGATCAAAGAAGAGGAGAAGGACCCATATGGACAAAAATATTTATAGCAGCTCTTTTTGCCATACTTCTACAATATCTTTCACATCCATCTTTCTCTCCACTTATACAGCCACCACTGGAGTTCAGGCCCTCATCACCTCTTGCCTGGACTATTATAATAATCTCCTAATTGGTCTCCCGGCCTGAAATCGCTCTCCACTCCAATTCATCCTCTCTACAAGAAGTGTCAGATTTGCTGCCCTGGTGCAGCTGAACCAGATTAAAATGTAATTGGGAAATGTTTAACAAAATAAATAAAAATACAACATAGATAATGTTAATTTGTAGTTTTTTAAGATAACATGCTGCCCACATGGGATCAGTTTCTATTTGTTTGACATCACTGAGGTCTATATAATTGCCAGAGCAAATTTTCCTAAGGTATACTTTTTTAAAATTTTATTTTACTTTTAATTTATGGAATAAAACAATCATTTTCATAACAGTACAACAAAAATAGATGATTGTACATGAAACTGCAAATTTACTATGCACAACTTGCTATTCCTTTCAAATATACAACAAAATTATCATGTAAATTTTTTTCTTTTTTTCTTTCCCTCCCCCTCTCCCCCTGCAGAGATGTCTACCATTAGACACAAATAGGTATATATATGTAAATTTATTCTATACATACTTCTATTTATCAGTTCTTTTTCTGGATGCAGATAGCATCTTTCTTCATATGTCCTTTATAGTTTATTTGGGTATTTATAATAGACAAAGTAACTTATTTGCTGAAAATCATTCTTAAAACAATATTCCTTATTGTAAGATGATCAGCTGTGAATGCCTTAGCTAATCTCAGCAATACAATGATCCAAGACAACTCTGAAGGACTTATGATGAAAAATGCTATCTATCCCCAGAAAATGAATTGTTGGTGTCTGAATACAGATTGAAGCATACATTTTTTAACTTTATTTTTCCTGAGTTTTTTTTTCTATGTTTTCTTTCACAATGTGACTATTATAGAAATGTTTTACATGACTACACATGTATAACCTATATCAAATTGCTTGCTTTCTCAATGAGAGAGGTTGGGGAGGGAGGAAGGGAGAGAATTTGGAACTCAAAGTTTTTAAATGTTTTTACATGTAACCAGGGAAAAATAAAATACTAAAAAGAATATTGCTGTTACTGTATACAATGTTTTCTTGGTTCTGCTCATTTCACTCTTCATTATTTCATACAAGTCTTTCCATATTTTTCTAAAGTCATTGAGCTCATCATTTCTTATAGCACAGTAGTATTCTATCACAATCATATACTACAACTTGTCTGGCCATTCCCCAATTGATGGGCATCCCTGCAATTTTCAGTTCTAAGGGATAGTTCTAACCATGTCATTCCCTACTCAGTAAACTCCAATGGTTCCCTATTAACTTTAGGATCAAATATAAACTTCTCTGCTGGGAATTTAAAGGTCTTCACAACCTTTCTCAAGCCTACCTTGTTAGCCTCATTGGTTCCCTTAAACACATGCTGAAGGCTGGCCAATCTGGCCTCCCTGGTGGTCCTCATGTAACATTCCATCCCCTGCCTTCTTGCCTTTCCACTGGCTGTCTTCCATGCTTGGAATGAATTCCCTCTAGACCTCTGCCTCTTGGAATCCCTGGTTTCCTTTAAGACTTAGCTCAAAAAAAAAATTAATTAAAATTTGGTAAATTAAAAAAAAAAGACTTAGCTCAAGTAGGCAACAGTCTATCCCAGAGAGCAGAACCTTCAGGAAATTTACCTACCACCACATGGACCAGCCACTGGGCATATCAGCAGTGACTCAACCAAGGGATGGATATTACACAAACAGTGTTCACTCCTATGGTGCCTGAAAAAGGCAAAGAAGTAGGCACTCTCTTTCCCCCTACAGAGAAGTCAGAGGTGGCCAAGACTCATCTATGGAACATGATCATCCTGCCTGGGAGGGTGGGGAGGATGGTGGACTTATACAATGCCAACTCCTTCAATCAGGCAGAAATCAAACACAAGATGATTGGATACTACCTGGGGAAATTCCCCACTGCCTAAAAGCCAGTGAAGCACCCAGACTGGAACCCCCTACTCCTCTAGTTCATCCCCCTTCAGTAACTTAGACCTTAATGATAAAAGCAGAAAGTTTCCCTTAAAAAAAAAAAAAAGACAGCCTAAGCATTCTCATGAGAATGAGGTCACCTTATATTTGTTTTGTATGTGTTATACATACATACAACATATATGCATATATGTTATATACATGTGTATATACTTATGCATAGCCTGTAAAATAAATATAGGCATAGTGTATTGTTGTGCATGTGTATATAGACACATATGTATGAATATGTGTATACAGTTATCCTTTCCACATCACAGGGGTTAGGGAGCAGCACCTCCATGATCTGAAAAATCTGTGTAAAATTTTTTGGCCCTCCCTTTGTACCAGAGAATAAATCATTATTATGGCATTAAAAGATAAAATATGTTGATATTATACAATTATGTATATATATATATATATGCATTTCTGAGTTTCTAAACTTTTTCTGTGTTATCTCCTGGCATTTGCATGTCATCTACTGCTTCCTCAGAACTCCCAAAAAGATCCCCTAAACTCCCACAAAATTCCCATTTAATTTCTCATGCCATCCCACCATATATCAAAACCATGAAGGGGAAAGTCATGATGTGGAAGGGATAACTGTATAGAGAGAGAGAGAGTTTGATTTTGTCTTTGTTTCCTCAGTGTCTGGCACACAATTGGTGTTTAATAGATACTTTTTGATTGATCAATCTATTGATTGAATTCAGGAACCCAGCTATAGAGGGAGTTCCCAGCTATTGCCAGACTCTCCAAAAGTCTTAATAATATAATTATTATAATATAATATAATATAAATAATATAATCTTATAATAAGGAAAAAGAATAAATGAAGTAACCCAACATCGGAAGGAACAAAAATGACTGAGCCACGTGGCACTGAGAAGCAAAAAAAATTGGACTTTACCCTTTGTTACCACTGAGTTGTTCAGACATTGCACACTCAGTCAAAATCAAAAATCAAAATAAAAGAAAACAAAAAAGAGGTTCCCTCTCCAGCAACCCCAGATTTGGCAGTGGAGATTAGTACCATAAGACCAGAGGCCAGCACGGGTTCCTGGCGTGAAGTAGAAACCCACCAATGTTTAAGTGGTGGGTTAAGGAGAGTTAATTCTCTACCAAGCCCTGGTTTGCTTACTTCTGGGGGAGTCTAAGTTCTTAGGGTAACATCACAAGGTTGAAGGTTTGTAGGTGTCCTTGGGGTTGAAAGGAATTTTATAATGAAATAGGAGCCTGGAACCAGAGAGCATGAGCCCTGCAGGAGGAGTTCAATTCAAAACCCATGAAGGCTTCCCTAACTAGTTAGGTGAGTTTGCTAACTAGGAATGAAGAGCTAAATGAGGCCCTCCCTGAGGCCAAGTAATGGCTGATGACCAGCAGATGGTAGCAGAGAGCAACAGCTATAGAACAGCGGGGCTGAGGCGCATCAGTGTAGGTGTCCTGCAAACAGCTGTGGACGGAGGGCTCAGTGATAGATAGTCTGACTGTGGGTGCAGTTGTTGTACCAGGACGGGCAAAGGTCTCTGGGAGAGAGCTGCCACGGTGACAGAAAAACGGGGGCTGTTGCGCTATGCACATGTGCTTGACGTGCTGGTGAAGGACTCCTGGTGAGATGTGGGGATGGTACATTCCTTCCACAGGGAGGAAGTTTGCCCCTTTGGTATGGAGTACCATGGAGTAAATCCCCATTCACCCCACACCAGTTATAACTCTGGTTTTTTTTAATTGAATTACATGTTGAAGTGAATTATCACAATATACCTGTAAAAACAGTTATTATTTTATTGCCTATTTTACAGGTGAGAAAAGAAGCAGCTAGGTGATGCAGTGGACAGAGAGCTAGGCCTGGAGTCAGGAAGACCTGAGCTCAAATCTAGCCTCAGACACTTACTACTTGTGTGACCCTGGGCAAGTCACTTACCCTGTCTGCCTCAGTTTCCCTAATTGCAAAATGAACTCAAGAAGGAAATGGCAAACCATGCCAGCATCTTCACCCAAAAAAAACCCCAAATGTGGTCACAAAGAGCCAGACACAACTGAAACAACTGAAAACACAGGTGAGAAAACTAAGGTTCTGAGAATTAATAATACTAGCTACCATTAAGGTTTGTTTATTTGTTTTTTACTAGGTGATGGGGTTAAGTGACTTGCTGGGGGGTCACATAGCTAGTAAGTGTTAAATATCTGAAGCCAGATTTGAACTCAGGTCTTCCTGATTCCAGGGCCAGTACTCTATACACTGTGCCACCTAGCTGCCCCTACCATTAAGGTTTGCAAAGCACTTAACAAACATTATCTCATTAGATTCTTACTACAACCTCTAGGATATAGGTGCTATTATCTTTCTTTTTTTTCCTTTTGGGTGAGGCAATTAGGGTTAAGTGACTTGCCCAGGGTAACATAGCTAGTAAGTGTCAAGTGTCTGGTCTGAGGCTGGATTTGAACTCAGGTCCTCCTGACTCCAGTGCCAGTGCTCTATCCACTGTGCCACCTAGTTGCCCCTACTATCTTTACAAATGAGGAAACTGAGGCAAGCAGTGGTTAAGTGACTTACCCAGGGTCACAATAATAACAACAATAATACCTAACATTTATATAGCACATACTATGTGTCTGGTCCTGTGCTATGCTTTACACAATTATTAATCTCATTTGATCATCACAACAACCATGGAAGGTGGGTATCATTATTATCCCCATTTTACTAGTGAGGATATCAAAGCAAACAGCTTAAGTGACTTATACAGGGTCACACAGCTAGAAAGTGCCTAAAGTCACCTTTGAACTCAAGTCTTCATGACTCCAAGCCCAGTGTTCATTCTATCCTCTTTGCTGCCTATATGCCCATAATCACAAAGCTTATAAATTTCATAGTGGGATTTGAGCCTAGAGAATCCACTTAGCAAAACTGAAAAGGACCTGTGTGGAGCTGGGGCAATCATGTTTTGTGTTGTTTTTGTCCACCCTCCCCACAATAATGTCCCTGGCCAAATCAACTTGTAGAAAGAGTGAGAGAGGAAGGGGAATTTAGCAAAGTCCTTTCTAATTGCTTTGATAAACATTCCTATCTTTGTTATGAATTCCAGTCACCTATACAATCTCTGGACATTAGGAAGGATTTTTAAATTTTGTAGTTAACACATTAGAACTATCCAAAAAAAAAACCCCAACACATCCCCCATAAAGTACATCCTTTGGAAATAATTAAACAAAAATACCTGGAAGAGTGATTGCAACTAATATTACATCACTTTCCATTTTTGTAGTCCACGGTTTAATGGAAAAAGAGAGTGTGACTAATGCAGTGTAGCTGCAGCTGTTCTGGACCAACTATTCTGGAAATCCACTTGCAATTATACTAGGAACATTGACTCCTTCCTACCAGGATTGTCCTAGGCATGTGAATGGAAAAACAAATAGAAGAGGGGAAGACAATCTCTACCCTCACGGAGTTTACATTCTACTAGAGAGAGACTGCACAGATTGGGAAGTGGGGACCAGGAATGAGTATTGAGATTTGGAGAGTTAGGGAGTGGGTGAATAGAGCCATTGGGGAACATACTCTTTGGGAATAGTGAGTTGATTGTAGTTCTAGAACTGGAAAGCAGGTGAGGGTGGTGGAATAACAATAATAATAATAGTAGTAGTAGTTAACATTTATATAGCATTTACTATGTGCCAGGCACCATGCTAAGCACTTCACAACTATCTTATTCAGTTTTCACAACAACCTTGTGAAGTAGGTGCTATTATTAACCCCATTTTACAGAGGAGGAAACTGAGACAAACAGAGATCAAGTGACTTGCCTGGGGTCACACAGCTAGTAAGTATCTGAGGCTATACTTGAACTCGGGTCTTCTGATTCCAGGCCCAGCAATCTAACTATAGGAGGGAGAGAATCAGAGGGTAGTCTAGCAATAGCAGGATGGCAGGTGTAGATGGCCTTGGGGGCATGCTTAGATGTAGTAGCCCATGACAGTCAAAACATCTAGGCCCCAGAGAAGATGTTTCTCTTGGTGTTAGGTCCTGATGGCAGAGCAAAACGCCAGAAGATGGCTGATGAATAAAAGAATAAGTAAAAATATCCCCCTTCCCCTAACCCAGGAGATACATGATTTTAAAAGAACATATTTACAGTAGCACTTTTTGTAGTAATAAAGGATTGAAAATAAAGTAGATGCCCATCCCTGGGGGAATACCTTAGCAATTTGTAGCATGTGAATGGAATGGAATATTGCTGTAAGAAATGACAAATTTGATGAATGCAGGGAAGCACAGGAAGACTTAGGTAAACTGATATAAAAACAAGAAGTCAGCAGAATCAGAAAAATAAGATACATAATAACCTCCACTAAGTACACAGAAAGAATAAAAAGAAAACAATAGAAATAGAAGTGAAAATATAGTAACCAAGTGTGTCCTGGAAGAAAAGATGTGGAAAAAGAACCCTTCTTCCCTTCTTTGCAGAGGTGGAGCACTATGGGTATGGGACCCAGTACCTCACATTAAGTTTTTTCAATGTGTTCATTAGTTCTACTGGCCTGTGGTTTTTTTTTCCTTTTTTTATTCTTTGTTCTTTGACGTGGTTTTCTGGGTCAGGGAGGGAGAAAAATGTTTTGAGAATCATCAGTGATATTAAAAAAAAAGATTTCTTTAAAAATTTTTCCAAAAAAAAAAACCCTTTATAATTTACCAACCTTTTCCATTGTACTTGATGTGTGTGTGTATGTATGTATATGTGTTTGTGTTTGTGACTGTTTAGTGCTGTCTTCATTTACTTTGCTGTAGTCATGGTATAGATCGGGGTGGGGAACCTGCGGCCTCGAGGCCACATGTGGCCCTCTAGGTCCTCATGTGCTGTTCAAGGGCCGTACTTGAGGACCTAGAGGACTGCATGTGGCCTCAAGGCCGCAAGCACCCCACCCCTGGTATAGATTCTTTGAGGGCTACTTTCTTCATTCTGCATTGTTCACACAAGACTTTTCTTTTTTCTGTGATTTCTCCATATTTGTCATTCCTTACAGCGCAACATTCCTCCATTACATTCATATGCTATAATTTGTTCTGTCAATCCACAGTCATGACAGCCCATTCAACTTATAAATCGCTCTAATTGTTAGGAAGTTTTTCTTACAACAAATCTAAATCTATCTCTCTGAAACTTCCACACTCAGTGCTCCTAGTTGAACCCTCTGGGACAAAACAGAACGGGTTTAATATATCTTCCATACGACAACTCTTCAAACATTTGAAGGCATCTATCATGTCTTTTCTGTGTTCTTTTCTCCTAGTTAAACAGCCCCACTTCAATCAGTTCAATCCTCTTACGGCATGATCTTGAGGCCCTTTATCTCTCCTGTAGTCACTCTTTACAGGTTACTAGTGTATTTTCTAATGCAGCACACATGTGATATCAACCCATCCCACCCCACACCAATGTCTCTTACTCTCTCTCTCATGCCCTGCTTGGGACTTGCTCACTCATTCCACCTGCACCCAAGGGAGTAGTCGTGCCGTTATAATTCACTCAGGGCACTGGTTTGGGGGCAATCTATATATTTACTACTTGTAACTTTAGCTCCTGAGCCCCCATGAGTGTACTTCCCAGTTAAGCAAATCATTCATAATAACATCATTAATTCTTAAACATGAAGTATTTATTAAACAAGAAAGCAAATGTAAGAATAACCACAATACAGTAATCTACCTATTTGACATATAAAACATTCAAGAAACATAATTTCTGGGTAATTAATCATTTTATTAATCATGCTAGCAATAATTAACAAAAAGGGTCAATGACATTCTCAAATGCCAAAGAACCCTCACGGAACCCACTCAACACTTATATGCTGTTGGAAGATTGGATATTCCTGAGCTTGACAGTCAATTCTGATTGGTTAACAAGTAATGAGAGAATGAATTTTATAACGAGAGGTGGGCTTATTCTAATGAGGGTCTGGGGGATGTGACTCTGATCATTGAATCTTGGTCAAAGAGGCTTATCTATACCCATATTACCCCATCTAAGGTAATCTAGAGAAAAGGGAGACTCCACTTTTTCCCAGACCTGAGTAAAACGTAATAGGCCCGAATCCATCAATTCACCTGAACTAAAATTTCTTTACCTTTTGAACAAATCTGAGTTTTCCCTCTCATTATCAGCCCTGCACTTCAAAGGCTGCCTGAATAACCTACAGGGGCCGATTTCTGAGTGAGGAAGTAGAAAAGGGGAAAAACCTTGGTCCTAATTTGATAACTGATTATTAATATATGAGAGAAATAATGATTTCTCTCACCTATAAACCTAAGTAACACTCTCTCACCAATGTATACAGTATCTGCAGGGAAGAAGGAGGGTATACTTTCAGAAAATTAGCAGGGAAAGGGGCAGCTAGGTGGCGCAGTGGATAGAACACCGGCCCTGGATTCAGGAGGATCTGAGTTCAAATCCGGCCTCAGGCACATAACACTTACTAGCTGTGTGACCCTGGGCAAGTCACTTAACCCTGTTGCCTAACCAAAACAAAAAAAAAAGAAAATTAGCAGGGAGACGCATAAAGAGGGATACCCAAGGAGCCAAGATCACTCAAGACTTTGATGTCCTTAGCCTCTTAAAGAAACATTCTGAAACACAAATCAGCTGCTAGACGGGACTAATCTAGATCTTTCTGTTCTCCTGATGACTCTAGCCTTTTGCTGCATATTCTCAGGCCACTGAAACAATGCTAGACTTTTTTTTAGTGAAAAACAACTCCCTTAAGTCTGGAATCTACAGAGCTATTCAAGTTTATTCACTGAGGACTTTCTACCATTCTGGCTATTTGTGATTGTTGTAGTTGTGTCTGATTCCTCGTAGCTCCATTTGTTTTATGTTTGTTTTTTTGGCAAAGATAATGGAATGGTTTGCTATTTCCTTCTCCAGCTCATTTTACAGATGTGGAGACTGAGGCAATATATCTAACTTTAGCTCTCAGTAAAAGGCAAAGCAATCTAACCCCTCCTTTCCACAGCCAGCTATTCCACACAGAATGTTATTCCTTTTCCTCCAACAGGCTTCCAGAGCAACACTGTTCCTCCAATCATTTCTTTCAAACAAAAGAGCTTTCTTCCAATCAAGTCAGCTCTGAGAAGCCACTATAAAGCCTGTCTCCACTCCATTCCCTACCCCCCCACCCCCCACCCCACCGCCGCGCTTCCCTTCCTTTCCTCTCCTCTTCTCTCCTCTCTTCTACTTTGGCCATCTTTGCCTTTACTAGTAATTTCTTTTTTCAGAAAAGCTATTTTCTCTTAAATCATCTCAATGCTTTTATCTGAAGAGCTGCTTTCTTTAAGGTTCTCAGAAATGTCTATATCTCTGCCCAAGTACTAAGATACTGCTTTTCTCAGTATCTGTCATACATGTCCTTTTTCTGCCCCTTTCAATAAAAAAAAAAAAAATGTCCAAATAAGGAAGGGATGTCATCTTACACTAAAATGTGGATTCCAGATCTAAATACAGTAGTCTTATACTCCCTTTCCTGTTCCTTCTGAAAAATGTTTCTCTGGGTAACCTAACCACTCATTAGCTTTTTTGGCTAATACACATACACACACAAATGTGTATATATTTATTTACATACATACACACACACACACACACACACACACACACACACATATATATTGCACTGTTGTCTCATATTGATTTTGCAGTCCATTAAGACCTCCAGATAATTTTCGACAAATAGTTTTCATGCCACTCTCATCTTATATTTGAAAAAGCTGATTTTTTTAATGTGATAATAAAAATCTCGTGTATCTCTATTAAATTTCATTTTATTTTTGTATATATGAGGCTTTTCTCTCTGCCTTTGATTTCCTTGGAATACATAATCAATAGAGATAGTGCTGGTTTAAAGGATACATTCATAGCTCCACCAATTATTATATTTGTGTGTGTGTCTTCTCACAGCCCTTCTGACATTGATTTTTCCATCTGTAACTGATGTTGTGGGGCCAGGTGGACCTTGGTGCTGCTGAAACAATAAAAATCTATACAAAGCCCATTGCCCTGCTTGCTTTCTTCAACAGAAAAGCAAGCTGTCGATCACTCACTCAATTAATGAATTAAATAACCTATTAGTGAGTATAGTATATATTTCGACCACTAAGTAGCAATGTTCTCAGGCCTCCTCCCCAATGGCTTTATCTGAGTATCAATGCAAGTGAAGGCCATGGCGTTCACACTGCTCAGTAGAGGGCCCTCATCAACCTATGAACTCTTTCACCACTCCCCAGACCCACCACTAAAGTTTTCTTGAATCCTAGCACCAAGGGGCTGCTGCCCCTAATTCAATATTGACATAGAAGTATAGAAAAACAAAATGAAATACAGTTCTGAAATATTCAACTTATGGCAATCTTAATATGGCTCTCTCCATGGCTCGGCCCACCCTGAATCTGGGAAATCCTCATTTCTTGTGGCATATTTTTCATAGCACTTTATAAAATGCAAGCCCTGTTTCCTTTTTGTCTTTGTTTCTAATTTGTCTTTTGCTTCTGTTTTTTTTTTCTCTACCGAGGAGAATTACATAGACTGGAAGGCTAGAAGGAATGTGCTTAATAAGGAAGTGAAACCAAAGAGAAACAAGAAGATAGGAAGAGAGTTGTCATAGGTACCACACATTCTATCCAGGCCTTGGGTCCTAAGATGTTGACCCTGCTACACAGCATTAGTGATTCAAGCTAGACATGCAGAGGAGAGATCTTGAAACTGAATCTACCTAGCTCAAGAGATGGTAGCAAACAGGAACCAATAGATTTCCTATAGAAGCCCACATCAGAAGCAGGTTTGCTTGCCCATGTGGTCTAAGAGAGAAGGGAAATATCTTGAGCAGCACAGGTTTAGGAATTGCCTTAAAGCAATCCCAAGTTTAAGACATCCCAGATTTACTTTACGTATCAGATTGGAAAATGATAAATGTTGGAGAAGATACTGGAAAAGTGGAACATTAAAGCATTGTTGGTGGAGTTGTGAACTGATCCAACCATTTTGGAGAGCAATTTGGAACTATGCCCAAAGGGCTATAAAAATGTGCATACCCTTTGACCCAGCAATAACACTTCTAGGGCTGTATCCCAAAGAGATCATAAAAATGGGGAAAAGACCCACACGTACAAAAATATTTATAGCAGCTCTTTCTGTGGTGGCAAAGAATTGGAAATTGAGGGGATGCCCATTAATTGGGGAATGGCTGAACAATCTGTGGTATATGAATATAATGGAATACTATTGTGTTATAAGAAATAATGGGCAAGTGGACTTCAGAAAAACCTGGAAAGACTTGTATGGACTGATACTAAGTGAAGTGAGCAGAACCAGAATATTGTACACAGTAACAGCCATGTTGTGCAATGACTAACTTTGATAGACTTAGCTCTTCTCAGCAATGCAAGGATCTAAGACATCTCCAAAAGTCTCACGATGGAAAAACTATCCACACCCAGAGAAAGAACTATGGCATTTGAATGCAGGTTGAATCATACTATTTTCACTTTTTTGTTTGTCTGTTTTTTCTTTATCATGGTTTTTTCCTTTTGTTCTGATTCTTCTTTCACAACATGACTAATGTGGAAATATGTTTAACATCATTGTATATGTATCACCTATATCAGATTGCTTGCTGTCTTGGGGAGAAGGGAGGGAAGGGATGGAGGGAGAAAAATTTGGAGCTCAAAATCTTACAAAAATGAATGTTCAAAACTATACATGTAATTGGGGGAAAAAATAAAACACTATTAAGAGGAAAAAAGACATCCCAGGTTCAAAAGTTCAGGAATCAGATCTTCTAGAAAGATTTCCTGATGAATCATGCTTCTTGAATAAAGAAGCTCCTCATCAGTGTCCTATGTGGGTACCAGAACTAGTGAGTTATTTGGACAGTACAAGTCTGATAGGAAGTTGATTGCTTATTCATTAGTCCTTACTATATCTTTACCTTCCAGGAAAAATCTAAACTATAGGGTAGTACTGTAAATCTTTGGAAAAGCTATGTGGGACTCTAAGGGAAAGAAGAACTCATCAGGATGTCAAAGGGTTAACCCTATAGCAACCCAAAATCCAGTTGTCTTCTGAGTGGCTCCAATAGACTAAGTACATGAAATAATTTTGATTCCTGTTTATGGGGGTCTGGTGAATCCTTTGTGTCTTACAAATGTAAGGTAGATGTAAAGTAGGAGTGGGATAAAGTTTGACTTTCATTGGCCAGTTTACACATACGCAAACATATACAAACACACATGCATGCACATAAACACACACACGTATACCCCTTAAATAGATTTTCTGTGTGGTGAAAAAAACATTGTCTTATACCAATATCCATATTGTGCTTGAATGCTTGGGCAGGAGCTAGGAACCTTGTTACTTAACAATCAGACAAAATTAGACACAAACTATACCATGACTATATTTGTAAATGTTACTGGAATAATTCCAAGCCAAAAATCTCTTTTGAGATCAGCACTCAGCACTAGACCCAGTTCATGTGAGCCCAGAACTTGGGGAGTCCTGGGACATGGGTTCTATATGAATTTCATTCTTCATCATTTCCCATCCCTCCTGGGCTGACTTCCATGTAGAGTTTTAGGCTGTGAAATCTTCCCTGTCGGAGCGCAGGCTTCATTCAGTCCTGCTAACTCACTCAAGTTCCAGACTGGAGTGAAATGAGATCCTCATAGACCATCTAACAATAGTTAACAAAAGGCGATTGGCTTAGCCATAGCATAGAAAGAAATCAAATAGACTCTCCCCTGTACCTTTCATCACCACACAGAAATGCTTCTTGTTAATAGGGCTGAGTATGGTGACTCAAAAGGCAATGGGACATACACCAAGGTCTAGGGACACTAGCCCCTTTCCCGGCTTCAGGTACCCAGAAAGCTGAGTCAACTACTCCAACCTTAGTCCCCTGGGTCAATTAAATTTCTAGGATAGTTTCAATACTTTTAATGGAAAAAACTAGCATAGCCTGGTATGGGATTGGGCCCTATTAGAGAAAAGACTAGGTCAGGTCATGTGGCAGGGTCCTATTGCCACCGCATTATCGTTTCTCCAATTCCTTGGCAACCTTCTCTCCTCAAATCTGTGGTGTATTTCTTCTCTTTCTTTATTATGAATTCCAGGATGCAATAACTGCTTCTTGTCAATATTCCTATTCTTTTTAAATCAGCAACCAGTGCTTCCAAATCAAGTACAGAATAGCAGTTTATCCATCTTCTGAAGACTAAAATGATGATTAAGGCAAACTAAAAAAGGTTGTTTACTGCTCTGCTTTTAACAGAAAGCTCTCCAGCAATTGTCAGGTGACTGAAGTCCACATCACTATTATATCAAGACTAAATACTAGGCTCAATATGCTTCACAAACTCCTAACCTATTTTTTCCTTCTGTCAAGGTGGTCTGTAGCCTAGTCCTACAACAATAATATTTCTGTTCTACAATCACTTACCTTTACCCAAATGCTCTCTACTATGTGCCCTATCCCCTCTTTGGTTTTTAAATTTCCTCATAGTTTATCTTCTTGATACACAGTGTGACTCTATCACCCTAAACCTACTTTATCTTTTCTGTTCCTTTTGAATAAGATCTTCTGAACAGCAGCTCTACATAATACCGTTTCTACTCCTACTAAGTCTCAGTGATAGCTACAAGGTCAAATTTGCCTTTAGCTATTAGGATTTCTAGCTCTTTGTTACCCATGCCTTTTTTTTTTTTTTTGCATTTGTATCTATACAGCTGAGATTAACTGCTTATTCTTTTTTTGGATTCTGTCTTCTCTGAATTACCAAATATCTTGAATTCCATTCTTTCTACATTGTAACTAAACCCTTTATAGTAGCTACACAAATGTAAGGCAATTTCTCCATTCCTGTCTCTTTTTAGTTTAAAGGCCTTTTGGTTAAATTTGGAAAATTCCAGACAAATAAATTTTTATCATCCCTGTGGTAAAGATAGTACTCCTTCCTGGCCCAAGAGCCCATAATTCCTATAATTTAAATGATGCTGCAGAAATTCACATCCCATTTTCAGCCACCAACTTTTTTTTTTGCAAGACATCAACTTCTTAATCACTTCTCAGATCTACTTTTCTCTCCCTAAGCCCCTGCATTCAGTCAAGAAAATAATGAAAACATCACCTGTGCTTGAGATGCCAAATGAGACCTTTTTAGCCAATGAACGAGAATTTGTTTTTCTATTTGTCACAAGGGCTTTAATTTTTTTTTCCAGCTGAGGAGTGGAGGGCATGGAGGATGGTAAGGAGATATACAAGGCGGCAAAAAAGAAAAAAAATAATGATTGAGGCACTTTTTTTAAATTCAGAGGATAAAAGAGAAAAGAAGCCAAAAAGAAGCAGAGAAGGGCAGGACATCTTTGAAAGCTATAAGGTTGAACTTATATATTTAAAAGAAAAGCAAGCAACCTATAATAGAGATATGAGGTTTCATATACTATCCTCTTTTTTGGTTCTACTATATATATATGAAATTACCCATTTGTGTGTGTGTGTGTGTATGTGTGTTAAATTCAGAATAAAAATAAATTTTTAAAAAAAGAAAAATATTTATTTGAGCCTCTAAGACTGTTAGCTTCTTGCCCAGGACTTCCTGATCCCTAGCAGAGCTTTCTGGGTTCTTCTAACAGTGACATTTGCCCCTATGGGAATCGTCTAGTTTGATAGATCTTGATTCTCAAAATAACTCTGGAAGGTAAGTACTATTATTATCCTCATTTACAGATGAGGAAACTGAGGCAGAATGAGGTTAAGTGACTTGTCCAGGATCACATAGCTGATAAGTTGCTGAAACTATATTTGAATTCAGGTCTTCTGACTCTAGGCCTGGTGCTCTATCTGCTGTGCCAGAGGGTACCCATCTATTAGAAAATGACTAAATAAATTATGGTACAGGAAAGTAATAGAATATCATTACACTCTAAGAAATGACAAAATGGGAAGTTTCCAAGAAACCTGGGAAGACTTATATGAACTGATGCAGAATGAAGTATGTATTTATTAATTTTATATTCATAATATATATATGTACTTGTCTCCTTAATTATAACGTAAGCTCATTGTGAACAGAGATCGTTTTGTTCTTTGTGCTTGTATCCCCAGTGTCTGGCACATGATAAATACTTGTTGACCAGCTGAGGCAAAGGAACTAGGGTTAACTGCTGAACATGAGCTCAGTCAGATTCCTGGGGACCTAATAACCAGGTATTTACTGGCTAAGATGCCAGTACATTTGATCTTTCTTCTTTCCTGGTATTTAAGGAAGAATAAACTCATCACAAGACTCTTGAATTTCCAAGCCCTAATCAAATGGTATCCCCTCCATTCAATAGCTAGCAAACTCCTGCCTCCCCCTTTTCTCCTAATCCTTGTGGTTGAGTTGCTGGTTACTCTTTCCCTTGTTATTACTATCTGCTGTCTCATCCCCACTCACCTCACCACTACCCCTTCTGAAAGTCTCTAGCATTGCCCCTTTCATCTATTTGTCCTCTAGAATTCCTGTTGTATCTTTAAAAAATTCCCCCTCTTTCTAATGTCTTCTTTTCACACTCTTTCCATCTTCTTGAACTTTGAGAAACCTGGTTCTCATTCCAGAAGGTACTTCCTCCCTGACCACCTTCTGCAATACTCGGTGCACATTCTTTCATATCCCAAACACACTGGACCAGGAGGAAGATTAGGCGACCCTCTCATCACTCAATAACCCCTCTTCCTTTTAGGTTCACTTCATCCATCTACATTGCCCGAACTAGATCCTAGTGGTATTCATCTAATTTCACCTTCATACGTGGCATCATTAGTGACTATAGTAGGTGCTTAATAAATGCTAGTTGACTAACTGACCTTTAGTCCATCTCAACCACACTAAGGGATGAAATCACCAACACACATAGCTATTCTAGGCTCTGTGATCTAAAACTCTGAACTCTTCCTTTCTGACCACAAACTATTATCTTTTTCCCTTTCTCTACCTCACTTCTTCCATACTTACTATTCATCCTCACCATGATTTCTAGTCACTCTGCATCTCCTGTTCTTCCAATTCATCATCCCTGATCTAACCTTACTTTTCTCCTTTTATAGTTTTGACTCTCTAATTAACCAGTTCGACTATATATAGGAAGAAAAATTATTTTAATGCCTTCAGAAAGGTGAAGCCAGTGGCTGCCATTTTACTTTGGCCCTCTAAGCTTGCTAAGTGAAGCTCTCAAGATGATTTACAAAGATCCAGGCTAATAACTAGGGCCATGATCCAGAGTTGGAGAATATGTACTCATCCCACCTTAAATAACAGACTGAGCTCAAGGAGTGACAATTGAGGCAATTGGGGTGAAGTGACTTGCCCAGGGTCATACAGCTAGTGTCAAGTGTTTGGTCTGAGGCCGGATTTGAACTCAGGTTCTCCTGACTTCGGGGCTGATGTTCCATCCACTGCACCACCTAGGTGCCCCAACTTTTTTTTTTTAAAGAAAGTTTAAAGTCTTTTCTGACTGGGTATATCTGTGGCTCTGACTCAAAACAATTGTAATAGCTCCTGTTGCTACTGGCTAAAAGCAATTCAGTGGGGAACACAGAAAATGACAGCAGAGAGCACTTCTGTAGAGATCAAGCAGAGAGCTACTGAGAAGAGACACTGTCTCAACAGAAGATCCCAGGAACTGGCAACATAGCAAAGAAAGTATCATTTGCAGGATTAGAATCATAAAGCAGTTTCAGCCGACATGCAGCCCTAAGAGCATGGGATGATGCCATGGCTTTCACATACTCCCTATGTATATGCTCTCTTCTATGCACACTCCTTGACTACCTATGCTCCCTACATGTGTACTCTCTCTCATGCATGTTCTATCTCCCATCAGTGTGTGACTATATTCTTGTCTGTTATTTGCCTAACTAAAGAGATTTCAAGGTTATTTACACTTTTGTGCTGTTTAACTAACGTCTTTTATCTCTGAACTAATGTATCCCTGGTTGGCCTGGTAAAAAAGCAACATTAGAAGTTCACAAGCTACAGTTTTAGAATAGATGCTGGAAAAAAAAAAGTTACATGATAACTTTATTATATATTTAAAAGGAATAACAAGTTGTACATAATGGATTTGCAGTTACATGTGCAACCGTCTTGTTTTATCCTACTATGGTAATGGAAATGCTTGTGTTATTTCATAAATTAAAAACAAAATTTAAAAAAAAGGAATAGATGCTGACTCAAAGTATGCCTTGAATCTGGCACAGCTTTCAGAGGGACCCACATTTGAGAAAGACAGGGCTGCACATTTGCTATCCTCTGTCTCAAATCTCTTGCCCTCATGTGCTATTGCAGCTCATGACTCGGCAAACCTGCACCATGTATTAACCCCACCATCTGCCTTCCCTGCTCCTGTGCTGCTGAACGCCACTGGAGTGCATCCCACAAAGAGGACCACTACAGATTTATGCCATCCGATCTCAACTAGTGTCTCATTGCCTCAAGGCAATCATTTTCTTCTTTCCAAACTGAACTTCTATCTCACTTTCCCAGTCTTCTCTCTCTAAGCCTCCTACACTGTCCCCTCTCCCTCCCTCTCAACAAAGGACCTCACCTCCTACTTTACAGAGAAAATAGAGGCCATCTACTGTATAACATCTTTGCCTCTATTTTATACTCTAAAATCCCTCTATATCATCCCCCCATTCTGTTCTCCTTTGTTTCAACCTCAGAGAAAGAGATGGCCCTTCTCCTTGTCAAAGCCAAGCCCTCTACTTATGCCCTTGATCCCATTACTTTCCTCTCTTCTAGGAGCTTGCTTCTTAACAATTCCCTTTCTTTCATCTTCAACCTGTTTTTACATACTGTCTCTTCCCTGCTACAAATATACATGCCCAGGTCTCTCTAATCCTTAAAAAACAAAAAAACAAAAAAACCTTCCCTTGATCCATCCACTCAAGCCAGCCAAAGTGTTAGGAAAAAACTGTCTACACTTATTACCTCTGTTTCCTCACCTTTCATTCACTTAGCAACACTGCAATCTAGCTTCTAATTCCAATACTGCCAAACTGCTCTCCTCAACATCATCAACAATCTTTTGCTTCTAAACCTAATGCTCCAAAGGAAGTCATCTTCCTTTTTGACCTCTCTACATTCTTACATACTGTTGACTTCTCCTTCTTCCTAGACAGTCTCACCTTCCTCAGCGTTCATGCCACCACTGTCTCTTGTTTCTCTTTTCACCTGTCTAACACATGCTACCTTCCATCCATGGCCTCTCCCAAAGCTCCGAGCTCACATGGACTGGGTCAAGCCTCTCCAGTCACCTGGAGTTGACTGTAGAAAATCTCTATCTATAGCTTATGGCTAGTTTTCCACAGATGTAGGTAAAAAGGGTCCTGAGCTTCAATATAAACAGAGTGGAGATAAAAAATGCAAATCAGATACGGGACAGCATTTAATTCATCCCACAGAAAATGCAGAAGATTCAAAGGACTCACAGGAGGCCATAAACAGATACTGAAAACGCATAAGGCACTCAGAGGACTCACAAGATGCCATAAATGCATACTAAAAATACATAAAGAACACTAGTAGCTACCCTCTGAAGAAACTTAAGTTGGGGTTGCCATCAGGGCAACCCTTTGGCATTCCATTGGATCCTTACCTCTCCCACAGCATCTTACAGTTCTCAGATTCACAGGGTCATTCTGTGGTTTAACTTTTGCTACAGGGAGGAGGTTGTATTGAAATTCATGTTCTTTCTTAGAATACAAACACACCATGGGGCTGTTTAACAAGCAACTCCCTTCCCATTAGACCTGAAGTAATGAAATATGCTCACTGTAATATGGGGGTTGGGTGATGATTGCTAAGGAAACTCTCTTTTCCCTCTCTCTCTGGAAGGTCTGATCCCCTAAATCTTGGATTTGAGGCTCAGAAGAGATAGAAGGGATTCTTGAGGCAATGCCAAGGCTCATGCTACCTGGGAAATCTCCCTTCTCTCCATAGAAGACTAGATCACATTTAAATGCTCTCAAATTCGGGTTTACTATACCTCTGTAGTTGAGGGCAGAATGGAAAATTTTCCATAGAGCTGGACATGTACTCTGGCCCCTTCTTAAAGTACATGTTGTGATGTGAACCATTAACTTCTGGTTGGGCACTTGGTTCTTTATCCATAGAAAATGATTGACCACAGATCCAGGAAGAGCAGACCACTCAATAAACTATAAAAGGATTGAGGAGAAAGGCCCTACCCGTTTTCTGACATAGTCAGTTTGGAACTCACCTTTCCCTTGGACTTCCAGGGAAAAAGGGAGATTTTTCTCCCTATCTCCAATCTATCAGCAGCAAAATAGCCTTCAGGAAGGACAGCAAGGAACAGTTAGGTGGTACAGTAGATAGAGAGCCAAGCCTGGAATCAGGAAGACTCATCTTCTTGAGTTCAAATCTGGCTTCAGACACTAGCTGTTTGACCCTGGGCAAGTCACTTAAGCCTTTGTCTCAGTTTCCTCATCTGTAAAATGAGCTGGAGAAGGAAATGGCAAACCACTCCAGTATCTTTGCCAAGAAAACCCCAAATGGGGTCACAAAGAGAGGGACATAACTGACACGACTGAACAACAGGGACAGCAAGGGCATATGCTTGCCGAGGTGAGCCTGAGTCCCAGGCTACCTACTTTTTATCCTTTGTATTTCTTCCCTAAGCATGGGTCTAAGATCAGTAACCAGTGATCCTGAGAGATGGATGTATCCATGCTTCATGGCTACCTTGTGAGTTATCAAGTCAAAGAGAATTCCATAGTTACAAGCCTTGGTGACTGGGTGTAGCGCCATTGACAGAAACAGAGAAGGTAGGTGAAAGGGAAGTTTAGGAGAAAGGATAACAAGTTTAGATTTAGAAATGTTAAATTTGAGGTTCCAGCCAGATATCTAGGTACAGATTAAAAAATAAAAGATTTAGAGTCGGAGAGCGCCTTAGCAATAATCTAATCAGTCTTCTCATTTTACAGATAAAGCAACTGAGGCTCAGAGAGAGAGATTTACCTAAGATCACACACACAGTAAATGGCAGAATTGTGATTCAAACAGGTTCCCTGAATAAAAAATCAGTTCTCCATCCATTCTAATATACTACCTTCAAAGAGGTCATTAGAAATATAGTTGAAATTGTGGATAAGAACTGGAGGTGATGATCCAGATTTGGGAATCATTTGCACTGAGGTGATGATTGAAACCATGGGAATAGATGATATCACCAAGGGAACAAACATAGCAAGAGAAGAGAAAGAGCAACCAGAAGAGAATCTTGGGAAACACCCATGTTCAAGATGAAGGAAGAAATGATGACCTAGCAAAGTAGACAGAGAGGTAAGAGAAACATAAGAGTACAGTGTCACAAAGTGCAAGGGAATAGAGATACTTTCAAGAAGAAAGGGGGAGAGGGTGATCCACAGGGCCCAATACCACAGAGAAGGCAAGGAAGAGGTGGACAGGAAAAAGATCATTTCACTTGGTGAGGTCACTAGTGATCTTAAGTAGAGCTTTTTCTGGAGAGGGGTGGAAGTGGAAACTTGATTACAAGAGGTTAAGGATTGAGTGGGTGGTGAGAAAATGAAGACAGTGAGTGTACATCATGTTTTCTAAGAGTATGGCATCAAAGAGAAATAATTTGAGGGAATACAGAGTTAAGGGAAGGTTGCTTTGATTTTTTGTTTAAGGAGAGAGGAGATTTCAGCCTGTTTATAGGCTGAGGAGTCTATAAGGAGAGGAAAAGATTAAAGATGCATGAGAGGAAAAGGGAATGATTGATTTCATGAGGCCAAAGTGGACATGGGAGGAAACACGATCAACAGTGCCATTGGAGGAGTTAACTTTAACAAGAAGGACGGGGCCACATTTTCCTCTGATATGGGAGGAGAGGATGAGGACATTGGAAGGATCAGAGATGTGGAGGAGAGTTGAAGGCGTTCAGGTCAGATGGCCTCAATCTTCTCAGGAAAGAAGGAGGCAAGGTCATTTGCTGAGAGTAGAAGGGGAGGAGGCTGGAGTTAGGGGATTGCAGAGAGCAGAATGTTAGGAACAATGACACTGGAGGGTGTGATAGAGCATTAATAACAGTGGGGAAATTGCTTTGCAGCAGTGAAGGGTGCAGTTGAGGTTAGGGAGCATAAATTTGTAGAAGACCCTGTCAACATGATTTTGCTATTTCCTCCAACATCACTGGGCAGCTCTGCAACAGCAGTTACCCAGGATTGAAGATTAGCTGTCTGAAAATGGCAGAAGGTCAAAGGAGTGAAGAATTTTAAGGGTGGAAGAGAAAGGCATTATAGAAGTGCCTTACCATAGAGATCCAGACGAAGAGGAGACTGAAGTTAGAACAGAATCGAAAGACTGGGAAAACAGAGAAGAACAGAGGGGCCAAAGGTCCTGGTGAATCTGAAAAACAAGTATAGCAATAGCAAGGGAGTATAGGAAAAGTGGAAGGACAGAAGCTAAAGAATCTAGATGGGTAGCTTGGTGGCTAAATGGATAGAGCCCTAGCCTTGGAGTCAAGAAGAACCTAGTTCAAAACCTGCCTCAGATACTATCCAGGAGATGCTCATGTGTAAATGAGAGGGTTGTACTTGATGGCCTCTAAATTCCCTTCCAGCTCTAAACCCATGATCCTATGATTTGAGAGTTCAAGATCTTGAAGATTGAGTTGTTTCTGGTAATGATGAGGTTTATTATGCTAGGTAAATGAGATATGGTGTTTGTGGAAGACATGTAATTAACAAGCTCACATTCACATTGAGATTTGCAAAGGGCTTTATATATGTTATTTCACCTGATTCTCATAACATCTCTGGGAGATAGGTGCTATTATTATCCTCATTTTACAGATGAGGAAACTGAAGCAAACAGAGGTTAAGTGACTTGCCCAGGATCACACAGCTAATCAGTGGCTAAGGCAGGATTTGAACTCAGGTCTTCTTGACTCCAAATATGACATTCTATCCACTGAACCACCTAGCTACTATATGAATTGAAAGAGTTCAAGAAACTGTGAGAATGAGGCATTAGAAGGATTACCTCTGTGTATAATGTAGTTGCTGAAGTGTTAAAACCAAGATTTTTTTTAATTAATTTATTTTGATTTATCAACAAATCACTTCCATATGCTTTTGAGTTTAAAATTTTTCTCCCCCTTCCTCCCCACCACCCTCTCCAAGATGGCACACAATCTGATATAGGCTATATATATACATTCTTATTAAACATATTTTTATATTAGTGATGTTGTAAGTAAAAATTAGAACCAATAGGAGGAACCACCAGAAAGAGGAAACAAAACTCAACAGAAGAGAAAAAAAATAGCAAATAGTATGCTTTGATCTGCATTCAAATTCCGTAGTTCTTTCTTTGGATGTGGATAGCATTTTCCATCCCAAGGCCTCTGGAGATGTCTTAGATCCTTGTATTGCTGGGAAGGGTTAAGTTTATCAATATTAGTCATCGCACAGCTGTTACTGTGTACAATGTTCTCTTGGTTCTGCTCATTTCACTCAGCATCAGACCATACAAGTCTTTCCAGGTTTTTCTGAAGTCAGCCTGTTCATCATTTCTTATAGCACAATAGTATTTCATTACATTCATATACCACAACTTGCCCAGCCATTCTCCAATTGATGGGCATCCTCTCAATTTCCAATTCTTTGCCACCACAAAAAGAGTTGCTATGAATATTTTTGTACATGTGGGTCCTTTTCCCATTTGTATGATCTCTTTGGGATATAGCCCTAGAAGTGCTATTGCTGGGTCAAAGGCTATGAACATTTTTATAGCCCTTTGGGCATAGTTCCAAATTGCTCTCCAAAATGGTTGGATCATTTCACAACTCCACCAACAATGCATTAGTGTTCCAATTTTCCCACATCTTCTCCAACATTTATCATTTTCCTGTTTTGTCATGTTGGCCAATCTGATAGGCGTGATATGGTATGTCAGAGTCATTTTGATTTGCATTTATCTAATCAATAGTGATTTAGAGCATTTTTCTAATGTCTATAGATAGCATTAATTTCTTCATCTGAAAGTGTTTTAGGTTTTAGGGGGAAAGTAGGGGAGGTTAGTAGATGACAGTTCCAAGAATCAGGTCTGATGGCCTGGCAAGAACTTCAATGGAGATGTGGTTGAGGGATGGCGGTGGGATAAGAGTCTGAATGGAGCACTAGAAAGAAAGAATCAGAGCAGTAAAAGGCAAGACAGGTAAGACACTTGACCTTGTGCACATCAATCTTAGGGGCACAGAAAAAATAAATAAAATATGCATCCACTATTCCAAACAAGACGATGTTAGTATAAGTGCCTGGAATTGGATAGGTACAGTCCTAGCAAAGAATATGCCTATTCTATCTGGGGAGATTGTGGCAATGAATAGGGACCAAGTGTGTGAAAAGGAAAGACTTCCAGAGAATCGTGGATTCTTGCTTAACCCTAATCTCCCCTCAACCTCAGCAGATGACCTCCCTTCTTACTTAACCTAAAGGTCATCAAGGGGCAGTGTGGTCCAGTGGAACCATTTTATCACCAAAACCCAACAGGAAAAGATAAAGGAAGGAATTTCATTCTAAATAACTGCAGAATATGAAAATATCTGGGAGTCTAGCTAGAAGACATACTGGAATTGTATAATGATAACTACAAAACATTCTTTACAGAAATACGTCTAAATAATTGGAGAGATATTCATTGTGCATGGTTTGGACAGGTCAATATTTTTTAAAATGCCAATAGCAAATAAATTTACAGATTCAATTCTATGTCAAACTACCGAAGTATCACAGGAAGAAAAAAATTATAACAAAATTTATCTGGAGGAACAAAAGGCCAAGAATTTCAAAGAAAATAATGAAAAAAAACTGGAAATGAAGGTAGCCTAGCAGTACCAGATCTTAAATTATACCACAAAGGAGTAATCATCAAAACTATTTGGTACTTTTTTTTTTAATTAAAAAGTTGATCAGGAGAACAGATTACTTAACCCAAAAGGTTAGGTAACAGATTAGGACCCAGAAGCAATCAAATATAGCAGCATAATGTTCAATAAACCCAAGTACTACAACTACTGGGGTAAGCATTCACCATTCAAGAAAAATACTGGTAAAGTTGGAAAGCAGAAATTAAATTTAAACCAATATCTTAGAGTTCAATGGATTGATTACAGTTCACCTAACAACTTCAGGAGACATATGTTGCTCGATGCTGAAGGGTTGTCCTTTTTAAGATGATGCAGCAAAACCTGGGTGGTCCCCTCGATCCCTCACCTTATAACATTAAACATGGGAGAGACTACTTGAAATCTGCAACAGAGCATATTAGCAACTGAGCCAGAAGGAGTGGCCAACTCAGTGTACCTTAAATGGACAGATTCCACTTTCTGGTTCTTCCTTTCAACGGAGCATGTCAGAACTCTTCAAACCTCTCCCTGGAGGGGATGAGGGAGAAAGCAGTGCTCGTTCTGGGCAGAAATGATGAACTAATCCCACATGACATCTAGAATAGGCACTTGTGTAGGCAAGCTGCGCCTGGGCTTTGAGTCCCCGGCCTCCTTTTCTCCTTCATGTTTTCTTCTCTGAGCACAGATGCCTAAACAGTCTGAGATGGAAATGCCCAGCCTTGTAGGCAGCCTCACAAGTTGAGAGGCTGGAAGAAGCTCGAGTCTCTCAGTTGGAGGTGAGTGGCAGCCTAAGTCATTTCTAAATCTGAGAGGATGACCACCAGCAGGAAGATGAGCCCAACCCCTGGCCTGACTTAGCAAAAAATATGGAACTTCAGGGAGAATGAGCAGAGCTGAATCTAAAGTAAAATGTTGATTTAGCAGCCCCATAAACTGCTTCATGTTTAATGTTCCAAGCCTTAACGTCCCAGGAGAGTGTATCAGTAATTTTAAATTATTACAGTTTTCTTGTTTAAGTGTTTGTTAATGTGTGCTTGTGAGTCTCCTGTGTTGAGCATTTCATTTGTGTAGAGGAAATAAATTTGTCCTATACCTGATTTAGGAGGATGCTAAGTGGCTTAGTGGATAGAGCTCTGGGCCTGGAGTCAGGAAGAACTGAGTTCAAATCTGGCCTCAGATACTTACTTAGCTGTGTGACCCTGGGCAAATCACTCAACCTCTGTTCGCCTTAATCCACTGGAGAAGGAAATGGCAAACTACTCCAGTATCTTTGCCAAGAAAACCTGATGAATGGTGTGGTCCACAGGTCAGGAAGAAACACACACAACTGAACAACAATGACAACATATCTGATTTGCATTGTATATTGAGTACTTTTCTACTCTCCCCTTTTGGGGACACCCTGGAAGTGAGCCAAACCTAAGCTTGGCTTCAGGGTATTTAGCCTTAGTCATTCCACAATCAATATGTGCCCACTTTACTACAAGGAAAAGTGCTCCTACAGGAAAAGACAGAAGAAAGGCCAGAAAGGATAAAAGACAAGCAGCAGGAGGCCTTTTAAAGTTACATACCGAATTTATTTTGTGTGTGTGTGTGTACATACACATGTGTATATGTATATATGTGTGCATATACATACATATGTGTGTATACATGTGTGCATAATACACATATACACATATGTCTATAGGTAGGTATATTTATGTATATAAGTACTATGTGTACATGTATGTATGCAAGAACAGATATGCATATAGCATATATAATAAATTTAACAAAATTTATATTATATACTTTTTTTTGAGAGACTGGATTTCCCAATCTCACCCAGACTAATTTATGGCAGCCACTCATTAGGCCAATCCCACTATTCATCAGAGCAGAAGCTTTGACTTGCTCTATTGTTCTGACCTAGGCCAGTTTGCCCCTCCTAGGCAGCCTGGTGCCCCCCTCCCAACCCCGTTCCTGGGGGGTCAACTTACTGATGTTGGACCTTACAGATACCCAATTAGCTTAGCTCAATGCAGCTCAGCACTCCTAAACTCAAACAATCTGCCAGCCTCAGTCTCCCCTGGAGCAGGGATTCCCCTATGTTTAATTGTCATAAGGCAGGGGACCAAGGGACCACACCTGACTTATAAATTAAAAACACAACCACTATGCATAATATTTGCTGTTTCATGTGCAATCCTCTTTTTATGTTCTACCATGAATATGAGATGGCCATTTTATTTGATGTTTTTAAGTTCAGAATAAAAAATAAATTAATTTTTAAAGTTACTATAAATATTGTTATACATATGGGACCTCTTGCTCTGGTTTCTACCTCTTGTTGTATATGCCTAGGAGTCATGTTTGCTGACTTGAAAAATCTGTATAGTTTCAGTGAATCTTTTAGAATAATTTCAAATTGTTTTCTAGACTTGCTAGAATTGCTCAGTTGGAGCAATTCAGAGCTCCACCAACAGTGCATTGTGTGCCTGCTTTCCCACAGTCCCTCCAACATGTACCATTTTGTCTTTAGTCATTTTTGCCAATTTGATAGGCATGTGGTAAAACTTCAGAGTTGTTCTAATTTGTATTTTCCTTTTTTTTTTTTTTTTGCTTTTTGGTGAGGCAATTGGGGTTAAGTGACTTACCCAAGGTCACACAGCTAGTAAGTGTCAAGTGTCTGAGGCCACATTTGAATGCAGGTCCTCCTGACTCCAAAGCCAGAGCTCTATCCACTGCACCACCTAGCTGACCCTGTATTTGCCTTTTTATTAGTGATTTGAAGCATACTTTCATGTGATTGATTCTAACTTGCAATTCTTTTAAAAACTGTCTGTTCATAAACATATGAATTTATCTACTGAAAGATGGCTCTTGTTGTCATATGTTGTTATCACCTTTTGTAACCATTTGGCTTTTGATCTGGAAGAGGACCATGACATCAGGAAGATGATGCCATGACTTGCAAATGAATTGGATTTAAGTGAGGGGGAGCTGTGCAAAGTCACTAGCCTCACTTTCTCCTCCAGAGCCATCCAGAGCCATCTGAGTCCAATGGCCAGATAAACATCAGGATAATAGCCCAGCTATTATCACCTCCCTTGTTATCTTGGCAATCAGACTTTCATCAGAGATATTTGCTACAAAGATGTTTTCCCAGTTAACTACTTCTCTTCTGACTTTTAGCTTCATTGATTTTGTTCATACAAAAGGTTTCAGTTCTGTGTAATCAAAATTTGATCTCTCCATTCTCTCAACTCCTAAAGTAATCATTGTCTTTTCCTCTCATTCTTTATCTTGTATTGCTCATTATCTTTTTCCTGATGCATTGCAAGAAATTTGAGTACACATAGTAGGTGCTTAATACATGTTTGAATACATTTACCATTTTGTTACCACTTACTGTCATTAAAAATAATAACTAACATTCATATATAATGATTCATTGTTTACTAGCACATTCCTCATGGCAATGCTGCAATGTTACCCCTATTTTAGAGGAGGAAACAGAAGGTTGTCAGAGTTTGGACTTGAACTCAGCTCTCCTGACTCAAAATCCAGTGATCTTTAGATTTCATCACATTCAATTGAATGTGGCGTTTTTTATTCCTATAGATTGTACCCTCAGAGGAGGCAGGAAGTATATGTTTCTAATATATCTGCCCCCACAGCACTTAGTGCCTTAGATATAACAGACAACAATAATACCAGCTAACATATAATAAGTAGCTAGTATTCATATAGTGCTTTAAGGTTTTGTGAAGAGCTTTACCAATATTATTTCATTTGATCCTCACAACAACCTTGGGAGGCAGATGCTATTATTATTCCCATTTTACAGATGAGGAAACTGAGACAGACTGAGGTTCAATGACTTGCTCAGGATCACATAGCTAATAAAGGTCTGAGATCACATTTGAACTCAGGTCTTTCTGACTCTGTCCACCCAATGCTGTCAAGTATTTGTTGATCTTAGAAGTCTCTTTCTTTTAACCCCTACTCCTTGGGGTCACCTTATTTCTTCTCTTCCCAAGTCTCAGAGTTAAAGAGTACAAAACATCTCCCTGGGACTCTTCACCTTGCTTCCTGCTGAGGCTGAGTTTGTGCTAGAGGTCTGCTGGACTGCTAGGTGCTTGCCCTTTGCCCTAGCAGAGGCAAAGCCAAGACACCTTCATTCTTGAAACTGCTGCTGCCCTTGAATCACCCTGTGACACTAAGACAATTTGCTCCATCTCTACAGCTTGTTCCCCAACCCATAAACTCTAATTTGGGAAACAGGAGTAATAACCCAGTATTTTTATGCACCAGTGACTTATTGTTGTTAAGTGCTTGGAGATCATCAGATGAAAGGCACCCGGGGCAGGTACCAGAAACCTCCAATCCCAGCCACAAAAGCAAAATAATGAAGGAAACCTTATAAGAACTCGTATCTTGGGGGAGAAGAGCATAAATAAAGACAGGTACCAGGAGGTAACAAACAAATCAGAAAAAAGTCTCAGCTATGAGGCTGGCAGAAAACATTTGACTAGCTCAGCTGTCCCTAGGGTTGCCCATCCTTCATGATTTTGGTTATTGCCTTAAAAGGGAAGGGATCTCTCCCCTCATCTCCAAATCAGAATGGGAACTACAACTAGAACTGACCCCGGAGGACTCAGTCTTTTACAGGACTCAGGCAGGCAAGTACCCTCCAAATGGCTTGTTTGGGAGTTATGCCCTCAGGGCGAGTGACATTAGGCTAACCTAGATGCTGTTCCAGATTCAATCCCCACCCCTCACCCCTACCCACCTGGCTGCCCTTGATCAACAATGCTCTCTTCCTAGGTCCCAAGGTCTCCCTCCCCAAACACAGTGGAGGTCTACAAGTATTTAGAGATTTTTGGGTAAATGCTAATACATCAACCAGTTTGTGTCTTTGTTTTTACTAGTCAGTCAACAGTAAGCATTTATTAAGCATTTATCTCTGATCTCTTTGTCCAGCCCTAACCTCTCTCTCTCTCTCACTCTCTCTCTCTCATATCACAGTCTTATATCTGCAACTGCCTATTGGACATCTCAAACTAGATGTCTCATAGACATCTTAAACTAAAAATGTTCAAAACTGAACTCATTATTTTTCCCAAAAACCCTTCCCTCCTCCCAACCTCCCTTTTACTACTATCACCATCCTTCTAGTCATCAAGATTCTCAACTGACGTGTCCTCAACTCCTCCAAACAATTGTTAAGTCTTATCATTTCTCCTTTCATAACATCTATTGTTATGGGGATACAAAAAAAGGCAGAAAACAGTCCCTGCTCTCATCAATCATTCAGCGAATAGGGGAAACCTTCTCTCTTTCTCTCCTGTGTAACTGTCATCATCATCTCTATTGCTTCACGCTATGGCAGCAGCCTTCTGGTTGGTCTCCCTGTTTCAAGTCTCCTCAATCTAGTCTATCCTATTCTCAGCTATCAAAGACATCTTCCTAAAGCACAGGTCTGATAATTATACTCCTGCCCTCTTCCATTCAGCTAAAAAAAAAAAAAAAAAGAGGGGCAGCTAGGTGGCTCAGTGGATAGAGCACCGGCCCTGGATTCAGGAGGACCTGAGTTCAAATCCGATCTCAGACCAAACACTTGACACTTACTAGCTGTGTGACTCTGGGCAAGTCACTTAACCCCACTGGCTAGCAAAAAAAATAAGAGGCTCCCCATCACTTCCAGGATCAAATATGTGTTAGGACAGGTTCAGTTCCTAGCATTTATGCTGTGGGTGAACTTCAATTACACAGCAGGGAAAAAGAAAGCAACTGTCCCAATCTGGTCAGTTTTTAAATTTTTATTAATTTATTTTAATTTATCAACAATCACTTCCATAAGTTTTTGAGTTTTTAAATTTTTCTCCCCTTCCCTCCTCCCTCCCTCCCTAAGATGGCACACAATCTGACATGGACTTTTAAAAAAAATTTTATTAATTTTTTTAATATTTTATGAAATAAGCTTTTTTTTTTAGGCAGTTGGGGTTAAATGACACAGTTAGTAGGTGTCAAGTGTCTGGTCAGAGACCCGGAATTGAACTCAGGTCCTCCTGACTCCAAGGCTGGTGCTCTATCCACTGTGCCAATCTGGGCAGTTTTAAAGATGAAGTCTGCTCCCCTTACATAACTAATGAAAGGGGGTTACTCCCATCTGCATGGTAACATGGGAGGCGTATTCCTCCAGGAGCAGGGTGGCTCTATGTTAGGAGATCTGGACATGCCCAGAGAAGCCCCCTCAGGGTACCTCCATGTTAGGCAGTCTAGTAAGAGAAATAAACATGGATAAAACCTCATCCTGCTTGTGTTCCTTAGACTGAACTCTGCAGGTTGACAGTATACATACAAAATCCTGTAATTGTTGTTCAAAGTCTTTCATAATCAGGTCCCTTCCTACTTTCCCAGTCTTCCAATGACTTACTGGCCTCCTTGCTATTCCTCATATATGACTTTTGTTTGTCCTTTGTTTTCAAAGAGGACCAGTGACATCACAGGGTGACATCTTGACATGTGTGAACTGAATTTAAGTGAGGCAGAGTTGAGCAAAGTTGTCAGTCTCACTCCATCTTCCAACTCTGGGAATTTTCCCTGGCTATCTCCCATGCCTGTAATGCTCCTGATCCTCAACTCTACCTCTTGATTTTCCTGGCTTCCTTCACGTCTCAACTAAAGTCCCACATTCTGCTAGAAGCCTTCTTGGTCATCCTTAATCTTAGTGCCTTTTTTCTAAAATTACTCACAATTCATCCTGTATACAGTCAACCACAAGAGGTGTTTATCAAGCAATTACTACATACCAGGCACTGTGCAAAACACTGGGAATACTGGGAATGAGCAGAGATACAGTCCCTGCTCTCCAGTTGCTTATATTCTAATGGGGGAAAGGCAATACTTAAAAGGCACTGGCAAGGGAACATAGTAGAGACAGTCAAGGAGGGAGTTGGGAGTATAACCTGGAGAAAGACATGAATGGCCTGAGCTTCTTCCTTAAAATGGGGTTCTAGGAGGAAACCCCCACTCTCCTCTAATCAGACCAAGAGGCCTCAGAGGTGAATATGTGAAGTCTAGGGGTGAAGTGAGTTTCTAGAGGAAAAATGCTTTAGGAGTATTGCAGAGAAAGCCCAAGTGAGTCTGGAACCCAGAGAAAGCAAGGGTGAGGGCCAGGCTGGGGCATGAGTTTTTCAGCAAGCATGTATATCTTGTTTTCATATGGTTGTTTCCACATTTTTTCCCCCACCTCCCATTAGATTGTGAGTTCCTTGATGACACCTGGGACTGTTTTTTTGCCTTCCTTTGCAAATCTCTCCAGTGTCTAGTACAATGCCTGGCTCATAATATGTGCTCAATAAACGCCTATTCGCTGACTGACATATGAGACCAGGGACTGTTTTCTGCCTTTCTCCAGGATTTAGCATAGTTCCTGGAACACAGTAGGTGCTAAATAAATGCTTATGGACTGACTAAGCTCTGTGGAGCAAAAACAAAGCTCACACCTCCAAGGAGTTCACATTCTAATGGTGGAAACAACAAAAACAACTATGCCTATACAAGATATATTCGATGTAAACAAAACATTGGAAGGTAAATTCAGAGGGCAGCGGAGGTTGGGGAGATAGGAGTTTCCTGCAGAAGCCAGGATTTAATCTCAGTCTGGAAGGAAACCAGAGAAGAGAAAGGAAAGAGAACAGAAGGAAACCTACTGTGTGCCAGGCACCAGCCTAACTAAGCAAAGGGGATACAAAGAAGAACCTTATTTGCATACACAACTTCCTCTCGGACCCTTTCAGGCCAAGAGCCTAGCAAGCTTGTAAAGCACAAACAGAACATGCGTATTAACCCTGCCTGGGCTGCCTTATTAAGACTGGATTTCTTCAAATGCCCTGCCCCCACGCTCTGCCTCACGTGTGTGAGGCTGGAGGTGGCAGACAAACTGGGAGGGGAATTTTTGCAAACAGTGGAGGAGGAAGGGAAAACCCAGTGGAAAGTGTAAGGCTTGGGAGTGGACTGCTCCACTGGGTCAAGGTATCGCTGCTGCCAGTTTCCTAGTCTGTCAAAAGCACGTGGTTCCACTGCCTCCTCCCCACTTCATTAAGCTTGAGGCCCACAGTCAACCCCACCCCCACTCAAAAAAAATTGTTGCAAATAGCTCAACCCAATTAGTTTAGGCCGCCTGCGCTCGTGGAATTTTGGGAGGTGTAGTCTTGCTGGGGAAGAGCCCTCATTGGCCACTGCGGAAGGATGGACTACAAATCCCAAGATGCGCCAGCCATCACAACACTCTTCCCCACCCTCCGCTTCGCACAGCTTCCTGGGGTTGGTAGTTCTAAGGCTAGAAACTTTGGAGCCCGGAAAAGGAGAAAGAACTATAAATCCCGAAAGGACGTGCGCCCAACCCTCTCCCCCGCCCCTCTCTCAGGCAGAGTGGTGTTTTTGTTGTTGGTGAAAGGTGAGGGGAACAGCTGATCTTCTGGTGGGGTAAGAGAATTGGTCCTAATTTTTGTTTTGGGGGGAAGGGAGATTTATGGAGTGTCATCCCACTTTCCATCTTTGAAAAGGAACTCTAGGGAAACAGAGACTTTTTAAAGGGTTAACCCTTTAGTGGAAAGGACCCCCCCAGATCTCCCCCAGTGTTTGGGTCGCGTGGGTTTGAGGGGTTCCCTGGATTTGAAGGGAGCTCCCTGCTTGTCCTCCCCTCTTGCCTTTGGGTAACTCACCGTGAAGGACTGGGTAGGCTCGGGAGGTAGGAATTGAGGGTGCTGAAATGAGGGCGAACCCCCTTTTTGATCATCCTCTCCCAAAGCAACCATCTCCCTCAAAATCAGTTCCAGAGGCCTTCCCTGCCCTCCATGGGCAGGGCACTGGGGAGCTCTGGGGTTATGCGACAAGAGTGAGGGTCTCTCGACCGTCCCCATATGGATGCCCCTAAATCTGATCACACACACACACCCCTTTTTTATGATGGTGCAATGCATAGTTTTCTAATTTTTTCCCAGCCCTGGAGGAAGAATCCAGATTTAATGTAGTTTTTTGGCGGCTAGAGAGTTATCTAGACTTCCCCAATTTAGATTCTTGGGAATAAATTCCCCTCCCTACACCTTTACCCCCACCCTTTCAGAGAGTAGAAAAAATTGTCCTGATTGAAGGTAATGTAGAGAATCAGCAGGACTTAATTTGAGGGTCTTTGAGCCCAAGATAAATTAAAGAGTCAAAGGGGTTACATTGCATTTAATTTCCTGCCTGGTTTCCAAAGAAATTTTAAACCCTTTCCCAGTGGCACTTATACTCCCAGCTACCTTCCTCCTCCTGGGTTTATTTGTTTTTGTTTGTTTGTTTTTTTTAACTTCTTTTTTAACTTTAAAAGTCTCTGCCCCATCTTCCCCCTCCTGGCACCAACCAGTATGGGTCTGTGATGTTTTGGGGCCTGCACATGACTAGTGGCGTTTCCTGATTGGACATCCTGTGAGCTGCGTTTCCAACGTAGATGGGAGGGAGCAGGCAGAAAAGGGAGGACTCTCAATTCTGGGTAATAGTTTCTCTTTTCTAATCCTCACATCCCATCTTCTCTTACCCACCCTTCTGCCCCAGGGCAAACCAGAACACCCATGCTTTTCATACCCTACTCTGCAGCTATCAGTCTCAAAGGAGTAACTTAAATATTTAAGGTTGAAAACGGCAGAAACTGGAGTGGAAGGGATTGGTCTATTCTGGAGCTGAATTTGGTTTATTCTAGTTTAAGATATCAGGAGGTCAAGCATCCCAGTGGGATGGTAGGTCAAAGGTCCAGGAAGCAGGAGATGTCAGTTGTGTTCCATCGCCTAATACTGGAAATGAATCTTTACCTTCCCACCACCACCCCAGTCTCATCTGTGCCCAAGGGTGGGGTTTTCCTGGCTTCTGGCCCCTACATTCCATCTCCCCCATCCCACCACGTTCCTATCTGATGTTTCACTCCACCCTGAAGCAGCCGCCTCCAGGATTCCTGACTTCATGGGGTAATATTTAGGGAGTCCCAGCATAGAGCCAATCCCTTTCTATCTTTTCTTGGTCTTATGCCTCAAATGGGAATGGGGATAGTTGGGTTCCCAAAAATTTATAAGGATTAGGACACTCAGTAGAAAGGGAAAGGAGGACCCCTGGCTCAGGGGCATAAGGATTTCAGTTTGGACACTCCAGCCAGATTCTAGTCCTGGAGACTGAGCCATTCTTGTCCATTGGTTAATTCTTGTTATCAGTTGTCCTTAAAGTATTAAAATTGCAGCTGTGTCAACAGCCCCAAGAAGTGAGTGAAGGGGTCACTTTGACTTGGCGGGGGCAGTATGAGGAAGTAGAGTTCCCCCCTTTCTGTAATTTAATTCCATATTCAAGAGCTTTGGAAATTAAAGGCCTAAAGTCAGGGGAGGAACTGGAGAGGTGGATCTGGGGTGTAAGTTAAAGAAAGTAAGAATGAGGGGATAGAATTGGAACATGGAGCTGAAGGGCAGGGTAGGTTGGAGTTAGGGGCACTGAGCTTCTGTAGGGCAAGGATTTAAATTATGGAAAGTACCTGTGAGCCTGAGACTGAAAGGGGCAGATTGAAAGGCTGAATGCCCTGGTTCTAAGAACCAAGAATGAAAATATCTGGGTTCTATGCTCTTAGAGCCGTGATAATTGAGATTTGAGGGCCATGGTAATCGAGATTCCTTGGTCCCCGGGTCTGGTGGTTATTATAGTTGTGTATGAGGAAACAGATTGGGGAAGAGGTTAGCTTTGAAGCATTGAACCCCTCATTATCACCTGCCTACTGGACATCTCTACCTGATGGCTCATAAGCATCTCAAAGACAACATGTCCAAGCCAGAATTCATCCTCTTCCCAACCCCCCAACCACTCATCATCATGACTTCTCTGTTTCTGAAAAGGTCACCACTATCTTTCCAGTCCCTCCTCTTCAAAGTCTTGGAATCATCCTTTTCTCTCTTCCTCACACCCCCATGCCATTCATTGCCAAGTCTTGTCAGTCCTACCTCAACAGGACTTCTTGCATGTGTCCCCTTCTGGGTATTTCTTCAGCCACCACCTACAGCAGGTCCTCATTACCTCTGGCCTGAATTATTGCAAAACCCTCCTAATTGGTCTCCCTGATAACAGTCTTCTTTAAATCTAGTCCTTTCTCCACACAAACTGCCAGATCCATATTCCTAAAGCACAGTTGGGACCTCACTCATCACTCCTCTGCTCAAGAAGTTTTAGTGGTTCCCCATCACTGCTAACATAAAATGCATTTTTGAAACCATCTGGTTTCAAACTCTCTTTCTAGGTCTAGCCCAGTACTTCCCCCAGTGCACTTCTGACCAAAGTCCTCTTCTCAGTGTTCCCTAGATGTGACATTCTGGCCTTTACACAGGCTGTCTGCCCCCTCTGCCTTGGCTTCATTCAAGGCTCAGCTTCAGTACTACTTTCTGCTCGGGGCCTTTCCTGATCTCCCCCCAATCATTATCAGTTCCCCTCCCCAGAAAATACTTTAGTCATATTTTGTATTCACTTGACTGTGTACAAGTTGTTTTTGCGCAGTAGACCGTAAGTTCCTTGAGGAAAGGGACTGTTAACATTTTTGTCTTCTGTTCTCAGAAACTAGCACAATGCCTGATGCAATAGCAGGAGTTTAACAAGTGCTTATTGAATTGAATTAACCCCTCACTCCCTGGCAGGACTGAGATATCTAAGAAGGCATCATGGAGGAGTCATTGCTCAGCCGAACCCCACCCCGGGGTGGGGTCACTTTTCTGAATGTGGCCAGGACCTATATCCCCAACACCAAGGTGGAATGTCACTACACCCTACCCCCAGGCACTGTGACCAATGCCAGCGACTGGATTGGCATCTTCAAGGTACCCGTCAGGGAAGTGTGACTGTTTCAGGATAGAGGGTAGAGGGACAGAGGTTGCTTAAATGGACAGGTGGGAGGAGGAAGAGATGGAGGTGACAGCAATGCCTGGCTTTCTTGCCCCACTCCAGTACTGGGAATGAGCTGAAACTTCTCCCTTTCCCAATTGCCCTTAAGTTCCTCCAGGGCCCCTAGAACTGTCCCCCCACCAGTACCCCCAGTCCCTACCCCTCCAGCCCTAGAGTGCTCCCTAGCACCCTCAGCAGAAGGTAAGTCAGAACTCATGACATACAAAAGTCAGAAACAGTTATAGCCTAAAAGTCCCATTCCAATTTTGGGCACTTACAGAAAGAGGCCTCCTCAGTCCGAGATTATCACACCTTTGTCTGGTGCGTGGTACCTGAAGGTGCAGCTGAGGGCTCTGCTGTTCACTCCAGTGTCCAGTTCCAAGGTATGTGGGAAGACCAGAGGCCTGGGAGGAGGAGCAAGGGGCCAGTTATAGGAAAGGTAGGCTAGAGAGAGAGACTAAGAGACAGGAGCTCAGACACAGAGAGGAAATAAGTGCAAAGGAGTACAATGGAAATTACACACAGCTGTATTCAGGGAGTGTAGAAAGCCAAGGGGATTTCATAGATGCTTAAGGTTGATAGGGACTGGAGGTACCAGACATTAGTCCAATTGCCCACACGAATCAGGATTTCTCTTTTAGAACTGGGAGAATTAGTCTGAGAAAGCTTTCTGGAGTAGGAGGCTGTGGAATAGGGTTGAGAAGGAGGAAGGTTAGGAGAAACAGCCTATGAGAAGCTCTGAGGTGGAAGAGAGAAGGGGCCAGAGGAACAGAGCTGGGGAGTCCTGGGAGATGAGGAGGGGTTAGTAGAGAGAGGGTGTTGGAAAAGTTCAGAGGTAAAAATTCGGTGTGGGGCAGGGTCGAGGTCTTACTCCTAAGGATCCTTAGGTGCCCAACTCTTCCCATAGCCAGCTACCTGCCCAAGCCAGGTGCCCAGCTCTACCAGTTCCGCTATGTAAACCACCAAGGCCGAGTGTGTGGCCAGAGCTCCTCATTCCAGTTTCGGGAACCAAGGCCCATGGATGAACTGGTGATGCTGGAGGAACCCGAAAGCGGTTCTGATATCCTGCTTGTTGTCCCCAAGGCAACAGTGCTCCAGGTAAATGAGAGGAATGGTGCCCGGGGCGGGGGAAGGGCAGCACCTCCATCCTTGTTCTCATGTCTTTGTTCTATACATTGTGAATTACACCTGGCTCCTGGCCTCAAGGAACTTTCTATAGAAAAGATGAGATATAGGGTCTAGACGTGGGGGAAGAGACTAGGAACAGTTAGCATCCCAGGGAACAGACTAGTTCAGAACAAAGACCAGATGGACAGAGTTCTACCTTTCAACTGTTGAGTGGATAAGTAGAGACTGGATAAGCATAGCCAGGAGCTTGGGCTGGAGGCAAGTGGAAGTGATAGGGGAAATGCTTCATCTGGGAAGTCTTCCTGGAAAGTAGGAGATAAAGAGCAGCCTTAAAAAAAAAAAAAAGATGTCTAGCGAGTAGGAGTGTTATCCAGATGATGGTGATGGATACAGCCCTTAGATACAGCCCCTTAGAAAAGCCCAAGGCCAAGAGAGAAAGTTATGAAAAACAATTTTGAAAAAAATAGAAATATTAAGAATGGACAATGAGTATATTCTGTATAAGTCAGAGCTCACCTTATAAAAATCAGGAATGGGGCAGCTAAGTGGCGCAGTAGATAGAGCACCGGCCTTGGAGTCAAGAGGACCAGAGTTCAAATATGGCCCCAGACACATAACACTTACTAGCTGTGTGACCCTGGGCAAGTCACTTAACCCCATTGCCTAGCCCAAAAAAAAATCAGGAATGGTTAAAGCAAAGGAGCCTTATTCTCAGATTTGGAAACATTGGGGAAAGCCATGTCTTCTGTCCAGATGAATCATGGAAGGTTTGCCAGAAGAAGGAGGATTCAGGCATTGTTAGGCCAGGGATGGAGTAGTTATGATAAGTTACAAATGAATAGGGCCGGAAGAAGGTGGAAGTGGAATGAACAGCTGGGAGGGCTGTGCCTAATGAGCAGGGGATGGAGGTAGGGTCAAGTGGCGTAGACATTTTTCCAAGCCTGTTTCCCCTTTTGCCCGTCGTTTTTATTATTCATAATGATTGGGCTTCCCAGCCTAGAACCACTACCCATTCTTGGGTGGGGTTTGGAGGGAATCGGAAAGATTGGCATGGGGGTAATGGGGGAGGGGGATTGGTGACTGACATTACGTGAGCATCTCTAGAACCAGCTAGAAGAAAGCCAGCAGGAACGGAATGACCTGATGAGACTGAAGTTGCAGTTGGAGGGGGAGGTGACGGAGCTGAAGAGCAGGGTGCGTGAGCTGGAGACCACACTGCAGGTCACCAAGGAGGAGCAGGCCAAGCTGATAGAGCAGTACAAGGTGGGTAGGAGCACCTACCTGCAAGCCCATGAGGGCTCCAGAATCTGAATGCTTGTAGAGGAAGAGGGGGAGTTGGAGGGGGTGGGGGAGTCAGGATAGCTCTGTCCTCAAAGGAGTGGGGCTGGTACAATCCGGATCAACATTAGGTCTCAGGAAGAACTTCCCCATCCATCAGTGGGGGACCAAAGGGAGCTATGACATTTCCTCTTGTAAAGGACTTGTTTAGACATGGTAGTATGGGATGGTTCACAGCATAATATGGTGAAATGATCACTGGTCTTACAGTCAGAAGACTCAAGTTCCAGTCCTGGCTCTGAACATTTACCATCTGGGCATTCATTAGTGTGACATCAGACGAGTCACTTAAACATACTCTGCCTAAGTGTCTTCATCTGTGAAATGGGAGTATTCATTTTATCCCTTATGTAGTAGTGTTGAGGAGAAGCACTTTGTAACTATACTATTAAGTGTTCTGTAAATGGAAGTTATGGATTATCATTATGGGGTGGGGGAGGTCCAACACAGAGGTGAGGGGGTGTCTGAGATGGCTCCTCCAAGTTCCCTTCAAGGAGGACGCCTCATGGTGCAGTGGGACAAGCAGTGGCTTTGGAATCCTGGCTCTGCCACTTCTGCCTGAGTGACCTTGGACAAGTCACTGAGCTTCTTTGTGCCTCAGTATCCTCATCTGTAAAATTAGGGGGTTGGGCTCTATGGCCTCTGGGGGATCCCTTCCAGCTCTCAATCTACATTCTTGTGTGGTGGTGGGAACAGAAGGGAGAGGGAGGAAGCCTCCAAAGTTTTTGAGCTCCCTTCCTACTCCCCCTTTGCCTCTGTTTCCCTCTCGATGAGGGGAGTCTCAGCCTCCTTCTTCTTCTGGGATAACCCCAGGGGCTATCACGTGCCCATGGAGAGCTTAAAGAAGAGCGGGATGTCCTGAGCAGACAACAGGGAGATCATGTGGCCCGGATCCTGGAACTGGAGGATGACATCCATACCATCAGTGAGAAGGTGCTGGAGAAGGAGGTGGAGCTGGACAGGTAAGGAGGCCCCCTTACCCTACTCCACCCCGATACCCTAGCTAAGACCCAGGAGTCAGTGGGGAGATTCCATCATGGAAGAAAGTTCATGAGCCTGGTCAGTAAAAGCCACTCGAGGGTAGTATAAGAATGCATCTGTTGGCATAATGTCAACAAGCAGGAATAAGGTTAGACTCTCAGGATTTACTGACAGCCAGGATTACACACTGTTAGAACTAGGTCACTGAGAGCTTGTAGCTTCTCTTAGCCCTGGAGATTTAAAGTCATAAAATGAATCTTAGCATTAGAAAAGAACCTTATGGATCATCCAGCCCAGCCTCTCCTTCAGGACAGTTATCCCTTCTGTAAAATCTCTGACAGGTAGTCAGCCAGCTTTTGCATGAACACTTCTAACAACAGGGAGCTCACTACCTTACCTAAGGTAATACATTCCATTTTTGAATACTTTTTAAAATTTTTTATTTTTAATTTATGGACTATAACAAGCATTTCTATGACTTGGTACAATAAAAAAGGTGATCGTACATGAAACTGCAACTCTACTATGCACAACTTGCTATTCCTTTCAAATATACAATAAAATCATCCCTCCTGTCCTTCTGTCCACATAGGGAATCATACCCTTACCTGAGAGTGCTCTGCCCAAAGAAATATAAATCTTGATTGCTGAAACCTAGCAAGATGTCTTGAGGTTTATGGGCTAGATTTCTTTTTTATGGACCATGCCTAAACACAAACACTCTGGCTCTCATTGATTGGCCCACAGTAGGTCCCAGCTCAAGCCTCACTTGGTCATTGTTTGGATTCTGATAGCTCAGAGTGAATGTAAATAGCAATTGTTGCTGTTTTGGCCAGATAGATCTGAGGGTCTTCACCTCCCAAGTTGATTTTTTTTTTCCCTAGGGAAAAGAGACCATTCTTTGCCTCATTTCTTTACCTGGCCTTAATCACTAAATGGGCGTTGTCTCAGGTAAACTGAGATGTGGGAAAGACCTTTGCTTAAAAGGCCAAGGTCTCCCACTGCATCCAGGAACATCTTCAGTCGGCCTGATCTGTATCTTGCCACTGGACCCAGATGGCTCTGAAGGAGAAAGTGAGGTTGGTGACTTTGTACAGCCTTCCCTCACTTAAATCCAATTCACTTGCAAGTCATGACATCTCCTTCCTGATGTCATGGTCCTCTTCAAGAAGAAGGACAAATAACAACTGAATCATGTAAATTTGTTTTATTTCCTCCCCCCACCCCCTCAGATGGCTGCTAGATGGCTCAGATGGCTGTTAGACACACACATGCACACACACTTTCTCTTTTAATTGTCAAATTTCTCTCCCTTCCATTTCTACCGATTGGTCCTAGTTGTGTCTTATGGAACTGTAATGCAATAAGCCTTAACTCTTCCACATCATAACCTTTCAGATATTAAAAGAAATGTCTTCTGTTTTCCAGGCTAAATATTTTCGGTTCCTTTAATTGTTTCTCATACAATTTCTGACCCTCAGTTATCCTCCTAGGACAGGGTGTTCTTAACCTTTATTTTCGTCCTTGACCCCTTTGGCCATGTTCTGGTGAAGCTGATGGGGCCCTCCTCAGAATGATGTTTGTTGCTTACTTTCAAAAATGAAACAAATGCTAAATATTAGTTAGAAAAAAGTGAAAATAAAGATGTCATTTTCCCCCAGTCCAAGTTCAAACCCCTCTAAAATCTCCCTACCTTAGGTTGTCAATATCCCTCTTAAAATATGGTCCCCAAAGGATTAACCGCAGTCCTCTAAATTTAGTCCGCCTATCCACAGGACAATGATACTGTTATCTCTCCATCTCAATACTGTATTTTTGTTAATGCAGCCAACAATTACATTAACTTTTTGGCAGCCATGCAACATTTTGTATTCTGATTGACCTTGCAGTAAAATTAGGTCTTTTTTCCATGACCTGATACTAAATCAGGTCATACTCATCTTGTACCTGGGCGGTTGCTCTTTTGAGCCCTTTGCTTCTACCTAGAAGCAGAGGGATAAATAAGTAGACCTCTGATGTCTCTTCGGGTCTATGGCACCTATAAATCTTGCCCATCAGAAGGGTTCAGAACGTTGAGGCCTGGAAGAGCCAGGAGGAGGTAAGGCAACTGGGACCTGAGACTCCAGCTAGGGAAAGCAGTTAATTACAGCTGATGTGAGTTCCCAGGATGGAACCAGCCTAGAGCCAGAAAGGGTTTAGAACAACATCATCCTGTTTTTATGTCTGAACCATACAGGAACAGGTAAGAAAGACTGGTAAGGGCTGAGTCAAGAAGGGAAACCTAATGGCAGAATGTGGGCACAAACCATGGAGCTTGCCTCCCAGGTAACCAGCTAGACTTGGAGTCAGGAAGTCATGAGTTCTAACTTTGTCTTACTGGCTGTCAAGTCAAGTCAGTAAGCATTGATTTATTTATTTGTTTGTTTGTTTGTTTGGGGGGAGACATCCGGGTTTAAGTGACTTGCCAGGGTCACACAGCTAGTTAATATCTGAGGACAGATTTGAACTCAAGTCCTCCTGACTCCAGGGCTGGTGCTCTATCCACTGCCGCATCTAAGCTACCCATCAACAAGCATTTATTAAGCACCTACTATGTGCCAGACACTGTTCTAAGTACTAGGTTACAAAGAAAGGCAAAAAACAAAAACAAAAACAAAACCAGTCCCTTCTCTCGAGGAGCTCACATTCTAATGAGGGAGACACCATGCAAACAGCTATGTACAAACAAGATATATATGAGATAAATTAGAGATAATGAACAGAAGGAAAGAATTAGCATTAAGGAAAGACTTCTTATAGAAGGTGGGATTTTAGGTGAGACTTGAAAGAAGCCAGGGAAGCCAGAAGGTAGAGATGAAGTGAGAGCATTCCAGGCATGGAGAACAGCCAGGGAAAATGCCTGGAGTTGGGAAATGGAGCGTCTTGTGCAAAGAACAGTGAGGAGGCCAGTGTCACTGGATAGCTGAGTCCTGGGGGTGTGGGTGAGGAAGGCAAGTCATGTGGAAGAAGACTAGAAAGGTAGGAGGTTATGAAGGTCTTTGAACACTCAACAGAGGATTTTATATTTGATCCTGGGAGTGATTGGAAGCCACTGGAGTTTATGGAATGAGGGAAAGGGTGGCATGTTCGGTTACATAGACAGCTGAATTTGGGGAAATGGAAGCTGAGTGGAGGGTGGACTGGAGTGGGGGAGGCGCATCAGCAACCATTGCAATAGTTCAAACATGAGGTGATGAGGACCTGCACCAGGGCGGTAGAGAGGAGAGAAGGGGACATACGTGACCTATGTCACAAAGGTAGAAACAACAGGACTGATTGGATTGGGGTGGGGGGAGTGACAGAGAGTGAGGAGTTGAAGATGACACCTAGATTGTGAGCCTGGGTGATCAGAATGTTGTGGTGCCTTTGACAATAATAAGGAAGTTAGGGAGAGGGAAGGGTTTTGGAAAAAAGTTAATTTGATTATGGACGTGTTGAGTTTAAAATGTCCATGAGATATCCGGTTCGAGATGTCCATTAGCGGTTGGAGATCCAAGACTGGAGATCAGGAGAGAGCTTAAGCTGGACAGACAGATCTGAGAATCATGTGCTTAGAGATTATAATTTAATCCATGAGAGCTGATGAGCTCGCAAAGCAAAATCGTCTGCAAGGAGATGAGAAGAGAGCTTTGGGGGACACCCATGGTTGGTGGGTGCTACGTGACCCTGGACAATTAATTCAGCCTCTCTCACTCTCAGGTTCTCATCTGTAAAATAAAAGAATTGGACGCGACAGCCTGAAAATCCATCCCTTCCAGCTCTGAATTCTGTCCATGTTATCCTTGGTCCACAGGGTCAAGGACACAGTGAAGGCATTGACTCAGGAGCAGGAGCAGCTTCTGGGGCAGCTGAAGGAAGAACAAGCAGACAAGGAGCAGAGCCAGGTGAGGGGCCAAACAGGGAAGGGGCAGTGCCAGGTCTTCTTGGGGAAGGAGGGAGCAAGAGGCAGCGGGTCTAAAATTGCAGTTGTCTAAAATCTCACCATACCCATGTACTGCCGGAAACACTGGGCCGGGGAGCAGGACAGCCGAGTCCGGGGGCGCTCAGGCTCCCCTTGGGTTCCGATGCTGGATCCCTTCGAGGCTGGGAAACTGACTGGTTCTGGTTTGGCTTTATCAGCCTGTAGAGCAGACCGTGCTTTATGGTCCAGAGACGTTACAGACGTTCCCCTCAGCTATAAGTAGAGTAGTGGATAGAGTACTGGGCTTGGAGTCAGGAAGATTTGAGTTCAAATCCTGCCTCAGACACATACTAGCCAGGCAAATTTCTTAACGTCCCCCAGCCTTCATTTCCTCATCTATAAAATGAGAGGGTTGGACTTCAGACACTCTCCGGCCCAGCTCTTATTCTGTGATTGTGTGATTACCACCAGGCCGAGCTGCAGGTCTCACAACTGGAGTGCTGTCGCCTGAGTGCAGACCTACAGAAGGCCAAAAGTCATCAGGGGGAGCAGGCCTCTCAGCTCCAGAGACTGCAGGAGGAGGTCACCCGAATCCAGAATCTGCTGGATGAGGCCCAGCGGCGGATTGTGAGTAAGGGCCTGGACGCCTGAATTCTGGGCAGGAGGAGCCAGAACAGTATCGCGGCCTTCAGTGTAGGACAGAGGGGTCACACTCTGGGTAGCAGCTCCAAATGCTCCCTGAACCAGCTTAAAATGCAACCGGGAAATGTTTAACAAGATAAATAAAAATATAATACAACATAGCGTTCATCTGAGGCTTTCTAAGGCAATATGCAGTCCTCAGGGTTCCATTAAACTTTGATACCCCTAGTATGGAGGAAACCTGAGAGACCCCAGGAATGGAAAGGGAAAGGAAGGGATTAGCTGCTGTGGTTTAGAGAATAGGGCACCTGGGTCCTGAGTGGAGGAAGAATGTAGAAGATAGGAAATGTCAAGGTTGAAAGTCTTGGGGTCCCCATATTAGCTCAGGTGTAACTGACTCCATGCCTGTGTTCTCCCTGGAGGCTGAACTGGAGCCCCTGAAAGAGCAGCTTCGGGGGACCCAGGAGCTCGCAGTCTCGAGCCAGCAAAAGGCCACCCTGCTTGGGGAGGAGCTGGCCAGCACAGCAAGTGCCAGAGACCGAACCATGGCCGACCTCCACAGGAGCCGGCTGGAGGTAGCCGAGGCCAACAACAGGCTGGTGGAGCTGAGCCTGCAGTGGAGAGAGGACAAGAGCTCCTGGAGCAAGGAACGCACAGGACTTCTGCAAAACGTAGAGGTGCAGAGATGGGGGTAGGAGGACGGGGTGCCTCCACAGGGAGGCAAGAAATGTAAGAGCCGTATCAGGTGTTTCCTGGGGAGAGCTTTAGCCTCCACCCCTATCCTGGGTTAAAAAAAAGGAGGTGGTTGGCCCTTGCCAATTCAGCTGGTTTGGGGTTTGGTGGGGAATGAGTCTGAACCACACTTTTCTATCGTGTCTACTCCTGACCCATAGAGTGCCTCCTCCTCCCACCCCATTCCTATCCCACATGCCCTCCTCCTGACCTTCCGGGGCCTTCTTTCCATTTTCCCCTATTCTTCACAGACTCTGGGACCATGGGAGTTGAGTGAGGGAGGCAGCAAAGGGGATCAAGAGAAGTAAGACCAGTGAAAGGCAGGGAGGCGGTGCAAGGGTGGGGCTCGTCTCAGTGACATTCTCCTTCCTGCCCTTTTCCTCTCTGCCCATGCCCAGGCGGAGAAGGATAAGATCCTGAAGCTGAGTGCAGAGGTCCTGAGACTGGAGAAGGCCGTGCAGGAGGAGAGGACCCAGAGACAATGCCTCAAAGCTGACCTGGCTCGAGAGAAGGATTCCAGCCTGGTAAGATCTCCATCACCCGTGCCTCCACCCACAAGCCCCTGCAGTCCGCTGCCCCTTCTCCCTAAATGCCTAGAGTGTCAGCTCACAAGCCAGAGGTCAGGGGATCGTAGATCTAGGGCTGGAAGGCATGGCCGAGGCCAGAGAGTTCAGCTCCCTCTTTTTACAGACTGGGAAACTGAGGCCCAGCGACAGCGGTTGACTTGCTGAGGATGATGCTCGGGTGCATTTTGTTTTGCGTCTTGTTTACGAGCAGCCCTGTCTGCTTGGATCTGAGGTTTAGAACCCCTCTTTCCACCACTAGTATATATGCCTTTGGTTTCAGTTTGATTGACTTGAGGTGACCCAGGCTGACAAACTCTGTAGGTTGGAACATGTCATGACTAAACACTGGTCAGGACTTAAGCGACCCACACTCAGCCTAGTTATAGTCTCTCTCAGACCCTAAGTCCTTAAAAAAAAACAGAAGGAGCCAGGTCTCCTACTTCCTAGTCTGAGATTTGGGGGTTAGGGAAGGGATTGTGGGTCGGGTGGAGTATTGAGGGGGAGCAGAGTGGAGAGGCTGTCTTTGGCATCCCAGGTTTCTTCCAGGCCACAGAGGTCAGGTTCTAAGAGAGAAGTTCTAGATTCCATGTTCTCCGTGGCCCTTCTCCTTCAGGTACAGCTGTCGGAAAGCAAGAGGGAGCTAACGGAGCTTCGGTCGGCCCTTCGGGTGTTTCAGAAGGAAAAGGAGCAGCTGCAGGAGGAGAAGCAGGTGAGCTGGCACGGCCACAGCTTCTGCACAGAGCAGGCAGCGTCCAGCTTTGCTGACTCCTCTGAGCAGCCAGAGCCCCGGCCTGGGGCCTGCGTGGGACAGTGGCGAAAGGGAAGCCTTTGGAGTCAGAGGACACGGGTTCAAATCCCAGCTTTGTTCCTTACCAGCTGTGTGACCCGGGGTGCTCCTGCGCCTTAGGCTTCTCATCTGTAAAGTCTGTCACATGTGGACTCGGGAGGCCCCTGAGCTTCCTTTCAACTGTATGATATAAGAACTTGGGGCCTCTCAGAGAGGATGTGGTCACTTTCAGTTCCCTGAACATTAGAATGTCATATGTTATTAGAACATCAGATGTTATTACATAAGTCTATTTATATAGTTCTATTATATAATAGCATTGGTGTGATATTAGTGGAGGAATAAAGTGCTAGCAGCAAGCTCAAGAGCAGAGGTGCAGGAGGATCTGGAATCAAAGCTGGGAGGGGGTGGAGTTGCCCCTCTTCTTCCCCTGCCCCAGATGTCCTCGCTCCCTTTGTGGGGTGCTGACCCCAAGGAATGCCGGCAGAACTCATCCCTGGGACCAGGGAATCCTCCTGGCCCAGGTGGGTTGGGGCCATTTCTGTCCTTACCATGTGCCCTCACCCAGGAACTACTCGAATATATGAGGAAGCTGGAGGCCCGCTTGGAAAAAGTGGCCGATGAGAAGTGGAGCGAGGATGCAGCCACCGAGGATGATGAGGCGACTCCGGGGCTGAGTCTGTGCATCCCCGGCCCCCCTTTCTCCAGCCTTCCCTTCCCCACCCCCAGCATCACTCAGTGCCTACCAGGCCCCCAGCCCTCTTCCCCAGGGTCCCTTGTAGGAATTGACCCCCTCTCCCATGTGCCCCCTGATGGGGGTTGGTTCCAGGTCCTTTCCCCCTCTCCTCTTCTTAGAAGGCCCCAAGACCTTGACAGGCCCTCCTCTTCCCCACTCACAGGCTGCCCTGCGGCAGTTCTGACAGACTCAGAGGATGAATCCCCAGAGGACATGAGGCTTCCTTCCTATGGGTTGTGTGAGCGAGGAGGCCCTGGCTCTAGTCCCTCTGGACCCCGAGACACCCCTGGCCACGTGGTCATCAGCCAGCCATCCCCTATTGCTCCTCACGTGACAGGGCCCCACGATGACAGTAGCTCTGACTCGGTGAGTAGAACATGCAGGACAGTCTTTGGGAGAAGGGGGTAGGGCAGGGTTAAAAGGGTCATACCAGATGTCTTAGCCTCCAGACACATTTTCAACCTGATGGGTCACTCTCCTCTCCCTGATTGGGGAGGGAAGGGACTCAGTTGTGCCCAGCCTATCCAAGTCCATTTGACCACTGCTCCTGGCCTCCATCCACACCCTCCATCTCCAACAGACTCATCTTGGTCCCATATTCCAGTCCCCACCATTCAGGCCCTGGTTCACTTTTGCCAGGCCCCATTCATGCTTCTTCATCTCCCTTCTCCATCCCCCAACTTCTAAAATGCTGCCCTACTCTACCCTGTGTCTGAGTGCCCAGGAGGCAGAAGATGAAAAGGCAGTACTGATGGCAGCAGTGCAGAACGGAGGGGAGGAGGCCAGTCTGCTGCTTCCCGAACTAGGCAGTGCCTTTTATGACGTGGCCAGGTGAGGTGGGAAACTACAAGGGCATGTGCCAAGTCAGAGTGGTGCCCCTGTGGCCAGGGATAGCTCTCAGTCATTTGCTATACGTGGTGCAAACAGTCACTATGCCCCTCCCCACACCCGTCTTCTTGATCGAAGCCAAGATGGAGGAAGGGCCCAGGGGTGGGGTCAGTGGCCAGCAAGGTTACCTGCTACCTCCAAAGTCCCAGATGCCTCTGGGTTCCAGATTTCACTCAACTTAAGACTGTACCATCAGTACTCAGAGGCTCTACTTGTAACAAGCTTCTGTGTTGTTTTAGCACCATCTTCCGTGGAGCCCAAATTGTCTTGCACCCCCTCTCTCCTGCCCTTCCCCCCCCCCCACACTGGCAGGTAGGTGCCCAGACCTCTGGATAAAGGGAAGCAATCAAGGACCGCAGGGATGGGAAAGCTGGGATTCAGCATCTGATTATCTATGGGTCTTTGGCTTTCCCCAACTCCCTTGGGGCCTCAGCACGGGGTGGAGTTGGAGAGGGGGAGAGCCAGGTATCAGAGTGGTAAGTGCCTCCTCCCACCCAGGAAAGGGTAAAAAGATTGAGATACAGGCATCTGACCCCCAGCTTTGTCCCAGACATGGGGACAGACTTAGGGCAAAGGAGGTGGGAGAAAGCTGTCATCTCCTCCTTGGCTAGAGCAGGAAGATGAAGGACGATGTCATAGTCATTTTCGGCCTCATTAGGCAGCAGACAGAGATGGAGGGAGGAGAGCAGGGGGTTGGGGGATGGGCTTTGGAAACTTGGCTGAGGAGGCCAGTGAGAGGCTGGGGAGGTAATGGATGCCAGCATCTTTGAGAGTTAGGAAAAAGACAAGGCCTCTTTGGTTCTGCCCCTTGGGCCTCTGCCTTAAGAAGAACCAAGAGAGGGAGTGATGCAGGCAGCCTAGGAAGTTGGACACCTGTGTCCGTTTGCCAAGAGCAAGAGCAACTAGGAGCCTGGGCATCTGGATTTCTGCTCCTAGGATCAAGGAGGAAGGGGTAGGCCAGCAGGACTAAATCACCTCCCCCACCACTCTACCTCTCCATAGTGGCTTTGTTGGGGGCCCCCTTTCCGAGGCCAGCCCAGGGGGGCCTGCCGCCCCGCCTTGGAAGGAGTGTCCCATATGTAAGGAACAATTTCCTGAGTGTGACAAGGATGCCTTGGAGGAACACGTGGATGGACACTTCTTCTTCAGCGCCCAGGATCCTTTTGCCTTTGAGTGACATACACACACACACACACACACACACACACACACACATTTTTTGTGGCAGACTGAATTTTAGACCGTCAAGACCCCTAAGAAGTCCTCACCCTACTCCATTTCCACTTAGTTTGACCTTGAATCCTCAAGGATTCCTCCCCCAACCAAACAAGACACTACCCCCAACGGTTTGAAAGACAGACTGAGGCTCCAGGGAAGGTATCCTGCTTGCTTTCCACTTGAGCCACCAGGCGCTCTGCCCTTGAAAGCGAAGATTATCCCTCCAAACAGCCTGGCTTCTGCTATGTCAGTGTTCCACAGCCAACCCACGGAGCACATCCTCCTCCCCGTTCATTCCCATTTGAGGTTTATATTTGTTTACCTGACTTCTTCTGTCTCTGGGTTTGCATGGAGGCAGAGAAATCAACCTAATGACTTTTTAACGACCCTTCCAGCTCTAGGCTTCACTTTTTTCTGTTCCCTCACTCCCTTTCCCTAGCTTGCCCATGTAATTAGACATTAAGTTTTGTGGCTTTTTGGGGGGGTTAAGAAGGCCTCCTACACCCAATTTCATCCCTTTCCTGGCAGTACCCTCCTACCCCACATGGAAAGAAAAATTCATCTGTGCCTTTTGTGTTGGGGGAGGGGGGAGCGGCTGAAACCAAGTATTTCCATCTCCTGGACTGTCCTCATCCCACTTGACAGCAATAAGATATTCTTCCCTAATACCCTCCCTGTCACTACCACATGTCCTCCCTTCCCCCACCTCAAGTTGTGTAGCATGGGCAGAGATATTTATATGACATGTATACTATTCTAATAAAATGTGTTCTTACCACAAGCCTTGACTAAGATAAAGGGGTTCAGGTATTTGGAAACAGGTGTTCCCACACTCCCTGGTCTCCGGATCTTGGTGAGAAGAGGAATTTAGTCATTTGGAAAAATGGAGCTGGGTGAGTTCCAGCCATGTGTCCCCCACGGCTGCCAGTTCCCAGTGGGAAGAAGAAAAGGAAGCCTGGCCGAGACTGGACCTGACTCCCCGAGGGGCTGCAGTTAGTTCACTTTCCTGGCTTTTAACAGAGGGTTTGGGTTCTCTCCAAGAGACCAGGGAGGTGGGAGGGACACTATGTCTATCTCAGAAGGAGGCAAAGAGCTTGGTGATCGGAAGGACCCACCCAGTCCTGCTCAGGCTCTGGCTCCTTCCACTGCCTTCACAGCATCGAGGGCTAGGAAACAGTGAGTGGTGCAATGGGAAAAGGGCTGGGTTTGAAGTATGCCACCCATGTGGTTTTGGGCACATCAGTTAACCTTCGAGGCCTTAGTTTCCTCACCTGTAAAATGAAGGTGTTGAACTAGATGACCTCTAAGCCCCTTTCAGTTCAAAATCTACTGTACTATGACCTAAGTTAGGCACTCATTTTAACCTGCTCCTTGTTAGAAAATTGTAATAAATCTCCCTGCCAAAGTGGGTTCTCCCACCCCCGTGACCACTCAAGGACCTGTCAGATCTTTACTTCTTATTCCCTAGCACTCTTCCTCAAGGGTTCTACCATCCTCAGTCCTTAGCCTGACAGAGGCATGTACCATCCTCATCACTCTGTCCCCCAGGCCCAGGCCCTTACCCCTTATCTTTACCCCAGTTCCCTAGACCCCCACTTTTCCAGCTCCTGCATGATGCTCGGTCCTACAAATTGATGCCTGTTAGAAACACACCCATCAACCCCTACCACAGAATGTGTTCAAGATGGCACACACCTCCAAGGCATTTACTGAGCACACCTGCCAGAAGGGACACAAATATCACAAACATACTAAATAAGGTGCAAACAACACTCAGATATAGCCATGAAAACACCCAGCCATAGAGAATTTGGTGCACACAGTTGAGCACGTGATTGTCCCACCCCCAATCATAGTCACACCCACACTGGACCCCAGTCAGCTTTTGGCCAATTCATCCTCCATCCCGTCAGTGACAACCACACCCACACTCCCATCCACCTGAAACCCTCCTAAACCCCCCTCCTCTCCTCCCAGCTTCACCTGGACTTACATCCTCCCCCTTGCCCTACTACTCTGTCTCCTAGCAACCTCACCTCCCTCCCTGAATCCCTTCCAAGGAAATTAGAGATAATGGATATCTTCTCTCTCCATCTCAGCCCCTCTTTATTGATCCCCCTTTAATGAAAGTTAATTATAACAATGATTTAATTAATAGAATCCCTCTCTTCCTTTATTGCTTCCCGTATTAAAACTATTAATAAATACGAGCCAGGCTGACAGAGGCATCCATCACCCAGTTGGGATTCCTCCCCTCATTGTCCCCTCCCCCCAGCCCCCACTGCTACTCTCCCTTGGCCTATAAACTTGCTGGGGTAGTAGGGGTTAATCAGAGAGGAATTATGAGCCCAAACCAGTATGGGGTCTGTTTAGGAGGTAATCACTTAGTGAATCTAGAAAGGGAGGGAGCCAAGAATCTAGCCATCTTGTCCCCTAAATATGTGGCCTACTAAATGTGGGAATAAGAAGAAAAACTGAGGGGGAGGGGACCCAGGAATCCTAATCCTCAGTCTGGGAAAACCATTATTTCCAAAATCATGCTATGATGCAGAGAACTAGATAAAGTAGCTGAACCTCCCCTCCTCCCGCTGAGAAGTCACAGCACCAACCCCTCAGTAGAAACAAAGGAATGGAGACCCACACTAGGAAGAATGGGGAGCACTTGGAAAGAGGGCTGGCAATAAGTCAGAGAAGCCTTCCTGGAAGTAGGGAGTTCACAGCAGAGTTGGGTGGGGGTGTCTCCCACTCTGAGGGGTACACATGGACAAAAGAGGCAGCCTAAGCCCATCTTCAAGGCTCATCTGATTATTGGCTGCTTTCATCTTCCAGGACCCTCTGCTCCCATCCGCACTTGACCCTTAGCTACTACCAAGGCTTTGTACAAATGTTTCTTCCTACCAGATATACAATTATTCTTCCCCAGCTCTGTCCTTGCCCCCTTCAACCCTGTTTCAAGTTCTCCTCCTCCAGGAAATTCCTAACCTACTCTCGGCTTCTCTTCCAAGCTGCACGTGTTACCCCCTAGAGATCTGTCCAGTTGCTCCCATTTCTGTCCTTTGTATGTCTATGTGGTCTACCCCAATAGTCCATCCAGAAGAATAAAGGGCTATATATCCCTTCTTTTGTTCTGACCTCCCCAAGGCATCAAGGACAAAAATCTACCTACTGTGGAAGCTCAGCACAAGGTGAATGACTGGCCTTGGAACTGATACTCTTGGGTTTCAGTCTTCACCTAATTCACTTTTCACAATCAGGAACTCACATCTTTGGGGACTTTATTTTGTTTTTCAAAGATTTTTTAATGATTTTTTTAAAAAATGGCTTTCACTTCCCAGTAACCTCCCCTCCCAATAAGAATCCTCTCTTGCAACAAAGAAATACACTTAAGAGGCAGCTAGGTGGCACAGTGGATACAGCACCGGCTCTGAAGTCAGGAGGACCTGAATTCAAATGCAACCTCAGACCAAACACTTAACCCTTACTAGCTGTGTGACCCTGGGCAAGTCACTTAACCCCAATTGCCTGAAAAAAATACATTCACCAAATTTGACAGTGTATGTCTCATTTTGCACCTGTAGTCCACCTTGCTCTACAACATCAATATTTTGGCCTATTTTACCATCTGTAACATGGAAATAATACTTTATTCTTCTCCCTTCTTCACTATATTGGCACCAAAGATAATGGATGTGAAAGCATTTAGAAATACTAAAGTGAGAAAGGCTTCATATTACAGCAGAAAAATTCAATTGAACAATAGATACATATTGAGATAATATGGTAATACGGTTGTAGGATGATAGATGTAGAGATGGAAAGAACCTGAGAAATCATCTGTTCCAACCTCATTTTACAGATCAAGAAACTGTGACCTAGGGAAGTTAAGTGATGTGCCCAAAGTCACAGTGGGAGAAAATGTAGAAGTCAAACCTAGGTTTTCTGATGCCAAGGCCAATGATCTTACCACGATGAAACAATTTTTCACAGTAACTGTCAGGTGAACAAAGACAAAATTGGGGAGGAGCACTGAGGCACTGACCCTGCAAAAACTAATACTCACTGTCACTGTCCCCAGGGGTAATTGCTGTTGAGTTGGCCCTCCACACTCAGATATCGGCTTTAAAAGATAGAAGACCATTGGTCTCTCTCCCAAGGAAGTCTCTACTATACTTTTGTTTAAGGCAGTGATCCTCTGTTTGGTAATAACTGACATACTGTGCTTCAAAGTTTGCTAAATACATGTATTACCTTATTTTATCCTCATAATAGCCCTGTGAGGTAGCTATGACACATATTCTTGTCCCCACTTTCCAGATGAGGAAGCTAAGGCTCAGAGAGATTAAATGATTTATGTCACAAAAGCTAGTTAAGTGTCAGAGGCAAGGATTCAAGCCCCAGATCCATCCCTCTTTCTACTATGTCATTCAGAAGCTCTTCAAATCTAATAGGGTTCTTTCACAGAGACCCTGTTCTTCCAGAGCCCTGATTCCTCTCTGTCATAATATTACATAGGAATGAACGCTACACTAGTCATGTTGTTCTTGTGGTTAATGGGATTTGAAAGGAATATTTGAGAAACATAGGAACTGAAGTGCAGAGACCTCTAGCCCCAGTATCCTGCTACCTCTGACCCAACAGGTTTGAGAAGACATCGAAATAACCTGAAGACTAGAACATTTCCCAAAAGAGGAGACCCAAAGGTCCTGATTCTCTGAGGTCACCCCAACATCAGCCAATGACTCAATCCCTCCCAAGCTCCTCAGAATTCCCTACGGCCTTCTCTTGTCTGGGGATCCAAAGTGATTCATTCAAGAAATATTTGGTCAAATCGTAGAATCTCATGATTACAGAAGGACCTCAAAGGTCACCCAATCCAACCCCACCTGAACAAGAATTCCATCCATGTTATCTTGGACACTAATACCTTTGAATCACTGTTATTGTTAAACTTTTTTTTCTTTACAGGGATCCTATATCTGCCTCTCAACAACTTGTACCCATCACTCCTAGTTATGCACTCAGGGGGTCCCTTTTTCACATGATAGCCCATCAAATATTTGAAGTCTTCTCTGGCTAAACATCTCTGCTTTCTTCTGCTAAACCCTCATATGGCATAGTTTTCCAATCTTCTCACCATACTGATTGCCCTAATTTTCAATGTGTTCCCTGAAATGTGGCTCCCAAAACCAAACACCATTCTCCAGATGTGGTCTGACCAGAGCAGAATGAAAATCAAACCAAGAAACATTTCTTAAGCACCTACTAAGTGCCAGGCACAGTTCTAATCACTGGTCCACAAAGAAAAACAAAAGACAGTCCTGTCTCTCAAGAAGCTCTCAGTTTAATGCAACAGGGCCATAAGCTCACTTATTCTGTATACTTTGCTTCCTCACTTGTAAAATGGGGTTAACAATTCCTATATTACCCACCTCAAAGGGTTATTGTAAAGAATGTACTTTACAACATAAATCAACATGTAAATGTATAATTGTTAATAATGATAACGATGCTGCCTAAGATCATTTTTTTGGCTGTCATGTTGTTATTGACTCATATTGAGTTTACAATCGACTAAAATGCCCAGGTCTCTTTCCCATGAACTGTTGCTAGACCACCATTCCCCCATTCTTTTCTTGATTTTTTTAGCCCAAGTACAGGACCTTTCATTTAGCCCTGGTTGATAAATGTTCATTATATGCAAGGCAGTGGGGAACATAAAATGATAAATAAGAAATAGTTCCTTCCCTCAGTGACAGGTATACCAGTTGTCCATTCTTCCCTGATCACCCAAAGACCCTGCTGATCCTAGACCTGGCCTATTTCTAGGAACTCTGCCCTAGGTTCCTTCACCCCCAGGTTCTCACTGACATTTTATATGGCGCTTAAAGTTTGCAGAGTGCTTTGCTTCCATTATCTCATTTGACCTTCACAATAATCCTGCAAGATAGTTGTTATGAATATTGTTATCCCCATTTTAAAGATGGAGAAGCAAACAGGTCATGACTCGACCATGCCTACGCAAGGCCAAGATTCAAACTGAGGTCTTTCTAACTGCAAATCCAGCACCCTATTCACTATAACAAATCACCTCTCCAACTTAGGAGAGCCTTGAGCGCCCTCTCTTCCTATCCTTTCTCTGATACTTTAGAAATGAGACGTAAGAAGCAGACCTAAGGGGCAGCTAGGTGGCACAGTGGATAGAGCACAGCTCTGAAGTCAGGAGGACCTGAGTTCAAATCCCGCCTCAGACCAAACACTTGACACTTACTAGCTCTGTGACCCTGGGCAAGTCACTTAACCCCAATTGCCTAAAAAAAAAAAAAAAGAAAGAAAAGAAAAAACAGACCTAGAGATTTGTTCCTCTGACTTCAGCCAGTAATCTGTAGTGTGGTATGCTGCAAAGAAGGCAGGCCCTGGGGTCAAGAGAAATCTGGGTTTCACTCCTACTGTCAATGAGTCTGAGATTATAGATGAGTCACTTAAATCTCTCTGAACCTCAGTTGCTTTATTTGTAAATAAATCCTGTATTTGTAATACCAAATGATAAACATATCTATATTACCTATATCATAGGAGGTTTTTTGTGAGAATCAAACAAAATAATGTCTGTAAAGAATCTTGTAAACCATAAGGTAGTATATAAATCTTAACTAGTATTCATTTATTTCCAAACTTCTCTGTAGCTGGGAGTATGAGCAATTGGATCAGCTGTCCAAGTGGAGAAACTAGTGGTTGGATTAGGCTCAGGGACAGTTTACTACCCAAAGTCATCATTGACTCATCTCAGAGGGATAGTAACCAAGCTCTACCCCAGCTCAGTTCAAACAGGTATCTTGAAGAGAAGAACACATACATTCTATGAGTTCCTGGAGAACTTATTCTACTATTTTACCTCATGGATATATGGGGATCTGGAAGAAGTTAGGATGTCCTGGGATAGGAAGAAGGGAGAGATGGGAGAGGAATAACTAAGGAAGAACCAGGACCATTGGGAAATCCTTCCAGCCTTCTCTATATTCCCAACAGTTCCTCTCATTTAACAGGCCTCTACTGGTCCCTTCTCCTTATCCTTGATCCAAATCCTTTATTGTCTTTGTATTTACCTCTTCTATTCTCTCTGTTCCCTTCCCTCAATTTTCCCTTCTGTTTTGGTGCCTGTAAAATTCTTAGTATCTATTTATCTACCAGCTATCTCTCTTCCTCTATCCTATCTGTCTTCCTTTCATCATTCTCTGACTTTGTATCCTTGCTGTTCTGTTAGTCTTGGTTTTCTGCTACCTCTCCATCTCTCCTATCAGTCTCTGTTTCTGAATCTTGGCCTGTATCCATCTCTCTCTTTCAGCTTCACTCTCCTCAGCTGCCGCAAAGCCATAAACCCAGCCCAGCCGGCCCTGCAGCAGGCAGCCGCCAATCACTGGGCACGGGAATGTGTGTGATGTTGGGGGAGGGGGTAGAGAAGGAGTGAATTGAAAGCTTTGAGCTGTTGCTATAGTCACAGAGGGCAGAAGAGTGAAGGGCCAAAGGCAACCCCCTCCCAGACGGCAGCCACAGCTGTTTCCCCAGTCCAGGTGCCCATTCCAACTAGAAAGCTGGGTGCCTGGGTCCCTTTATAAGTGGGAGGACAACTAGCTTTATTCTTATTTGGAAGGAAGGTGCAGCCGTATCCCACCCTCCCAGTAGACTTTGCCCCCTTAAACTATATCCCCTCTCAAAAAAAAAACAAAAAAAAACTTAGAATCTCCCAGCAAGGGATTTGCATTATCCTTCACCCTTATCCACCCTCCAACCCATCCAGGATGAGAGATCTGGAAGGCCTGGACCCCAGGGGAGTCTGGGGGCAAATTCTGTGTAAGGTAGGGGGCTAGCAGAGGATGGTCAGAGATTGGGCTTGGAGGAGGCTACGGATCAGCAACAGATCTTGGGAAAAGGGCTACACAGAAGAAGAGAGCCAAAGAGAGAAAGAATCCTGAATAGTCATGGGCCTGACCCGAGCTTTTGATTACTCCCTAACCCCCAAGCCAAGGGACCGGGAGCCAGGTTTCCTGGGTCCCTGGCCCGAGTGAGAGTCCCCTGTAATGGGAGGAGGGACATCTTCTGGGAAGCTGCCCAGCCCCCAGTTAGAAAGTTCTGGAGTCCAAAGGGTTGGTGGAGGGTTAGAAGGAAAGAGGAGAAAGAGAGAAGGGAGCGGGGGAAGGAGAGGAGGAGTTTCCAAGTAGTAACCAAAGGAATCTTTAAGAGAGCACAGCAAGGAGCAATTCCTGGTGTGCTGGCGACCCCTGCTGGCTACCTGAGGACAGGTTGGACAAGGTGTGTGTGTGTGTGTGTGTGTGTGTGTGTGTGTGTGTGTGTGTGTGTGTGTGTGTGTGTGTGTGTGTGTGTTGAGGCGGTAGACAATAACAGCCTATATAATACTACATGGCTATGTGGCTGACACTAGTTAAATGTATATTAGCTTATGAAAGTAGTGAAAATATAACCAGGACTACTGACTCCTTGACCTCTCTCCCTTCAGTATCATATCAGTTCTATTACTATGCTGCAAAAAGCCCCATTGGGGCCAGAAGAATGAGGCTGCCAAAAAAAAAAATGTAATGAGATCTTAGACAGTATTAATAGAAATAATGAAATTCAGAAGCAAGGCGTGCTCATCGCACGATACTTATCCCTGGTCAGACCATACCTGGACCACTGCATTCAGTTCTGAGCACTGTGTTTTAAGGCTACTGATGGAGTTTGTCCGGAGGAAGGTAACTAGGATGAAGAGGGGGACTCAAAACTTTGTCATATGAGGATTGGTTTCAGGAACTGGGGGGAGACATGATAGTGGTCTTCAAGTATTCTAAAAGCTGTCACTTGGAAAAGGAATTAGACTAGTTTTCTGTGTGGCTCCATTTGGAAGAACCAGAGCCAAATGGGCTGCAGTTACAGAGAAGCAGATCCCAGTTAAACATAAGGAAAAATGTTCTATGTGGAGCTGTCCAGGAGAATAAAGAGAAGGCTTAGCCAAGTGTGTGATAATTTTATCTGTTGGAATAGAAATCTCCTGATTTTGCATCAGGTATCCAGATTGTAATTTTTATTGTTTGAATAGAGTTTTGTTGTTGTTATTGTTGATTAGATCAAACTGGGCATTAGACCAGCACAAATGATAGAGCCAAGTACAAAATAATAAAGTCCTGGTCAGATAACTAAAGATGTGACAGGTTCTTCCTTTCTTTTTATGGTAGCAAAGAACTGGAATCTGAGGGGGTACCACCAACTAGGGAATGACTGAATAAGCTATGGTAGATGAATTTGATGGAATACTATTATACCACAAAAAAAACGAAGGAGATGGCTTCAGAGAATCCTGAGAAGACTTTTATGAACTGATGCAGAGAAAAGGGAGCAGAACTAAAATAATTTATATAATCATAACAATATAATAAAGATGAGCCACTTTGGAAGTCAAGAAATCTGATCAAGAACATGACTAGCTATGATTACAAAGGACTTATGATGAACCATGCTACCCACCTCCTGAAGGAGGTGATGCACTTAGAATGTGTATGTGTGTGTGTATACATATATGTGTGAATGTGTGTATGTTTGTCTTTGGACATGGTCAATATGGGGATTTATTTTGCTTGAGTATGTATATCTATTACAAGTTTTTCTTTCATTTTCAATGAAAGAGTAAGGCAAAAGGAGAAGGGAAAACAGGTAGATTTTCATTATTTGAAAAAAAATTTTAATTTATTAAAAACAACAGAGTTGCAGAGTAGCAAATTTAAGCTTAATATCATCTAACCTTGAGAAACCACTCTTGGGCCCAAGCATATGTTCTATACTGGGTTCAGTCCTATGGGAGCCCAGCCTCTAATCAAAGGAAGAAGGGCTAGACTCCCATTTTTTTTAATGTTCTTTGACTCATTAAACCTCTACCTCAGTGCCCAGGGACAAGTTACTTCAAATTTAGGTTTAAAGTTTCCTCCAGAAGGGAAGAAGGTTTTAAAAGGGACTCAATGTACCATATAAATGGGACAAGTATTTAACTTCTACACGCAAAATTAATGCTAACCACAGAATGCTGAGAAGCTCACATTTGACCAAAACAAATTCAAAACAGAATTCAGTGACTTAACTTATACTACTGTTAGAGTCTGCTGGGAGCCTGAGGCTTAAACCTCATCAGAACATAAAGCAATTTGTGGGCATTTTAGATTTCACCTAGGTTCTGCTGATAAAAACAGAACCAGCTCCACTTACTATAGATCCACCTCTCAGACTCTAAAGATCCCCTCCAAACCTGTGCACATGCATTTCAAGGCTGGTATTTGGTTGCAAATTCAAGAATTGAAACAACTTACATGTAACTAGGGTGAAAATTACATATAATTAGGGGAAAATTGTTTTAAAAAAGGAAAGAATAGAAATACAAACTAGGGGTTCAGATGCAAGTTTATCTAGGTGAATCCATGATCCATGTTCAAGTTCAGGAAAAAGTCCTTACCATCCCAACCATCCCCACTGCTATGGGGAATCTAGAGACAGGGTCCTCTACTGGACACATAGGAGAGTTTTGAAGCCAGAGGGTGAGCCAGAAGCAGTCTCTCCTTTTCAAAAAGCATCACTGAGTCCTCTTTTCCTCCAACTCAGCAGCCAATGTGATTGCTTCATCCTTTCAAAGCATTCTCATCCTTCACTGCTGAACCACCACGTGGCCAGAAGCAGTAAGAAAGTTTGTTTTCAATGCATCCAAATGTTGAGTTACCATGTCCTTGGAACCCCTGGAAGTTTCCAGGAGAGCTTCAGATATCTGTGGAATGATCCCCTTAAGCTAGTTCAGTCTTTTCTATGAGAATAAAGAACTTTCTCAGAATTATAGCTAATAATGGAACAGAGTTAATAAGCTCTGGAAGTGTTCAAGCAGAGCTATTGTGGCTATGGTAAGAGCAACATCTACTCCATCTAGGCTAGTTGTTGGGTTTTTTTTCTCCCTAAAAAGTAACAAAACTGTCTTTGACACTTAATCAAACCAGAGAATTAAGACTAGAATAATTGACATTTAACAGTCCCTGCTCATTTAAACATAAAATCTCAGCACACTAGAGTCAAGATTCCTCTGTCTTGACATAATTTATTGATAAGGGATGCCATTGCGTCAAATATGGAGGCAAAGGAGTTGTTCCCAAGTGAATCAATGCTGTATCCTTGCTGAATAGACTTTCCATGATATGGTTAAGTAAACTTATTTTTGTTACATATTCAATGGTCTATGAATGCTCATTTCATTATAATCCCAAACCTGAACCACCAGACTGGCCTGAATCATACCTGGCCTAGAATATCTGGCACAGGAGGTAGGATTGGATTATAATAACCTTGTGATTGACATCATTGTTGAAGCAGGGAAGGAGATATTCAGAGGAAGGGGAGTCCCAGGTGATCAAAGTCCTTGAAATGAGAGCTTTGTACCTTGTGGTCACCATACACTTGGTCCTATATCATGAATCCTCTTAATTGGAAAGAGAAGAGATCCTCCCTGACCTTGTGGGATCAAGATGTAAACTGTCCTCAAGAACTCAGCAGCCAGACTCTGAGTCTTTAAAAACTGCCCTGAAGATGTAAAATGTTATTATTTCTTGAATTTGCATAGCTTTGAATTTGGAGATTGTTATGATTTCCAGGCCCCCCAGTTGCGGTAGACCTGGGCCTTCCCTGAAGACTGTTAATTTTTATATTGTTTAAGAACTATGCTGAATCAACTGTTTGGGACTGTTTATATAACATTGGAGAAGTCATGAAGAACCGTGCCACATGGATCTTGTTGAGAATTTAATGCAAGGCACTATGGGAAGCACAATGCTTTAACCTCCCCAGTACCTGAGTAAGCTTTCCAGAATTGGAAAAATAGACAGTTGTGCAAAATGTGCTTCAGTTAATTTGCTGAGAACAAGTACTTATGGAAAGAAATAGTAATGGGGGTAACAGGTAAGCCCATATACAAGACACTGGACTACTTCCAGCAAGTCATAAGTGGAATTTAATACTGAAGGACTGGCTCCTTCAGGATGACACAGTAAACCCTAGGTGATCTTTTGGTCCATAGCCCAATGGGAAGAGATGTGGCGTCAGTTTAAAAAGAAAGATAGTTTCCATTCTTGCTCCAAGTCATGTGGTATATAAGTCTCTCTTTCTCTGTTTCTGTCTGTCTGTCTATCCGTCTCTCTTTCTCTCTCTCTCTCTCTCTCTCTCTCTCTCTCTCTCTCTCTCTCTGACTTCCATTGAGAGGTCAAGCCAAAAAAACAATATACTGGCCTAGAAAGGAAGAGACTAGAATGCCTCATCTACTTTGTATCTTCTTGAGAAAAGATCTTAAGATGGGCATTCATAACCTTGATAGCAGTCTCATGAGCTGAGGGGTCAGAAGCTCCTGAGTCCCTCAGTCAAAGCTGACTAGCAGCAGGGACAATTTTTACATAGCAAAGGATGTCCACCAACAAGAAGAGCCCAAGTCCTGGCCTGGCTGAGAAGAACACCTTTGAGTTGCTGGAACTGGCATGTGTGACCATTACTGGTCTTGTCAGTGTAGCGAGCCAGCCAGGAGTCATTATTCCCTGGCACAAATACAGACAGGCTCATAATAGTCCTTCATTTTCTGTTATCTGGAACCAATGTGGTCCCTCCCATACAGTACCTAGCGGCCAATCTCATAATTGTCCTTTACCTAAAGACCAAGAGTTGGAATTATTTGGAGGGATCTAGTTTTCTGTTTTGTTTTAACAACAAGGAAAGTGAAAATGTTTCTGAATAACTACTCAGCTTCTTTGAAAAAAGAAGGCAGTCCCTCAATAGAGGCCTGAAAGGGACAAAAATGTGATAATCACCTGCACCCCTCACCCATATATGGAGCTTCCAGGGTGATGGAGGACATACCGGTAGGTGGTACAAAGCAATTCTCAGTGTCAACTCTGGCACCATGACACATTGCGTGTAAGAGTAATGGCTTCTTAGCCACCTCACTATAGATGACTTTGACCCATGATAAGGATAAGTGACTGTTCTAGAAGTGACATCATCTGAGCTATGCCCTGGTCCTCCTGGTGCTGCTCCTGCTCATTGTCACTACTTTACATGGGGAGACTCACTTCAAATTTCTCTATCACCCTCATCACAAAGACTGTGATCTTTCAGGGGTCTACTTCATTGTTCATTGATTTCTTGCCTCTGGCATATGTCCCCTTCTCTACTCTGATACCACCACTACCCTGCTGGAGCAGACCATCATCACTTCATGACTGTCCCATTGCAATAGCCAGATGGTTAGTCCCCCTGCCTCAAGTCTCTCTCTACCCCAATACATCCTCCACTCAGCTGTCAAAGCAATCTTCCTAAAGCACAATTCTGACCATTTCACACACACACACACACACACACACACACACACACTAAATTCCAGTGGCTCCTATCACCTTCAGAATAAAATATAAAATCCTCTGGTTGGCATTCAAAGCCTTTCTTAACCTGGCCCTCTCCTACCTTTCCAGTCTTACATCTTCCTCAACCCCCAAATACAGTGATGCTGGCCTCTTTGCTCTTCCTCACACCAAGGCACTCCCATCTCCCAACTCTGAACATTTTCAATAGCTATGCCCCATACCTGGAATGTTCTCCTCCTCATCTCTGCCTCCCAGTTTGCCTGGTTTCTTCACATTCCAACTAAAGTCCTATCTTCTGTGAGAAGCCTTTCCAATCTCCCTTAATTCTAGTGCCTTCCCTTTGTTCATTTTCTCCAATTTATCCTGTCTGCATCTTGTTTGTGCATAATTGTTTGTATATTATCTCCCCCGCATTTGACTGTGAATTTCTTTGTGAGCTAGAATTGTCTTTTGCCTTTCCTTGTATCCCCAGTACTTAGCAAAGTGCCTGGTATATCATACATACTTAATAAATGTTTATTGACTGATATTTCTCTTTCTGGTTGTTGCGTTAGTTTACTTACCTATCTACACTAAGGTCCTTCACTGCAGGGGGCTATGCCAGGCTTCTCACCTACTCAATATCAAAGTTGTCTGGTGCCTGGGTGGAGGGGCAGGGAGTCACTGCTACTAGCTGATTCATCATTCTGACACAGTCAGAAATAGGACCAAACAATAATTGTGAAAACCTTCTCAAAACTCTGTAATCTACTTTAAGCTGCCAGGTACCATACATTCCCTTACCAGTCACGAAGATTCTCTGCACTGTCCAAACAACTACCTAAAACTTTATGTCTTCAAGTCAAGCCACAACAGGCTTGGGCACCTCCTTCTGTTAGTGATCATCCTTTCTGATTAAGCAAATTTTCCTGCTGCCAGTCAGCTCTCACTAAGAGACCCAGGAACCCTGGACTTCTTGGACTCATGAGATAGACACTAAAGCCAGGCACAGCCTTCTCAGGATCACTGTTCACTCACTTTCATGCAGAGAAAGACATACAAAGCAAATAAGGCAGTCTAGTCTCAGTCTTATACTCAGTCTTGACTAATACATACTCTAACTGTCAGGTGTAACAGCCCCATTTCTGCTGAGATAGAAGAAGTGATCTGGGGTCCTACAACGACTTCCACCTCTACCATGGTACACCTTTCCCACCCCTCACTAGAAGCCCCAGAGAAAGTTACATGCTACATATTCTAGAACAAGAATGAGAGCTATATCTTCTTTTAAATTGGCACAACTTACCTCTGTCTTTCTTAACAAATCTACCTAGGTACATTTGGTACTTATATCCATCTCTTCAATATCTCCATATCTCTGAAAGTTTCACTGGAATCCTGTAGAAGCTCAAGCATTGACCTTTCAAGTGCTCCCAGAGTGCCTTTCACTAAAGAAAGTCTCAAAAAGATTCTCATGGCACAATTTTTTAAAATATATTTTATTTTTTCCAATCCCATGTAAAAAAACAATTTTTAACATTTGTGAATTTTTTTAAAATTTTGATCCCAAATTTTAATTCCAAATTCTCTCTCTCCCTCCCCCCTCATAGATAAGGCTAGCAATTTGATATAGGTTATACATGTGCAGTCACGCAAAACATATTTCTGTATTAGTCATGTTGTGAAAGAAAATATAGATCTCAAAAAGATGAAAAAAAAAGTAAAAAACAGTATGCTTTGATCTGCATACAGACTCCATCATTTCTTTCTCCAGAGGTGGATAACATAAATTATGGCACAATTCTTACTAGCTTCCTAAAGAATTTCGATTAGCACTGTACTTGGATAAAACCAAAACTCTGAGCGTTCAAAGATCATAGCCAGTTGCCAGGAGATACAAAGTTATGCAAGTTCAACAAATGACATTTTACAATGTTTATATCTTTGGGGAAAAGTTCTTAAAGGCACAGAGCAAATTAGCATCTACCTCTAGTTACTGAATGTTTGACGACAGTTTATTTCCTAATCCCATCATGTCAGTTAGAAGTAGGGATCCCCTGTGTGACCCTGGGCAGGTCACTTAACCCCAATTGCCTAAAATTAAAAAAAAGAAAGAAGTGGCAATCCTCTCCCTATCTGTTTGAGAGAAATCACGGAACGAGGCCAGAAGCACTGCCAGAAGCATGCCCTTCCTCCACATAAACCATGAAGTCAGTCACAAGATCACATCAATCCAATCCTGACCACTCTGCCAGATATTGTAAGGCAGATATAGGCCAATCTGATGGTTCAGGCTTGGAATTATAATGAAATGAGTTACTCATAGACTATCTAACATGTAGCCAAAAGAAGTTTATTTAACCATATAATGGTAAGGATACTCAGCAAGGAGACAGCATTGATTCAGTTAACTACCCTGCCTCCTCATTTGCCACAATAGCATCCCTGATCAGCAGAGGATGTCAAACCTGGGGAGTCCTGTGTCCTAGTATGCTAGACTTTTATGCATGTCATGTCAATTACTCTAATCTTAATCTCCTGGATTAAGTCTCCAGGATGGTTTTGTTGCCTTTTAGAGGAAAAACTAGCCTAGCCCATATGGGGTAGATATATATTAATCCGGTGAACACGAGCAAGGCACTTAACCTCTTTTGTCTGACAACCCTTTAAGTTACAGACAAATTGGTTGCATTAGTGGAGGGAATTTTCATACCAGGAGTTCCCCATGGCAATGAATCACTGGTTTAGACCAAATTGAATGTATAAGACACTTCTAATTTTGAAATTGTAAATTTTGAAACTGTAAATACATAGCAACATTTGATAAATCTTTAGTTCTTTAAAGTGATTATTCCTGGTAATGGTGATAATTATTTTAGCTTTTTCATTTTCTAGGTATGGTACCCCCAAGGAATAGAGCCATCATCCCCCTTCTGTTGATTTTTTTCCCTCCATATCTGCCCTGTCTTCCTGTCCTTGCCTTTATGGCCTCTCAGGGTTCACTCACTTCTGACTCCAAGTATGTTAGATAGCACCACAACCAGAGAGCTTCATTTATTTTCTCGCTGTCTGTCTCTAAAAGGGTATGGGGTAGGGGGAAGGGAGATAAGATAATGTATATGTGTATTTATGCACAGATGTACATATACTATGTGTACATGTAGGAAGGGAATTTGTGTCTGCTATTCAAGACCCTTTAAGAGGTCCATATGTGAGACTCAGAGTATTCTCTGTACATCTAACCCCTCTAGGGAATTTTGTGTGTCTGGTCCCTGGGTGGGGGGAAGGAGGATGTATGTCTGGCCTTCGGGCAGTAGGAATGTCTGGATCCTGGAGGGTGGAGCGAAGGGCTATATGTCTGACCCATCCTAGGCAGTTTATGTGTCTAGACCCCTCTGGAAAGGTATGTATGTCTGGACCCTTCTTGGTGGTAGTAAGGGATGGGGAGTATCTACTTATGTTGGAGGGGTCTCTGTGTCTGGACTCTCTGGGAAGAGACTGTCTGGTTCTTGATGAGAAGATATCCATGTATTTGGCCCCTCTAGGGGTGTCTGACTTTATAAACTCTTCTGTGGGGAGTTCACGTGTCTTTCTTCTTCCAGAACTATTATTGCTGCACCTGGGGGAGATACGAGTATTTGGGCCTTTCTAGGGAATCTTGTGTGCCTGGCTCTTTTGGGGGGTTGTAGATGGGGGAGAGTTGTGTCACTGGATTCTTCTCAAGTTGGGTAGTAAGGAAAGGCAGGGTTGTTTCTCTGTGTCTGGCTCCTGTAAGGGGTTTTCATATCTCCATCATATTTGGTCAGGGATTGGCAGGGAGGGGGCAGAGAAAAGGAGGCATCGAGCATCTCTAGTATGTCTGCAAACCTATATGCAGTCTCTCCCAGCAGGACGATGGGGCCGTGTGTCATCATTTGTCACCTCTGCAGGTGTGTTCAACTGTGCAAAATTAGAGGTGCCATCCTATTTACTCATATTTATATGCCAAGTGCCCCCATCCCTTTGATGTCTGTCTCTCATATACCAAATACCTAGATCCACGTGACTATCTTATTCATACATGTGCCTATGCATGCCCCCTGGCCTCTCTTCTCCCCTCTGCACAGAGTCCTCTCTCTCGACCCTCCCAGCCGCCCCCACTCCCCACTTTCCATGCCAGGAGAGATCTAATTACACAGAAATTAGTACAGAGAAGGATCGTTTGCTTTTATGGCATCAATGCTGGGGCAGCTGTAAATCTGGGGCTGCTGCTGCTACCGCTGCCACCGCCGCCAGG
>NW_020952736.1:335755-476377 GCF_900497805.2 Vombatus ursinus
GAGGGGCATTAATTAGTGAAGGTGGAGGCTGGAAGTGGAGACTAAGTATCTCCAGTTTCCCCCCCCCCCAACCCTAACCACTATCCTAAGCCCCAGAACAAGTAAATTCTCTCTCGGGGGATCTCTAAGCACTTACTAGACTGGATCTCCTCCATACCTTGAAGAGTGGAGAAAGTGGGAGGGAAGCCCTGAGGGTATGGGGGGGCGAGTACTCTGGTATCTTGGATATTATTTTAGAATCCCTCAATTTCCCCTCAAATTCTCACCAACCAATGTCTCTATTTTACCCCCTCATGCGTACCCCAAAATACAATCATTCATCATCTCTGACTATCTCCAATTTATCATGTATATATCTTTTTTTTATAAATAGTAATTTTCATGTCATCTCTCCCATTCATCTGGAAACTCCTTGAAACAAGGACTGGGTTTTTCGTTTGTTTGATTGGTTGTTGGTGTTGTTTTTGCTTTTCTTTGTGTCCCTAGCACTTAGTACTGAGTAGGTGATTAATAAATGCTTATTGTTTTGACTTGACTCCCAGCCATCCTTTGCTTCAAACACATGTTGGTCCTGTAGGACCGCCAAACATGTTGAGGTTTACCTGAGGAGGGATGGTCGTCTATCCATCTGATGGGTGGGAACATATCAGAAAGCAGGAAGAGCAAAGACAGAAAACCCAGATGTTCTCAAGTGGCTTTAGAACAGCTCTATACCACATGCCCTGGGCCCTCCAGGCTCTAATCTTGACCTAGGCCCTCTTCTTCACTGGCTATGGGCCATTTTAAACTTCACTAGAGAAGTCGGGAGGGATAAGTGAAACCTAGAATAGGATTGGGGTTCCAAAAGATCAGAGAAAGGGAGAAAGCCACAGGTAGCAACTAGAACTCTGGTAGAAAAAGAGTCAAAGGTGAAAACTGGCCAACGGGGCGGGGAGGGTGTAGAGACAGGATGATCTGAATTGGGCTCTTGGCTTTTTTCTTGAGCAAGAAGAGGAAAAACGGATCAGAGTAAGACCTGTGGGGGCTCCTTGGCTAAGAAAGTACGCAGCACCCAGGTGTCCTGGCTCCCAACTCTCTGCCAACATAGCCCTAAAACCCTGGAATCCTCATTGTCCTCCCTCAGTCCCACCCTCTGCTTCTACCCTCATTTTTCTACTTTTAACCTCTAAACTCCTGCACTAAGGTCTTTTGTCATGGAATACTTAGCATCACTCCCTCCAAACCAGTAGAGATCTCCAAGTACTTTTCAGGTTCAGGAGAACAGAAGGGCCAAAGAGAGAAAAACATTATACAACAGTACAAGCACCCCATCTCTCTCTCTCTCTCTCTCTCTCTCTCTCTCTCTCTCTCTCTCTCTCACACACACACACACACACACACACACACACACACACACCCCAACACACACATTCCCTCAAATACCAGTCATTTGGGCTGATGAATTGGAGAGAGAAAACCCAGACATAAACACGTTTCGCCAGTCAGAATTTCCAAGGTGTCATTTGGGCTGATGAGACTGAAAAGAGAGTGCACACACACTTACACACACACACACACACACACACACACACGGATCTCCAAGCACCGTTCAGGCCCTTGTGACCTGAGCTGGGGAAGAGTAAAGAATCCACGGAGAAGCCAGCTGAGCCAGACAGTGAGACACAACGCATATGTCCGGCCTCAGACATGTCCCGGGGAGGCCCGGGCGGATTTGGCGTGAAGGGCAGAGCGGCTTGGGGATCTCCATCCCCCTCCCACCACCACCCCCCCCTTCCACCCCAACTCAGGCTGCAGTCTCTCCTCGTTGTAGCAAAGCGAGAGCAAAGGGACGGGCAGTAAAGATGAGTGATGGCGCGGAGACAAGCAGAAATACACCATCATGAAAATGCTAATGACTCCTTGCTCTCTTTCTTTATGGTTGGAGTAATACAGACTTCAATCATAAAAACAATCTCCCAACATTTTAATGGGCTCCATCATGCCCGCACTTGTCGGTATATTTGAAGAATAAATCACCCTCCCCGCTCGGAATGAATTCGCTGTCAAACTCGGCTCCCTCGGAGAAAATGGATGGGGAGAGAGGATGGAGAGGTGTTGTTTTTTTTTTTTTTTCTGGAAGGGGGGGTGTTTTTCCCCTTAAATGCCCCCTCCTTCAGATTCTGAGGTGAAATGCCTGGATCGAGAGTGGCAAGGGCTCGTGAAAAAAGGAGCAGGTGGGAGATGGAGGAGGATAGGGAAAGAGGGAGCACTGGAATGCTAGGGGGAGAGCAGGACTACCTGGGTGGGCATTGAAGCAGTGACTGGGGTGGCACTGTAGGGGAAGGGCAGAATATTGACATTGGATAGACTATGTGCAAAAGAAATGTAAGTGACACGCAAGTAATTTTTCTGAGCTTTCAGCTTAGGCATCTGCGGGCCCAGTCAATGGGGACGGGTAAAATTGCTTTAGGTCTTCCCCTTTGGGGGAGTCAGGGAGAGTTCGCGGTGTAGAGGGCAGGAAATTCAACCACTAAGCCCCAAGAGAAATGGCTCTCCTGCTTCCTGTCTTCACTGCAGTGAGCTACAGGTTCGTAGAGCGGAGGGCGGAGTAAAGCTAGAGACAGGGATTCCTGGGTAATTTTATTTCCATACAGCTGGCCGCTAGCCTATGAGAACTCAGCCTGATCGTTGCTAGAGTGAACCTATCAGAGTCCGAGAAGGGCAGGCCGCCCTGTTTTCTTTAGTTTTGATTGGTTAAGATGTTGCTAGGCAGGACTCAGAGCCTAGAGATTAATGCTCGCCAGGCTCTGACAGGTGATTAAGAAAATAACTGGAAATCTGGATACCCGGGTTAACATTTTCTTCCCTATCTCTCGCTTTTATTTTAGGAGAGAAGGGGGAACAATTCTTAGGGGCAAACGGGCAATAGCCAAATGGTCAATGAGTCTTTCCCTCTGCCTCCAGGTGTCCCCTTCTAAAGTCAGATTAATTGGAGGGGCCTGCTGCTCCGAAAAATCTGCCAGGAAGACTTCACCACCTGCTTGAGTCTTGCCTGGAGGACCTTGCTGCGGTCTGACCTCATCCCCTCCTGTTGCAACTAGAGATCACCTTCCTCTAGTTCAAATCCTCAAGTGCAGCTCAATTCTCATCTCATCTCCACACACACACACACACACACACACACTACTGAGATAAATGACCCAATGAACCCGCATCCCGCGAAATTGCGGAGGAGCAAGTCAATAGAGAGCTCTCCGTCAGCCCCAGGGCAGAGAGGGGCGGCCAATGTTCTCCTTTTCAGAAGCTGCTCGGCCATTACATCCAAGACAATCTCGGCTTATCTGCATTGCATTTGCATCTGATTTGCATCTGATCTGTTCCCCTTACCCAAGCGCCCAGAAATAATCTCTTCCTGCCCCTGTTTATCTCTCCCCGCCTGCCTCCAGGCTCCCCAGGTTCCTGCTCTTGTCTTAGGGCCTAGTCTACCCCGTAGACAGGTTGGACTGTCTCCCCACCTCTGTATGCAGCCCCACTCTACTCATGCCCACCCTTCTGGATCCTCCTTAGAGCGCCCCTGACCTCAGCCTTCTCTTCCTAGGAAGGGGAGAAGGCTGATACGCCGCCAGTAGCTCCTGAGTCACCGTCGCCTGGGGATCCCAGGAGGGGGGGTAGTAGAGGGAAGGAAGGCGGGGGTGCAGAGGGAGGGAGCTAAGCTTGCCATACTGAACTAGACCGTCCGCGAACAATATGCCACCTTTTAAATCTGAGCGCCCGCCAGCCGCCGATTGTGATGTTAATTCGGGGATGATTTAGGGGGGCGGGTCGGGGGGGGGGCATTGCTTCTCTGTCAAAAGTGCTGTCCAGGGGCTTAATATTTGTAATTGAAGCTGATGAAGACTCAGTCTCTGTTTCCACTGATTAAAAAAAAAAAAAAGGCAGGGAGGGAAAAAGAGCAACTAAATTATGGGGCCGGGAGAAAAACATGATTAATCAAAGGTTTGAATTGTCGCTGTGTTCAAGACCCTGTAAATCTCCCCCCGGCCGGGGACCTGCTGGAGGCCGGAGAATAAATCCGAGCCGCCCCTTGTTTTCAGCTCCTCTCTGTTTGTCTCTTGGTTCGCACGTCAATTAATCCAGTAATTGGATTTGAAGGGATGTCAGGAGATTATCGAAGAAGACAAGGGAGGGGAGTCGGGGCAACAGACTGAAGAGCTGGAAAAGGGAAGGAGGAGGGGTTGGGGCAGGTCAGTCAATGAGAGAGACTCGAGAGGAGAGGAGACAAGCCACTTCCCCGGGGGCGCTTTCTCCAGCTGGTCTACCTAGTTCCCCCTTCACTCCATCTGCTGATTTTACTGGATGAGATGGATGTATTGGATCTGAATCCTACCCACTCCTCCTTGCCTTCAAAACCCGGTTCAAAACTCCCTTCCATCAAGGCTTCCCTGATTATCACACCTGTAACTGCTCTCAGCATAACTCCCATCCCTCAACCATCATAGCCTGGGTTAGAAGCTTAATGAGATATGCAGCTGCCCGTGTTTTCATGCATACTCCTTGAATCTGAGCAAGCTGTCTCCAAGCCTGAAATGCTCTCCCTTCTCACTTCTACCTCTTAGAAGCCTTGCTGCCTTCAAGACACGGTTGCGGTACCACCTCCTAATCTAGGCCTTTTTCTGATCACGCCTCACTTTCTTAGTGCTCCCTTTACACCTCCCAGATTTCCTTTGTATATATTTTGTATTTATTTATCCATGAATATGTTGCTTCCTCTGGTAGAATGTAAGTTTTTTGTGGGCAGGAACTGTTCTTGATCTCCTTAATAACTTGTTGAAATGGATGAGATAAAATTTTAATTTGTGCTGCTTTGTAAATATTCTTCTGTGTCCTCATCAGAGGGTAAGGTCTTGAAAGGGCAGTTATGTGTCTCCCCCTCCTCCTTCTGAATCCCCAGTGGTCAAGACTGAGCTTTCTGCATATAGGCTCTTGGGATCATTGGAAACATTGATTTATGAGATGCCACCATGAGGAGCTAAATAGTGTCATGAAAATAGTGCTCCTTTTGGAGGTACAATCCCATCTCTATTACTTTTTAGCTGTATGACCTGTGACAGATCATTTAATCTCTCTGAGTCTCAGTTTCCCCATGTATAAAATGAAAGAATTGGATAAGATGTTCTCTAAAATCCCTTCCATTTCTAAACTGATCATTCTATAATACTTGGAGATTGAGTGGGGAGAAGCTAAATGTTGTTTAATTCATGACTATATCTTCATGTCCTTTGCTCTCTGTTTCTCTTCCCCCTTTCAGTTAAACAAAGAGAACAATAAAGAAACATGATGGATGGATGGATAGATGCCACCATGACAAATTAGGAATGAGAACCTAAGTCCAGTCCTGCTGGAGCGATATGTGGTGGTGGACATTGAAAGGATCCCTAAACTGAAGATCTCTCAGTGGGTAACAGGATCATAGATTTAGAGCTGGAAGGGATTTATTGATTGATTAATCAAGATTTGAATCCAGGTTCTCTAATTCTATATCCATTGACTTTTCCACTACCTTACTCTTAATTAATCCAGGCTTTCTGTACACTTGGGAGATATTCTCCCTTTATCCTTAAGGGGGAGAATGATAGGGAACTCAGAAAGGAATCAGGGTACTGGGTCTTCTTTCTCTCTCTCCTAGTCTGTCTTTTCCATTCATTTAGGGATTGTTGAGTTTTGGTGTATTTTTGATTTTTTTGATCTGGACCTCTCTAATTCCCACAAAGACTGGTATAAATTAATTGAATTCTGGATTTGCAGTCAGGAAGAATTGGGTCCAAATCCCATCTAATACACTAACTGTATTTCTGCGGGCAAATCACTTCCTCTCTAAATCTCTTTCTATCTTCCCCCACCCCCATTTCATTTCTAAAATGGGGCTAATATGCCACCTACCTTCCATTTACTCTGTATTTATCTTGTATGTATATCATTGTTTGCATGTTGTCTTCCCTATTAAAATGTAAGCTCCTTGAGGACAGGGGCTGTGTTTTTTTTCTCTTTACACATAACAAGCTTTTCATAAATGCTTGAGGACTGACCAACTGACTGACCAGCCTCACCGGGTTTTTGTGAGGATCAAATAAGATATATATAGACTGTTTAGCAAGCCTTGAGGTCCATATAAATAAAGCTAATATTATTATTATAAATGAGTCTTTCTATGAGCCTTTGAAGTCACTTCACACAGTCTCCCCCAAAGTATCAAGTCTATCTGATGAAAAGAGATCCCATCAATTGCTCCAAGTATTATAGCAGAGGTTGGAAAGTTGGGGACTTTATTGCTATCAAATGTGGAAGGGATAAGGATGGGACTCAATTGTCATAATCACTTTAAGCCATCTAAGTGGAATAAGAGGAAAGGGCAGTTACTAAAGTCTGCAGAATGATTTTGAGATGCAATAGGACTTAAGTGAAGGAGTAAATACAGTTTTAAAGTATAGTTCTGGTGTCTATTAGTTGTATTGTCATCTGAATCCTACACACTCCTCCTTGCCTTCAAAACTCGGTTCAAAACTCCCTTCCATCAAGAAGGCTTCCCTGATTATTATTACCTGTAACTGCTCTCAGCATAACTCCCATCCCTCAACCAGGGGGTTATTTCTAAAGGTCTAGGACTTCTTCTTACCATACTCCCCAATTCGATCCTCTGTTGTCCAGAGTAGAGCTGTTAGGAAAGAGTTATCTCTCTGGTTAAGTTGGAAGATGGCAAGTCCATCATACTACCAATTGGTCCCTTCTACAGGCCTAGCAGTGCACTATGTGCTATGAAGAATAATGAAGGAACATAATATGGTCTCTGTCCTCAGGGAGCTTAAAATCTAGTTAGGGTGATAAACCTAAAGAATATGAATCAAGCAAGAAGATAAAGGATTTGTGATTATATTAGCATAGCTACTTGGAATCTCAAAGTTGGAAGGGTCCTCAGAAAAATAGAGATGTAAGTGGTTTTTGTTTTGTTTTGTTTTTGTTTTTCACATCTAGACTAATTCTGCCTCTCAGCAACTTCCAGTCATTGCTCCTACTTCTGCTTCTTTTCTGACTTAATAGATGGTCTTTGAGAGCTATTTTGGCAGGAAAATTCATCACCCTGAAAGCAACCTGGGTATTATCCTCTCTATGTTTATCTAAACAGGTCCTTGGACAAGAGACAGTCTCTCCCAGTGCCTACACTCAAAACCTTTCCAACTTGGTAGGAATTCCTAGGAATTTTGATCCCTTGGCATGATTTTCAAAAACCTAAGGTAAGTTCTACCCCAGAATGAAGTGTGTGATGGGGAATGACCCAAGAACCCTTGATGATTTTGATGGTGTACTCCTTTTCCCCTCCCTCTCCATTAATCCACTGGATGAGTTTTCAGGACATCAACCTTTGTTGGAAAAGAGCACCTCCCGTGGAGGTGATGGACGTGTATCCTAGCCCTTCAGTGGAGGACACTTACCTTGTTGGGCCTTCACACAATGAATCCCTAATTGGTACCAAGTGACTAATTACAACTGAGGCTCAAGAGAAAGGACTATCTTTAGAAGAATCTTTTTCCCTCCCCTCTAGCACAGCCCATAAGAATGACGTTTCACCATTATTTTTATTTGTTTGGGAGGCAATTAGGGTTAAATGACTTGTTCAAGGTCATACAGCCAATAAGTGTCTGAGGCTGGATTTGAGCTCAGGTCCTCCTGGCTCCAGAACTGGTACTCTATCTACTGTACCACCTAGCTGCCCCCTTATTTTTGACATTTTTTTTCTTTTTTTTTGTTATGAACTTGATAAATGTCAACAAATATGAACAACCAATATGAACCAAAGAAATACAGAAAAAGAGCCTTGTATATGAAACCATGAGTATCTATTATATACACTTTATCAGGTTTTTAGGTATATATTAAATTTAACATAATTCCACCAACAACCCTGCTTATCTGTGTCCCCTTCTGACATTCCTTCTTTATTTGTCTGTATATTTCATAAACTCTTCATTAACACTCTTTCTGCATCACTATCACTACCCCCACTCCTTTCCTTAATTATCCCCACCAAACAAAAGCCTCCTCTTATAACAAAAAAGTATAATCAAGCAAAACAAATTTACACATTTGTTATGCTTAAAAATGTATGTCTCTGGGCAGCTAGGTGGCGCAGTGGATAGAGCATCAGCCCTGGATTCAGAAGGACCTGAGTTCAAATTTGACCTCAGACACATAACACTTACTAGCTGTGTGACCCTGGGCAAGTCACTTAACCCCGTTGCCTAGCCAAAAAAAGAAAAAGAAAGAAAGAAAAAGAAATTTGAAAGGAAAAAAAATGTGTCTCATTCCACACCTACAGTCTACTACCTCTCTTCCAAGAAATGGGAAGTATGCTTCTTTACTAGTCCTCTGGAGACATAACCATACATGCATTGATCAGAGTTCATGATTCTTTCAAAGTTGCTTTCCTTTACAATATCATACTTGCTGTGTAACTTGTTTTCCTGGTTCTGCTTAATTTGTTTTGCATCTGTTCATAAAATCTTCTGAGATTTTTTTGAATCTATCCCTTTAATCACTTCTTACAGTGTAATAATATCCCATTACATTGAGTCACCATAAAGTGTTCAACCATTCCGTAATTGATAGGCATTTGTTTTGTTTGCAGTTCTTTACTATAATAAAAAGTAAGGGTGTAAATATTTTCTATATCTTATTCAGTCCTTTCACCTGCCTGTTAGTGGCATCTGTCGGTCACAGGGTTTACACAGTTTAGTGACTTTTGGAGTACAATTCCAAATTGCTTTCCAGAATGGTTGCACCAATTCACACCTCTATCAATATACATTAGTGTGTTTGCCCACAGCTATTCTAACAGTTGTCATCTTTACTAATATGATGGCTGTGATCTCCATCACTATTTTTGGATTCTTCTTTGTTACATACTTTCCTCTTTCTCAGTCTTCCAGTAAGGTAAGGAAGAGTAGGATAGGAATTTCTCTTCCAGTTCAACAGAAAATGGTCACTTGCAGCAGAAGCACATGACAGGGAAATACTCTTAACTAGGTGAGCCTGAGACTAAAATCTATTGACTTTTCAATTCTGACTAGTGCTTCTGCCTTTCTCTCTTTCTCTCTCTTTCTCTGTCTCCCTGCCTCTGTCTCTGTTTCTCCCCCTCTCTTTTTTTTCTTTCTTTTATCTTTCTTCTCTCCTTCCTAACTTCCTTTCTTTCCTTCCTTCCTCCTTTTCTTTATTTTGTGGCCCAATGACTAGCAATCCTAAGAAATAGATATTTCCCTCCTTGGCAGGGTCAGAAATTTCCTGAGTTCAGGATTCTGGCATCAACTGAACAGAAGATTTTCTTTAAAAAAAAACAAACCTGCTGAAAGGATCATCCTTTATTGTAGGATTAAAGCTATGTGATGAAGGGCCAGGAGATCTGGATGTTGCCAACACTCCATGATAATTGCTATAAGTTTCTCAGATAATGCAGGTCTGAAGCAAATGAGAAATAGCTTTTCAGTAGTCCTACAAAACGGTTTTGGGGGAATATAACGAATTTCATGTGTTATTTTCAGTGTTTTCTGTTTCCTGTATTTATTTATGCATACCTTTGAGTTCTCTGTGTTTTATACAGTTTCTATGGTTAAGGAAATAGCCAGCTGTTCTGTCTATACCTGATGCCCATATTGTACATTGAATACCTTAGTGGAAAAAGAAGGGGAGACCCTGTGCATGAGCCATAACTAAGCTTTGCTTTAGAGTTCCCTGTACTTTTACCTTGGGCTGCAGGCAGAGCCAGAGAGAGCACCTGACCCTATTTGTCATCAGGCCTTCCAAGAATGACTCTGGTTCTGTGTGTTCCCTTTGGAGGTCCCCTGGGCTGCATGCAGGTGACAAAAACATTGGAAGAAGACTTTAATGGAGAAATATAACTAGTACAAGACAGTAAACAATAAAGTATTTGGTGGTACAGACTGTAAGTATAACAGGAGTCCCAAAATGGGAGAGATCACTAGATAATGGAATATGTCTAGGCAGTTGCTGTCATTGAAGAGATACAACTTGAACTAGGTCTTAAGGGCTGGACAGTAAGTACTTGGAAAAATAGAGAGGAATGAGACAGCATTCTGGACTGGGGGAGGAGCTGAAGCAAGCTAAAGTACAGAGGGGAGAATGAACATGGTATGCTCAGGAACAATAAAGAGACCAGTTTTAATAGAACAGAGGGTTCACGTTTGGGAGTAATGAGAAATAAGATTATTTAGATCAAAGCAAGATTAAATTATGAAGGTCTGGGGCAGCTGGGTGGCGCAGTGGATAGAGCCCCAGCCGTGAAGTCAGGAGGACCTGAGTTCAAATCCACTCTCAGACCAAACACTTGACCCTTACTAGCTATGTGACCTTAGGCAAGTCACTTAACCCCAGTTGCCTAAAAAAAAAAATTATGAAGGTCCTTAAAGTCAAAGATAAGAGTTGATATGATGGATAAGAGGGAGCTATCATAGATTCTTGAGTAAGCAACTGGATAAAAGTTGTGCTTTAAGAAGACTAGTCTGAATAAGATGAATTGGAAGGGAAAGAGAATAGTTAGAGAGAAACCAGCTAAAAAGTTAATGCAGTAATGCAGGTATGGTATAAAGGTTTCAAATGGGCAGAAAACAACTTCTGTTTTTCAATCCAATTGAACAGACATTTCTTAAGCCACCTACTACGTGTAAGATAGTCTGCTAGCTTTAGGAAATGCAAAGACCAAAACAAGATAATCTCTATCCTCATAGACCTTATATTCTACTGGGTGGATATAATAGGTGCCCAGAGGAGTAAATACAAGGCACGTTAAGAAGGAAAACCTAGCAACAGGGAAGGTTGGCTCCTAAATTGAGCCTTAAAGAAAAAAGGATAGGCAAAGGGAGAACCTAGGAAGGAGTGCCTCTCAGGCATATGGGACAGTGTATGTGAATGTACAGAGTTCAGAGAAAGCTAGTATTCCAGTTTGGCTGGAATATAGTAGAATAAGATACAATTTCTCTTCCCTGAACCACCTTGGCCCCAGTCTGAGTTTGCCTGTATCACTGCCCCTTTCTTCTTACTATACTCTCTCTCTCCAGTCCCACTCCTACCATTCATTTTTGCTCAAGTCACCTTTCTATCTACTCCCTGTGCCGTTGGCTACCTCTTCTCATCTCTTGTCCTGCCCCAGGTACTGTCCCTTACACCTAGAATGATGCATACCCTAGCCCATCTGCTCCCATGACACCTTCTTAGATTATGCCATTAAAAAGTGTTGGCTTAAAAGTCTCATGATGGAAAATGCTATCCACATCCAGAGAAAGAACTACAGAGTTTGAACGCAGATCAAAGCATACTATTTTCTCTTTTTTTTCTTCTGCTTTGTTTTGTTTCTTCTTTCTAGTGGTTCCTCCTATTGGTTTTAATTCTTTTTTGTAACATGACTAATATGAAAATATGGTTAATAAGAATGTATATGTAGAGCCTATATCAGATTGCATGCCATTTGGGGGAGGGAGGCATGGAGGGAGGGGGAGAAAATTTAAAACTCAAAAGCTTATGGAAGTGATTGTTGAAAACTAAAAATAAATAAATTAAAATATTTTTTAAAAGTGTTGGCTTTCCCTAAACCTGTTCCATCTAAGCATATGGCCCTCCCAACTTCTCCCATCTTTCTCCTCCTGAATGATATACTCAATACTTACTTAAGGAGCATGTAAGTACTTTACATCATCTCGTGTGTTTAATTTTCTCTCGTGCTGTTTATCTGTTATAAGTCAGGAGACATTTGTAGGCCACCTAACACAAAGAAATTGACTTAGCCACGGAATGCATGGCAAGGACATTCAACAAGGATATAGCATTGATTTATTCGGACACGGTTTTCCAACCTCTGCATTCACCATAGCGGCCCACTGGTATGCAAGGAAGAACCCCTGACTCTTCCTATACTGATTTTTGTACTTAGGCCACCAGGAACTAACTGCCTTGGTTCCCCTGGGTCCATAAGGTCTTGAGGAAAGTTTCAATACCTTTTAAGGGTTAGGCTTAGGGCTTCAGTTAGATGGTACAGTAGATAGAGTGCTGGGTCTGAAAACAAGAAGAACTGAGTTCAAATCTAGCCTCAGACACTTAACTATTTGTGTAATCCTGGGCAAGTTGTTTAACCTCTGTTTGCCTCAGTTTCCTCAACTGCAAAATGCATACAAAATTTGAGGCTCAAATAAGATATTTGTAAAGACTTAGCACATTGCCTGACACATAGTAGGCACTATACAAATGCTTATTCCTTTTCCTTCCCTGAGGAAAAACTGTTCTATCCTTGGGAGAGCAGGAGATAGTAGGGATTCAGGAAAAACTAGCCTCTGTAACAAGGATCCTAGTAGCTATCACTTCTCACATATATTCCTTTTTTTCTAGTGAGGCAATCGGGGTTAAGTGACTTGCCCAAGGTCACACAGCTAGTACGTGTCAAGTGTTTGGTCTGAGGCCGGATTTGAACTCAGGTCCTCCTGACTTCAGGGCCGGTGCTCTATTCACTGTGCCACCTAGCTGCCCCTTTCACATATATTCCTTAATATCTGCCTGGTCTGTCTCTGAATGGGAGTAGTAAGAGAAGAGCATGTTGTCAGTCAATTCAGAACATTAATGGAGCACTTCCCATGTCAAAACCACGTGCTGGGTGTTATAAGGACATCCAGAAAAAAAGAGGAGATGAATTCCCTGCCCCAAAGAGATCCTAGTTGAATCAGCACACACAAAAATGACACAGACCCAGAGAGAGAGAAATAAGGCCAGAATGAGGTCTGAGCTTCAGACACCAGTTTGGAGAAGAAGGAAATCAAAAGAGTTAAGGCCTGGAGAAAGGGGTTAGTTAGGGAAGTTATCCAGAGAGAAGGAAGTATGGAACTGAGTTTGGAAGGAGAAGATTGGATGTGAAGTTTGGATTCAGTGAAAGGGCCACACTTGAGGACCTAGAGGGCCATATGGTGGCCTCCAGGCCCCAGGTTCCCCACACTTGCATCCAGACTTAGCCATGCCAGAGGTAGTTGGTGATACAATAAATAGACCACTTAGCCTCAAGTCACAAAGACCTGACTTTGTTCAAATCCAAATTTGTTCAAATTCAAAAGTTTAAAATCAGCCTCAGACACTTACTAGCTGTGTGACCCTGAGCAAGTCATTTCACCTCCTGTCTGCCTGGGTTTCCTTGACCATAAAATGGGGATAATGAAAGCACCTACCTCCCTGGGTTGTTGTGAGGGTCAAATGACATATTTGTAGACATCTCCATTTGGATGCAAGGTCCACACATCAAAATTGATCAAGTTGGGGATCAGAGAACCTATGTGACTTTGGACAAGTCATTTAACTTTTCTGTGCCTGTTTCCTCATCCAAAAAAATGAGATGGCTGGATTAGATGGCTTCTAAGGGCTGTATGCATGTAATTATATGCAAAATAGGTACAAAATAAATCCAAAATCATTTTAAGATGGAGAGGCATTATAAGAGGCCTCATGCAAGAGGTAGGGCTTGAGCAGAACTTGAAAGGAAGTTAGTCATTCTAAAAGGCAGAGAAGAGGCAGGAGGAAGAACTGATGTAGTCATGGAGAGAGGAAATGGCATGTCATGTATAAAGATCAGCAAGGCCGATTCCATAAGACTGCAGCTTCCCTGAATGGGAGTAATATACAAGAAGCATGGAAAGGTAGATTGGAGCCAGATTGTGAACAGCTTTAAATGCAGGGGCTTATATTTGATTTCTGAGGCAATAGCAATCTACTAGAACTTCTTGAGAAAGGGAGTGACACAGTCAGAATGGTGCTTTAGGAAAATTACTAGCTACATGGAAGGTTTGGAGGCAGGGGAATTCTTGAGGCAGGAAGAAAGTTTAGGAAGCTGTTGCAGTAATCCAAGAAGTGATGAGAGCTTGAATTAGGGTGGTGGCTAGGAGAGTGGAGAGGAAGGAACAGGTGGAAGAGATGTCATGGAGATAGAATCGCCAAAGCTTGGCATGGGTTAGTTGGAAGGTGAAGAAAAGTAAGAGATCTAAGTAGACTCCAAGACTTTCAACATGGGTGATTAGAAGGACAGAATTGGGGACTCCCTTCCCCTCGACAGAAATGGGGAAGGTGGGAGAAGGGAAGTAAGGTTGTGGGAAAGATGAACATGTTAAGCTTAAAAAAATTAAAAAACATACATAAAAGAAAGATGAGCATGTTGAATCCATGTTGATGTCTATTATACCTTCACTTGGGGATGTGGATCCATGGCTCAACAGCAGACACTTATCTGTTTGACTCAGAGCAAGTCACTTAATTTCTCTGGGCCTCAATTACCTCAATTGGGAAAAGAGGGGATTATACTTGACGACCCTTCTAGCTCAAAGTCTGCGATCCCATAACCATCCAACACACTGCTGCCAGATTAAGAATCCCAAAGAGGATTTCTGACTATGTTTTCCCTACTCAGAAACCTTTGACGACTTCCCATTGCCAGTGAATTAGATCCAAACTATATTCAAGGCCCACTAGATGCTGACCTTAGCCTACCTTTCTGCTTTGATGCCACATATGTTCCAGCCAAATTAAAATACTTACTGTTCCTTAAAAATTCCTTAGGTTTCCTTACTTTTATCCTCTTCCTAGAGCAGACCTTTTTACCAACTCTACCTATATTTTGTTCAGTCTTTTCAGTCCTGTCTGACTCTTCATGAATCCATTTGGGATTTTCTTGGCAAAGATACTGGAGAGGTTTGCCATTTCCTTTGCCAGCTCATTTTTACAGATGAGGAAACTGAGGCAAATAGGGCTAAGTGCTTGCCCGGAGTCACACAGCTAGCATGTATCTGAGGCCAGATTTGAACTCGTTAAGATGAGTCTTCCTTACTGCAGGTCCTGAGCTCTATCCACTTCACCACCTAGGTGCTGTTAAGTTTATCCTACCCATTCTTCAAGGCTCAGCTCAAATGCTAACTCCTCCATTAAGCCTTCCCTGATCCCCTCACAGGTACTTCTCTGCACTCTTAAATCTTGTACTTTTGTCCTGCTTCATCTAATTATTTGTGTATTTGTCTTATTATTTATCAGTTGTCTAACTAGAGTTTCAAAGGGCATGGTATGGTCAGAAGAGAATTGGATTTGGAGTTAGAAGATATGGGTTTGCATCCCAGCTCTGCCATTTACCAACGTGGCATTGGGCAAGTCACTTAACATCTTTAAGGCTATTTCTCTATTCATAAAATGAGTAAACTGGGCTAGATGATTCCTAAGATCTTTTCCAGCACTCATTTCTATTTTCTTCTTCATATTTTTTTTTTATCCCTGAAGCATGTAACCATCCCCTGCACACAGCAAGCCCTCAATGAATATTTGCTGAATTGAATTAACAGCCCAATCCCAGTTTAGTGCCACTGGGTTATGAGGCTATTAGCCAGACAGACTGTGAGACTGATGGTAGGCATTGTATAACCAGACAATCAGCTACCAGCTTTTGAATCATAGGATTTTAGAAGTGGCATCTAATAATGCTGCAATTATATAGCAGCTACCGTTTCCTCTCAATGGTCTGGTGAGGTATAGGCAGCATATTATTTTCCCCATTTTACAGATGATAAAACTAGATCAGAGGAGTTGTGATTTATTTGCCTAAGGGTCACAAACATGAGAAGTAGAGGTGTAGAGACTAGAACTCCCGGGGTCTTCTGACTCTGTCTATCTCTCTGGCCCTTCTGAAACCTCTTTGTTTTACAGCTATATAATAAGGCCTTGTTACAGGATCTGGTGGAAGGACGGGATTGGAGAAGATGCCTCTGGCCCCCACTCTTCCCTTTCTGGCTCTATTTTCTCTTGGTAAAATGGAAGACAGGCTTTTCCTCTAGCCCATGATCAGGAAGGTCCCTAGGCCAAACCATGACCATCTCACTCCCAGTTATTTTTTTTTTCTCCTTACTCCATGTTGTCTTTAAGCTCTTGTCATCATCCCTGCCTCCTTTTATCTCCTTATCTCCCAGTCCACACTGCTTGTTGTTCCATTTTTCCCCTTCTGACCTCCCCTCTCAACAGGCCAATATTTCAGAACTGATATCAGTTCTGAATTCGGGACTCTCAGCACTGACCACCTACTAAACTAACCAGATATCTACAAACACATTTTATTTTAATAACCTCTCCTCCCCCCTCATTCCTGTGAGGAAGAATAAATGACCTCCAGCCTCCTTAATCACCCTCTGTATGAATGTTGATTCACTCTGGGGAAATTGCCAGAGCTGCCTGTTGAGGCTGCCACTGATGGGACCAATGTAGGATCCTTAATCTGGAGTATACGGACTCCCAAGGGGTCCATGGATAGATTTAGGTGAGGAGGGGTGTGAACTTGGATGGGAAAAAAATACATCTTTGTTTTCACTAACCTGTTCACTAAAATTTAGCATTTCCTTCAATTATTCAAATATTTAAAACTTGATTCATAGGCTTCTCCAGACTGCTGAAGGGGTCTATGACACAAAATAGGTTTAGAACCCCCGATTTACAGGACCCTGGCTAGCCCGGTGCAAAACTCCCACTATGCTATTTGGTTGCTGACTGCACTGAACACTCGAAGCAATAAGACAAAAAAAGAGGAGCCAGCTTCCTCTTTTTCCTAAGCTATCTCTTGCTTTAAGAGCCAATTCTAGAAACGTGTACTAAATACCTACTCCGTTAAGACACCTTGCTTGGCACAAATTAATTTGAAATGACAGAGTACTCAACAGCTGTTTACTGGGGGTAACTTCTAGGCATATACTGGATTTGTTTTGGGTTTGAGGGAATGAGGCTGGAAGGTCACAGGAATTCAGGTGCATTTGAACATGGAGATGAAAATGAAAAGACCGTTATGTAGTGAAAAGACCCCCTGGCTTTGGAACCGGAGAATCTTAGGTTGCTTACTAATTAGCCGTGTGACCTTGGGCGATGTCGCTCGTCCTTAGTTCCCTAAATTTGAAAATGACCGAGATGACCCTTAAGATCGATTCTAACCCTGAAGTCTATGATTGGGTAAGGAAGAAAGGGGAGAGAGACAATAATGCAGTGGGGAACTCTGGATTTGGAATCTGAGGACCTAGGTTTGAATCCCAATTCGGTGTGACCTTGGCCTACTTCATTCATCTCTAGGGACCTCAGTTCCCTCATTCTGTAAAAGGGAACTGGCCAAGATGATTTCCTCAGACCCTTTCTAGCTCTAAAGTGGATGACTGGTAAGAGAGAGTATTGTGCAGGAAAGAGAACAGGACTAGCACTCCAATTCAGAAGCATTATTCCATGCCTCTCAAGTGCCAAGCACTGCACTAAGTGTGTGTGTGTGTGTATACACACAGATACATATATACACACGTGCGTATATAGGTACGTATGTATACATGTATATAGATATACATATACAGTCTATACATACACATGCACGTTTACTTATTTTTATGAGTGTATATCCGTTTGTGTGTCTATGTCCGCATAGACACACACATAAAAACGGGGTGTGGAACAGGTCCGTTGCAGTTCTCAAGTGGAGAGGGATGTTTGCACATCCAGGCGGGGTGGAGGGGGGGTAGACTGCAAGCTTTTGGAGGGTAGGGCCCCTGCTTTCTCCCGATTCTCTGGCCTGCAGACCTTCAGAGTGTGAGTCAGTTGCGGGGCTGCTCCGCTGGCATTTAGTAAGGACCTGTTGATTGAGTGGTCCCCGGGGGCTGCCTACCAGCCTGCGGCGGCTGCAGCAGCTGCAGCAGCAGCGGCAGCAGGAGCGAGCGCACGCGCGTGTGTGTGTGGAGGTGCATTGAGGGGTGCGGGGGGGCCCCCCTCATCTCTCCAGCCCCCCGCAGAAAGGGGGAGGGGTGCGAAGACCGCAGCGGCCGGGCACGTGGCTGGAGAAGCTGGGGGCCCCTCCTCCCCCTCTCCTGCTTTCTCCCCTTCCCCTCCCCGGGCTGGAGCGGAGGGCCATAAAAATGCAGATGGAGGATCGGTGTGAAATAACGGGCCCATATAAATCCCTCTGCCGCCCGCCTGCAAGATGGATTGGCCGCATTGAAATTCCTCCGCGAGGATAATTAAACTCGGGGCCTCATCCGGGCAAAATTACATCGCTGTAATGGCGTCGCTCGGGGTCCCGGGAAATGGCTCGGCGGGCTTTCAGCGGCGGGTTTTATCGCCGGCCGGGGTGTGCCTGGCTGCGGCTCGCCTCTCCTCCGGGACCGTAAAGCTGCTGCCGTGATTTATCCTCCCCTTCTCCCAAATCCGATTAAATGGAGGAGCTCGGGGCCGGGGCGCCGCGGGGCCCGCCAGGCAGCCGGGAGGGGGCGGCGGGAAGGACGGGGCCAAGGAGGGAGGACAAACGGCTCCTCGGAGGGAGGCGAATTTGCCTTTATTTACAGCCCAGGGTTTTTTTCCACTCTCTCCTCACCCTCCTCCTTTTTTTTTTTTGTCCTTTTCATGGGGGCCGAGTGTGTGTTTCCCATCTTTCCCCTTGCTTTCCTGGAAGCACGATGGTTTGGGTGCGGGGTGGGTGCTAACAAGTGGAGTCTGAGATGGAAAAAGGGAGCTTAGAACCCCCCATCCTTGGGGGGGGGAGAGAGGGAGGGTGGGAAGGCCTTCTTCAACCTTGAGCAGATAGAGTAGATAGGCAGACACAAGGGAGGAATAGGACGGCTTGGAGTGTGATAGGACAGGTCTAGAGCTGGTGCAGAGGTAAGGGGTACCCACCTAGGAGGGGATATCGCTAAGGGGAAGAAACACTGGCCCGTAGTGAAGCCGTAAATTGTGCAGGGGGTAACATGAGGGGCAGATAGCTTCCCACTGGGGTAGTACATGCTCAGGAAATGATATGGGAATCTAGAGCGAGAGTTGGCACGCTGCAAACAGGGGTGCTTGCCCTGGAGTAGAAATGGAGAAGGGAAGCAAAGATGCCACACCTTGTGGGAGTGGAGAAGTTCCCCAAAAGATGAGATTGTGGATAGTCTTTCGGAGATGCCACTCCACCCAATACCTGCCTAGATGAGATGGGAGTGGAACCCAGAGATGGCACACCTGGGGGTGGGGGAATAACTAAGATGATATGGGGGATGGCAGCGATTGCATGCCACGGGGCAGTATTTGTTGAGGAAATGAGAAAAAGGGGCAGGTAAAGAGGAGGGAGAACGGTAAGGGATTGAATAGCTGCTCCGAACTCTGTCAGGTGGTTAAGATGACCTCCCAAGTTCATTCCAACTCAGCCCCCTACTCTTTCGTTTGCTGGGTCACTGAACCAGCCCTTTCTCTAGTGGCTGCTACCAAGTAGGAAAGAGAATTCCTGACATTTTCACAGCTTAAGGTTGGCAAAACTTTACATACATTATAGCTCGCTTGATAATTAGCACATTACATTTACATACACCATCTCATTTGATAAAAGAGCAACCACCACCTTCCTTTCTTCCTCCCACTTAAAAGGAAAAACACGAAAAATGAGGCTGTCACTTAGAGCTTGGCATTTTGCAGCTTATTTGCCCATTTAATGGGTTTCCCCTTGGGCAACTCCTGGACAGTGATTCTAAAACACTTAAGCTTCCCTAAGCTGCATAAGTGTTAAGGATGTAGGGGTACTGGAATATTTAATGATACAGGAATATTTAATGGTACAGTTCTGGTAATATGCAGCACCCCAGTCTCGAAGGCTGTGTTTCAACTGTTTGACTCTGCGCATGTTCGGGAATGTGCCTGTCGTCTATATTCCCGTTGCGGTCTAGAGCAAACTGCAGACCACGTTTTGTATGCAACTCACAACTGCCTAGCGTCTACCCCAGGTCGCCTCTGGTTGTAGCTCCAGCCTTCGAACAGCAGATGGCGAGACGGACTGCCTGCCTCGATGTGGCTGGAGGGCGGCGCTGTAGCGTCTCTCCAACTCTTGAGATTTCGGTCGCTCTGTCCTTCCCGACGCCACTCGGTGGCAAAAGGCACGCGTGCGTCAGGCCGCACGCCTCTCTTCCCCCTCCCCCTCTCTGTCTCCTCTGCTCTGCCGGCAGGTAAGGCCCGGGGCCTGGCTCCCGCTAGGTTTCGCGTACATGCCCGCAAAGGATCCCACTTCGCGCCGCTGCTTCGCGGAGTCTTCCCTGGAACACCCCCGACCCCAGTCCTCGCATTATCCCTCACTCCCCAACCCTGGCGCCCCGAGACCTCCCCTTCCCGCGCGCCGGTGACCTCCAGCCGCGCGGGTGTGGCGCCATCTTGGGCTTCAAGCATGAATGGGGGGGGTAGGAAGGGAGAACGAGAAAGAGGGAGTGGGGGAGGGTGGGGTCCTCCATCCTTCCTTCCGCCTTCCTGGGTTTCGCTCGCCATAGGCCCCGGTGCGGGCCGCCTCCCTCGAGGCCTTCCTCCGGTGCCCAGGCCCGAGGCTGGGCGCACCACCCCCTCCCCGGCGCCGGCTGGGCCTCCCAGGCCCCCGTAGCCCGCTATGCAGATGTCACTTGGTCATGTCCTTTAGTCCCGGAAGCCGCCTCCCAGGCGCCCACGTGAGGGGCAGGCTTCCTCCTCCCCTGGCACTGCACCCCAGGGGCCCTCCCTGCAGCCTGACCCCTCCAGAGGCCCCCTCTTGTGCGAGGATCCTCCCTAACTGAGCCCCAGGGGAGCAGGTATAAGACAACCTGAGCCCCCCCAGCCAAACCTCGTGGGCAGGTCCTGTCAAGAAGTCAGAGGACTCCAAATTTGTCTTTTAGATATTCTAACCTCAAAACCAACCCCTGAGGTATCTCAAGTGATCCAGACTTTGTCCTTCTACACAGTTCCCTTTCCCCTCATGTACAGGCTGAAACTGAGAGTGATACAGAAGTGAAAAGTCAGGGAGGAAGCCAATTCATAGGATCTGAGGATTGGAGAGCTGCTAGCAACCTTTGAAGTTACTTAGTTAAAACCCTTCGTTTTGTATGAGGAACCTTGAGGCCACTGCTGAAGTGACAACTAAAGTCTCACAGGTAGTATCTTACATGAACCCCCAAGTCTTCTGATTTCAAGGCCAGGGCTCTTTACTGCTCTACCATCCGGTTTCTCTGTTAGAGGTAGGGCCAATGTAGCAGTTCACCAGGGCATCTTTCCCTCAGAGTTTTTCTAAAAGTTGTCTGAAAGTGGTGTCTCATACCCCCAACAGCGTTGTTTTCAGGGGTAAACAAAAGGTACAGCCAAGGTCATGCTGCAGCAGAACCTAAATGGAACTCCTCAAGGTCTTGTCTCCTTGTCCTGTAACTTTCTTTTTATTCACTCGTGTTCCCTGAGTGTTCTCAACTTCTAAGTGGTCTTGGTAAATAGAATCAAATCTCATAATTTGAAGGAAAGAAACTTAGCTTTAGCACTTTTACTCTCCCCCAAAGGGGAGCACTCAGTCCATGTTTGGTAGACCAGTAGAGATGACCGTTGCCTCACCTAGGGCCCATTGCCTTGAAGATACACTGTTATAATCCTTAATGTCAGGCTTTAAGCAGGGAGACCAGCCAGTGTGGACATGAGCAATGTGACTAAGCAAAACAGAGACCAAAGTAAGTTTCAAACCAAGGGAAATATGAGAGACAAGAATTGGGCAGGCATTGAAGCAGATTAATACTGAATAGTTAACATTATTATAAGGAGCAAACTGTTAGGTTATTAGTTATAACTTTTGTTCCCTAAAAGGGAACATGACTCTAATATCTTAAAACAGGGGTTCCTAACCTAGAATCTATGAAGTTTTTTTTTTAGTATTTTGATAACTTTCAATAATAATTGGTTTCCTTTCTAATCTGTGTATCTTATATTATGCATTTAAGACTATTCTGAGAAGGGATCCATAGTCTGCACCAGACTGCCAAAGGGGTCCCTAATATAAAAAAAGTTTTAGAACCCCTCCCTTAAAGTCAAAGTCCTGACATGTAAGTATTGTTGAAGTCTAATTTTTATCACTTAAGTAAATTCACTGTGAAACTCATACTTGCTGTGAAGTCTTTTAATAGATAACTACCTATTTACAACTTTGAGCACTGATCAATTAGAAAAGACATGTTAGTAGCTGTTTCCTCAAACTGGGAGGTGAAATCCCATAAGGAATTACTGATCATTTCAGTGCATTTATTATTTCTCCTGTAGCTTCTTGAAGTTATCTTTTTTTTTTTTTTTGGCTAGGTAATAGGGTTAAGTGACTTGCCCAGGGTCACACAGCTAGTAAGTGTTATGTGTCTGAGGCTGGATTTGAATTCAGGTCCTCCTGAATCCAGGGCTGGTGCTTTATCCACTGTGCCACCTAGCTGTTCCTCTTTAAGTTATCTTTGATTAAACTGAAGCATAAGGCAGGACAAAGTTGGACCTGAAAAAAACTTAGATATGAAGACTTTGTATTTAAGTGCTTGGAGCCACGATACTTCTTGCCCTCTTAGGTTATGAAAGTGATAACTATAGTGGCCTAAGTTTGCTTATTATGGTAATGTCAACTTTCCAGCACTAATCTGCCCTGGCCCCACTATGGGTCTCCTTTCATTTAAAAATTGAAGCATCGAGGTAGGCAAATGGTTCCAGGTTATGCAGTGACAAAACTGTATAAGGAGCCCATAGGTTCTCCATCTCTGTCAGTGACTTCCAAAGGTACATAAATGGCTTTTCTTAAAGGGAAAGCTCATCATAGATCCAGGCAGCATGGTATAGAACCTAGTTTCAAGTTTGAATCCTCCTCAGCTTATTTATCCCCTTTGATTCGTTTTCTTCACCTGTAAAATGAGTTTAGTGATACTATCTGCTTTGGAGTTGTAAGAATCAAATTGTGTGTGTGTGTGTTTCTAAAAGAACTAGATAAAGGGCATTCTGTGTAGTATCCTCAACTAAACTAACTTAAGAATACTAGAATCTGGGCTGGAGGGAAGTTTTGGAGATGGAATAGCAGTTATCAGACTAATAACGAGTACATTATCCTGAATCTTAAGACCCTGCTTTCCTCATATTGAAGTCAAGTCTTCAAAGGGCTGTGAGCCTTGGTTAGAGATGCTGTAAATTATAAGGACCAAATCTTGGTGTTTCTGAGGGGAATAGAGTCCTAGTTTCTTACTTTTTGTTGTTTCTTTTTGGGGGGGGTGAGGCAATTGGGGTTAAGTGACTTGTCCAGGGTCATACAGCTAGTAAGTGTTAAGTGTCTGAAACTGGATTTGAACTCAGGTCCTCCTGACTCCGAGGCCGGAGCTCTATCCACTGCGCCACCTAGCTGCCCCAGATTCCAAGTTTCTAATTAAACTTCTGTGTCTAATTTTAGTAAAGTTGGAATGGGATACTTCCTCTCTCTGATTCTCTTGCTTTCTCCTTTTTGAAATGAGTACTGCTGCTTCTGAAGCCCCACTTTTATTTCAGTTGAATTTTCTGAGTGCCCTTTCAGCTGTCATTGGTTTACTTTGTGTAATAAATGAGGAGTAATTCTGATTTCTAACACTGCTTTTATGCCCTCAGCTCTTCAACTTTGCCCCTCACCCCGAGAATGTACGCCTGCGCCAAGTTCATCTCTACTCCTGCCCTTGTGAGTAGCTGACAGTCAAATGGGGGGTGGGTGGGAAAAGGAACAAAACCTGTTCCATCCTTCCACTTACAGTTGTCTTTGTCATCAGACCTTGTTCCTCACAGCTAGGCTGTGGGGAGGGGTACTTTCACCTGGGGAAGTGACACCCTCTGGGACTCCCTTGCTATGGTAGTCTGATATGGAAGTGAATTCAGCAAGGTAAGTGAATGTTCACTTGAGTCCCAAATCTCTAGACCATTTCCATTCATGCAACTCCCTGGGGAAAGTGGGATATAGACCTGGGAATCTGGGTTTGGAACCTAACCACTCAGTGGCTGTTGTGTGTACTTTGTGTCCCTCTCCTTTTTTTGTGTGTGTGAGGCAATTGGGGTTAAGTGACTTGCCCAGAATCAACACAGCTAGTAAGTGTTATGTGTCTGAGGCCACATTTGAACTCGGGTCCTCCTGAGTCCAGAGCTGGTGCTCTATCCACTGCACCACCTAGCTGCCCCTGTGTCCCTCTTAAAGCCCTGCACTGATACCTTATGTGTGTAGAAGTGACAGTGAAGGTTGTGACCCTAGTTTCTCTAAAGCTATGCCAGCAAAGTACAGTCTGGCAAGTGTTACCAAGGTCGAAAGGAAAGGCATCCATGGCAGGCTCAGTAGCTGCCTGTGTCTGTTTAGCAAGGACCAACCTTGCTAAGTTCCTCGAGGCTCAGCACCAGGCTGGCTGCAGATAGAGGAATGTTTGCAGCTAAATTATCAGAGGGGTGTGAACTGTATCAGTGAAGTACCCACTGCAGTGAAATCACTAATATTTAAAATGTCCAGGGAATATTGTGTCACCCAAATTCAGTCAATAATGTGGATGAAGCTATAGCTGTGTACAGAACCCTGTCCTGTATGGGTGCTAGAATAACTAGAAGAAAGAAACACAGTTCTTTCCCCTTGGAGAACTTATGGTCTAGTTAGGGGCAGGCCATATATTATTATAAAGCAAAGAGGAAGCATAGCTTAGAAGATAGTGGTTTTAAGTCCTGCCTCTGACATATTGTATTTGTGACCCTAGACAAGTCATCTAACCTCAGGAATCTTTGTAGGACTCTTTCAAGTTGCAGAAAAATAGTGCCAACTGATTAATCCACATTTCCCGAGAGTCTACTCTATGCAAATCACTAATGACATTGTGCATAGTAAAAGAGTGTTGAGATTTGGGGTAGATTAATCTGTGAAGATTGCACAGGTGATCTCATTTCTTTTAAGGAGTGTTTTTAAAAGTAAGTCCGTTTTTGCCTTAATCCCGGGCTTCCTTCTTATGTGATGATGCAGCCTTGGTCCTTCCTGCCTGTGGAGTGAGTGGGAAAGGAATTTGAATGTGCCTCCTAGTTCCCACAAGCAGTGGGTTTGTAGGGAGTAGGGTCTTCTTGTAGCCTGGGGCCTGCTGATCTCCACCCCATGGATAGGGGAGGAGACATGTTTTAGTTATTATCTAAAACTTGAAATTGAGCTCTGGGAGAGATGAGTATGGTGGGAGGACTGGATGACAAGGAAGGGCAATCAACCTTTCTGTGGTAAGGCAGTGAGCCACCAGGAGCATTCTAGGCAATCTCCGTGACATTTTTGCTTCTTTTCTGCCAGGTGAGGAGCAGCTCTCAGGTGCTGAGTAGACCATTATCTGCAGTGGTACACAAACGGCCAGAGGTTCGGACAGATGAGGTAATTCGACAGTGAAGTTGAGCTTTGACCATGGGGGTCATCAGAGAGGAGAATGCTTACTTGCTTAGGCCAGCAGGGGGTGTCCTGACATCAACCCAGATGAGTGGGACTTTGGTATGGGGGGTTTTGGGGGAGCCAGTGGTTTTAAATGGAGATAGAAGAGGTAGTAAAACCTGCCCACTGTTTAGGTCAGGGCTTCTTAATTTTGGGTCCATGAACTTTTTTTTTTAAATTTTGATAACTATATCAATATAATTGGTTTCCTTTGTAATCTTGTGTATTTTATACATTTAAGAACATTTTGAGAGGGGGTGCATACTGGTAAAGGGATCTCTAACACAAAGAAAGGTTGTTTTAAACCCTTGTGACCCTAGACAAGTCATCTAACCTCAGGAATCTTTGTAGGACTCTCTTTTCGGTTGCAGAAAAATAGTGCCAACTGATTAATCCACATTTCCTGCTCTTGAACTTTAGTGACATTCTAAAAGACTGCCTGTGTGTGATACTGATACCTGCCTTGTCCCAGTCTAGACCTACAATTAGGAAATTCTAGCTCTTGGGTTTTTAGGAAGCAGCTTCTTCTAGGGCACCAAACTTGGTTCAGTTCCCTGATCTGTCTCAAGCTTCCAGACATCCTATTAATCTGGTATTTGACCATACATGAATGTATTCAGATTTCATCTTCTCAGCATCTTTTTCCACATATCAGAACTTTACAGTGCTGTGAAGGATGTTTTACAGTTTTGAGGAACAATCACTAGGACCTGGTAAGGCAGGCTACAGTGTGGTTCTGGTGCAGAAACTCATGATGTTTTTCAAGGTGCCTTCCCCTACAGCCTAATTCTTTCTCTCACAGAACCTCAGCATTTTGGCAGCATCAGGTCCCTTGACCTCACTTGTCCCCAGATGTGGATTCCAAACTAGCGCCATCTCAAGGGACGTTGACACAGCAGCCAAGTTCATCGGGGCTGGGGCTGCCACTGTGGGGGTGGCCGGCTCTGGAGCTGGGATTGGGACTGTGTTTGGAAGTCTCATCATTGGTTATGCCAGGTAAGGTAGGGATTGGAGAGTAAAGATCTCATTGGTTAAAATGGGGTTTCCAGGGTGTGAATTTAGCTGGCACTTTCTGAGGGGGTGGGGGGGACGACGGACACCTAAATCTTTAGATGAAATAGAAGCAAAGTTTGGTTTTATGGATGTGGGTCCTATTCCTTGGGACCACCTCTGGCTTTCTGTCTCCCCCAGTCTGTAGCTTCCATATCACCTTTCAGTGTTGCTGTCCCACAACTCAGGGAATACCTTATTGCCACTTCAGCCTGCCCCATTGCCACTGAGATTCTGAGACTGTCTGCTCCCCAAAGACTTTTGGTAACTCATTGTTAGAACTAAATTAACCCTCCAGAGACCAGTAAGTTCTCTTAATACCAGTGGGGATATAAGGTTATTTTCCTGGATTTTTCCAAAGGAGACCTAGTTGTCCTGGCATAGTTACAATACAAGAGTACAATATGGTGTTGATGTGCCAGTCAGAATCTCCCTGATGACCAGAACTGAACAAACTGGATTAATGGGTAGCATCATTGAAACTGGGAGTATATATTTCCTGGTTGCATTTCTATCTTCCCAACTATCTCTTCACCTTCAGATTAGAATGATCACCTTTTGTAGGGGGTATAAGATCCTTATGTTCTGGCCATATTTTAAATGAAAGAAGGTTGTCCTATTCACCGATCCTCTTAACTGCTTAGTCCATTCTGTTCTAGGGGGCTTCTTGTGGGACCTGGCTGCTGAATGCCTAAAGCCAGGAGCTACTCAGTGCTAAATAGAAACAGATGGTGGGGATAGTGGATTTTTTTTTTTTTAATTCCCCTTTGAGGTGGTAATATTTGGATAAACAATGCTAATGAATCATGGATTGGTTAGGATTCCCATTAAATCTCTGCAGAGCAGAGCAGCTTATTCTCTGAAGCTGATAACTGGGCTAAGATTCACCCACATGGCCAGACTTTGGTGTGATCTTTCTCATCCTAAAAGACAAATCAGTAGGTTGACCACTTTGGTATTTGAGATAAGTGCCAGACAGGTTTCCTTACCCTTCTCCTATTGATATCTTTATTATCCCTTTTGTGTCCAAGGAACCAGACTCACCCACCTTTCCTCCTCCCAGGAACCCCTCCCTGAAGCAGCAGCTCTTTTCCTACGCCATCCTGGGCTTTGCCCTGTCTGAGGCCATGGGGCTCTTTTGCCTGATGGTGGCCTTCCTCATCCTCTTCGCCATGTGATGGAGCCATTTCTATCCCCCAGTGTTTCTGAACGTTCCTCCTCGTCATCCTGGTCCTTCCATGTCTCTTCCAGCCTGTGTATACCTCCCCTTCCATCTTACCAGGCAGCCCTGGGGAAAGCCGTGGGTCAGGGTTTGACAGAGGGAAGACAAATAAATACTGTATTAATAAGCTGTTTCTTGGGTCTCTGTGTATGCTTCTTTTGCATTGTTAACTGAATAAACCTCATTGAGAGGCTTGGAGGATGGTAGTGGTGGAAAAGGGTGAGCCCCACTTCCAAAGTTCCTGGGCTTCTGCATCTCCTGGATTCATTTTCCTTTTTCTGTCTTGGGAAAATGAATCAGAATTTTAGAGATTATTCCTTTTATTTGTTAGTACAAGTTGTTAACTCACCTTGGATAGTTAGGCTAGTGACTTTATAATGCCAGCATAAGGTAACCTGCTGTTCCTCCTTCCAATTTCTGCTGTGTCAAGCTAATACAATAGACTTCTGGTTCCTTCCACTCAGATCTGTCTAATACACCACTGCCAGATAAATGCCCATAAAGCTCAGCCGAATTGTTACTCATCTTTGTTATCCCTTGAGAGCCACATGCCTATAGGAAAGACTTGATAAAGGTTTGTTGAATGCATCACCTAGCCTAACCCCATTTTACAAGTAAGAAAACTGAGGTCTAAGAATAGAAATAACATACCTAAAATTACAACTCATTGATGGCAAAAGAGGTCTAATGATCCTTTCTTTGGTATTTTTTACAATTTACCACATTGCAAGGCTTTTTCAAGATCTGACGATCTTTGGTTATTCTTTTATTTTCCTAGTTGAAGTGGGTAGGCAAGGGTAAGAACGAACAGGATTCTCTTAAATCATGAGGTGGGTTGGTAGGAGGGAAAAATAAAGGCCAAAACAGGAGAAATTAATTTTAAATTAGAGAAAGATAAAACATGAAGGAGGAGTAGCTTTTTAATCCAGTTTGATTCAACCAGCATTCACCTTTCATGTGCTAGGTACCGAATGGGGGTGGGGGTGGGGAACTCTGGGGAAGAAGATGTATACAGAGGGTGATCCAATCTTGGATCATTCACCATTGATATTCCTAGTGGAATTGGGGCTACAGGGTATATTGTCTTGAGGTAGAGAACACTTCCTTGTGAACTTAGGCCTAATGTTGGTATAGACGAGGGCTGCACAACATACTGCTTGTGACCTGCTAAAGGATTTCAGGCAGCTCTTAAAAAAATGTAGGGTTGCCACTGTACACTTTCCTGTTTGTCACATGACCTGAGGCAACCAACCATTGTCAGTCTGTCCAGTCTAACCTATGTGTGGCCTGAAGAAGTTTAGCCTATTTGAATTTTGGCCCCTACCCACTGCCAAATTGTGCTGGTCTGATATAGATGAGAGAACCCTAAATGTGATTTCTAGTAGAATAAGCCCTGGCCTTATTCCACCAACTACCTTTGAGCCATTGGTGTAAGAAAGACTTCACTGAATGAGGGAAAGCTCTCCCTCTGTACAAGGTACTGTCTGTAAATTCGAGGCCCTTTGAGAACCGCCCCCTTCCCTAGTTCTCTTTGCCCTACCCTGATGTCATCGTTGCTCTAACTAAAACATATCCTTGACTTCTCTAATTTTCTTGCCCTTTAATTCTTTTTTTTTATACACATTAATACTTTACCTGGCTGGGACAACACCTGATTCCTTAACACCGTGACTGCTTCAGTTAGTAACTTGAAGACTTTACTTTTCTCTAAGGTGGATGATGAGATGGTGTTGCAAGATGTAAATTCCTTCAGGAGGCTCCTGGACAACCCCAATCCTTTGGTACCTGTGCCCAAGAGATACATATTAGCAGTCCAAGTTTAAAGAGATTGAGATTGAAGGGGAAAGCTCTTCTAGCTGAGGAGCTAAGTCTAAGGTTAGCTATACGTGCCCCTAGGTTTTCCTGGGTCCCTCTTCAGCTTTGATCCACAGTGAAGTGTTGCTATACTTTTTGATTTGTCCTTGTGGCCTTAGAAAGGTGACCTGATTGGAAATCATGAGATAGAGGTTTAATCTCAGCTCTGCCACTGGCTTTGATAATTAGGCAGTCACTGGTTTCCATATCTATAAAATGGGAATAATCTTGCTCCAGGAACTGTCCAAGGATTAATGGGCCCTGAGTTCTAGTCTTAACTCTACCACAAACTGTATCTAGTGAGCAGGTAACTACCTCTCTGAGGTAGATTTTCTCCAGTGTTTTAATCTAAAAGTCACTATTTTGGGCCTTGATTCTCTCATTTGTAAAGTGAGACCCTAAAATGAGAGCTCAGTTCCCCTTCCTTTATTTTGTAATGTGTCATTTACAATAAGTCCTTTGTGCAGCTTTCACTTAGGAATCCAGATTTCATTTTATCCTTAAAACTGAGCAGTAGCTTCTTTTTTATCTTTGGAAAAAGAAAATTTTTTTTTTACTTTAAGAGAAGGAAAAGTTGACACTAGAAAGAGCACTGGTTCAAATTCTGGTGCAGCATTTATTGGGTGACTAATCTTTCTGGACCTCAGCTTCTGCAAATTTAGAATAAAGAGTTGGTCTAGGTCAGTGGTATCAAACTCAAATAGAAATATATCCCTGCAGGTCACATATCGACTTAGAGAACCACAAATAGACATTATCTATGTTGGACTGTATTTTTTATTTTGTTAAACATTTCCTAATCACATTTGAATCTGATTGTGGCCCACTCTGAAGTCTTGACATTGAGTCAGACACTTCTGGATTAGATGATTAAGTCCCATCTAGCTCTGTGTCATACAATATATAGTCTCTAAAGTCTCTTCTGATTCCAATAATTCTTTAATCTTCTAATTGTCTTCATATCAGTGGTCCAAGGACCTGAGAGTATTCCACAGAGAGCTTTTCCTAATTTCTGGGAAAACCAGACAGTGGTTGGGCATGGAGTGGTTTGGAACCCATGAAAGCTTTTCTGTTGAAATGATGTCTCATCTCCCGGTCTTTTCAGTAGGTGTTTATGTGCCAGGAAGAGTGTCATTAAGTTTCTGCCATCCTAATTAAAAGTAGGTGATAATTGAAAATGATCTATATGCTAAGCAGGAGGAATCCTTTCCAGTCCCCCTGCCTGGGTATGTGTCTATGAGTTTAAGGTCTTTTGGGATAAGGAGAAAGCATATAGATCATTTTCAACACTGAAGGTTTGGGCCGTAGTTGCTCCAAAAGACTCAGAGGCAGCACTACTTTCTGTTCTGTAAGAGAAGTGAGCATTTTAAGGCAAAAAGTTTGGAGACTTTCCTCCTAAATCCTGAGAATGGTTAAGTAATAAATCTAGGGAATTCTTCACTTAAGGAAAGAGTTTAAAGAATGAATTTTTTTCAAGGTCTTCCTCATTCCAAGGCCAATGCTCTATCCATTTCACCATAAATGTTAGACCTTAGAAAGAGCTGACATCACACCTTTTTTTCTGACAGCTTCACATGTAACCTGAGAGAGAGAGAGCGCGAGCGCAGGAGCAAAAAGGAAGGTGGGTCAGAAGGAAAGATAAGGATGGTTTTAGCTTTCCTTTAGGTAAATATTACTTAAAATTCATTAGTAAAGTAGATTCCACTTTCTCTATTTCCATTAACCATACTGCCATCTTTATAAGTTGTTAGCTTTTTGAGCTATTGCCAAGTTCATTTTGGTCCACTGCTAAGTTTTCTTTTTGCCTCTGTTGCTAGTTAGGAGAGAAGTTTAGGGCCTTCTCTCCTCTCCTAAACCTAGTAAACTTGGGAATCTTGCTCCTCCCTGAGTCGGCCCAGCTCTGCCTCCCATCATGGATATTTATAACCAGTAAGCACTGGAGCATTCCAGGAACTGTGGCTGCTTTCAGAGAAACCACTGCTGCAGACCCTGTTCAGGGGTAGGGGGGAGGAGCACATGTGTAGAACCCAAGGGCAGCCTCCTGACTCTTCTCCTTGCAGCCCCTCCATGCCCCCCACAGCTTTTCCATCAACATCTCCCAGCAGCTGAACAGTGACTGAATTTCCAAAACACTAGCTTAAAGGGTAACCATGAGCTCAGTGCTCCCTTAGCAACAGCAAAAACAGCCAGTGGGGATCCAATTTAAAGGAAGTCTACAATAGTGGAAGGTGGCCGAGCCTGACAGGGGAGACCAAAATGGGAGTCAAAGACTTCTCGTTACACTGATAGACTTGGTAACATGAAGCTGGTTCCCTTCCCATGCTTTAATTTCCTGCCTCTGTATAGAATGGAACAGAGAATCCTTGCCTCCCTGAGATGTTACCAGGGATAACTGGGATCAAGTCCAGAAAGCGCTCACAGGGCTTGACGTTCATACTTTCTGTCTTTGCTCCGTTCTTCACTTACCAGTTTACCAGTTGGCACTTAGTTCAGAAATTCTCTAGGGTTTCCCCTTCTCAACAATCAAGTATTTATTAAATACCTACTTTGTGCCAGACACTGAGAGTACAAATAGAAAAGTTCTTGAAGGAGAATACAGTCTGAGAAAATACATTTTCATAGTCATAAAGGATATATGGGGGATGGAGAGAAAGACAAAGGGGCTAAGCATCTACTAAATACCTACTATGTGCCAGGTGCTATGCTAAGCATTTACAAATATCTCATTTGATCCTCACATCACCCCTGAGAACTACTATCATCCCCATTTTACTCATGATGGAACAGGTATACAGTTCAAGTGACTTGCCTGGGGTTATCCAAGTGTCTGAGACTGGATTTGAACTCATATCTTCTAGACTCCAGGCCTAGCACTCTTCCTTCACCATATACACATGTGTATGCATGTGTTTACATACACACGTGTATGTATGTATGCTCACCAAAAAATGCCCAGGGATGGGGGAAGGGCACTAACAACCAGAAAGGTCTCCTATTAAAGGAGGTAGCATTTGAGCTAGACCTTGAAAAGAGCCAGGGCTCCCAAGAGGTACAGGCTTGGAAGGAGAGCATTCCAGGCACAGGACATAGTATGTATGAGGAACAACAGCCAGGCCAGTTTGGCAGGAGACCAGAGTGCATGAGAACTAATGGAAGATCAGCTTGGAAAGATAACCTGGAGCCAGATTGTGATGGGCCTTAAAATGCCAAACAGAGGAGTCTGTATTGTATCTCAAGAGCCATGGAGAGCCCCGGAAGCTTCTTAAGCAAGGACATGACATGGTCAGACCTGTGTTTTAGGACTAGCAATATGTCACCTGGGGGACTTTAGATTGAATAGAGTAGACATTGGAGACAGGGAGACCAATTTCAGAAGGTTATTATAGTAGTACAGAGAAGGAGTGATGAGACTGTGGACTAGAGTGACCTGGCGTTGACTAATTTAGTTAATTCTGCTCTGGAGTTCAGTTTAGAGAAACCTGAGCAATGATGAATGTTGAATGAAGTTAAAATGGGAGCAAAAGATGAGATGGAGCAGATTCAGGCCTGGACTCTCCTGATAGCTCCAGTCCTCCCTCTTCTGCCAGTGAGCCCCCTTCTTAGGCAAATCTTTCTCCTATTACTAAGATCTCATATCCTATCCCAATCCCAAAGGAGTTAGAGTGATTCCTAAACATGTTGACATCTTTGGGCTGGGGGAGGGTGAGAAATTCAGGTACTGGGGACTCCCCTGCCTAGGGGGCCAAAGAAAAAAAGTAGGCAGAGAAGGAATCGTTCTTTTTCAGCTGCAACTGGAGAAAGGGAACAAATCCTTCACCAGGGAAGATTGTGTAAACAGCGCCTTTGGCTGAAGCCACAGAGTTGAGGAAGCAAAGAAAGAGGGCTTTGTTCTCCCCCACCCCAGTCACAGCACAATCGCAGAGCAGGGATTGTTTGCTTTGGCAAGGGGTTCCTGCCTGAAAGGAGGAGGCATTCTGCAGCCTGTGAGGCCTCCCATTGGGTTTTCCTCGTGGGGTTGGGGAGGAGACAACTTTCATTCTAAGTATCCTGCCCAAGCAGAGTGGCTAGAGACCCCAAAGGTCTGAGGGTATTTGGCCTGTTTTCTACCTTTGTTAGCCTCCTTCCCTTCCCACAGGATGTCAGTCAGACTTGTTCTTCCTGCCTTCAGATGCTGTTGGGCTGGGGTTCCAGCCCAGAAATAGTTGCATTGTATTGAGGGTAGAGGAGGCCACAGAGGGTGGGGCATTCCAGCTCTTCTCTCGATCCTTCTAGTTTTCCCCTTACCTCTTCTGTCTCCTTTGCTGGGACTCATTTCTTACCTGGCCCTCTAAATGTTGGCATTCTCTCAGTTGCAGTTCTGAGCCCTTTTGTTTTCAAAGAAGGTTTTAGAATTGGAAGATATAGATAAGGAAATCAGAGTCTGGAGAGGTTGTAACTTGCCCAGAGTCGTTTGGGTGGTAGAGTGTTTGAACCCTTCTCACTTCCCTTTGGCCACTACAATCACACCCATAACTTCAACTAACACCTCTAAGTAAGTGGCTCCCAAAGAGACATCATATGATAGCAGATTTGGAGCTAGACTGTCCTCTAACTTTTTTTTTATTATTAATTAATTTATTTTTAGTTTTCAACAATCACTTCCGTAAGCTTTTGAGTTTTAAATTTTCTCCTTCCTCCCCGAAAACGGCATAGAATCTGATATAGGCTCTACATATACAATCCTATTAAACATTTTCACATTAGTCATGTTGCAAAGAAGAATTTGAACCAATAGATGTCCTCTAACTTTAAAGGTTATCTACCAGGCCCCTCATTTTACTGATTACAAAAACTGATATTGCAATAGAAAGAATGTTGGAATTAGAGTATTTGGGTTCATATTTCACCTTGACATTTACTACCTGTGTGACTTTAAGCAAATCACTTAACCTCTGCGGGTCTCAGTTTCCTTATCTGTAAAATGAGGATGTTGGATTGAAGGTGGTCTCTGATAATCATTCCAACCTTTGATCAATGCTCCTGTGGTTTATATGGCACTTAAGGTTGAAAATGTATACATACATATAAATATATACATATATATTATATTACATGCATGTATATTTTTTTTTTCAGTTGAGCTTCAAAAATCCTGTGGAGTCAATACAACAGGCATTATTCTGTCTTATAGATGAGGAAAATAAGTCTCAAAGAGTTTAACCGACATGCCTGTAATAACAAAGTTTTAAGTGTCAAAGCCAGGTCTTCCTGACTTCAGATCCAGCACTCTAATCTACCCATGGAAGCTGAAGCCCATACAAGTTAAAAGTGGCTTATCCAATAACAGCTGTGATTCAAACCAAAGCTAACACCTTTCACTGTGCTTTTGCCTGAACCTAGCTTATAAATTCTTGACCTACATTTTTAATTAAGTATCCAGATGTGTTGTCGAACCTCAAACTCAACATGCCAAGTAAATTTTCTTCCCCCTAAAACATGTTGTCTTTCTGATTTCCTTATTTCAATAGTGCCACCAATCTCCCTCATCAAGGCTTGAAGATCTCAATGTCTTTGAATGTTCCCTCTCCCTCACTTCCCATATTCAATCAAGTCCTGTTGATTCTAGCTCAAAAAATACCTGTTACATCTGTCCCCTCTTTTCCATTATCCCCAGTTCCTTACCTCTAGTACTTGCCCCTTCAAATTCATCCTACTTACCACTGTCAGATTCATCTTTTTAAAAGCACAGCTCTGAATGTCATTCCTCTGCTCAAGATCTTCAAATGGCACCCAGTTTGCCCCCCAAAAAAATACCACATTTCTCAGTAGGTCATTTAAAGCAGCTGTGAGTCAGTGCCTGGCACATAGAAGGTGCTTAATAAATGTTGACTGCATTGAATTGAGCCCCTCTTCACCTTTAAGGATACTGAGGCTTGAAAAATTTTGACCTTTTGAAGATCATATTCCAGATCAGAAAACCAGATTTTCTGATGCCAAATCTCATGTTTTACCCACTTCTCTAAGCTGTTTGTGTGGCATGTCACTGACCTTCCATCCCTTCCTTGGGCAGCATTTAGTCCACAGGGATCCAGGGATGTGGACTTTTAATAAAATACTTTCCAAGTAAGGAAACAAGCACTTACTAGGGGCCAGGCACCACGCTAAGGGCTTCACAAATCTTATCCCACTGCATCCTCACAACCCCGGAAGCTAGGCGCCATTTATCATCCCCATTTTATAGCTGAGGAAACTGAGGCCGAAGTTAAGTGCCTTGCCCTGGGTTACCCGTTTAGTAGGTATTTAAAGCTGAATTTGAACTCAGGTCTTCTGACTCCAGGCCCGTCGCAGTGATCCGGTGATTCAGAGGGGTGGGAAATGCACACAGGAGGAAAAGCCTCCTATCCCAAGTCTACCCTGAGACGCTGAGATACTTTGCTCATGACAGCTGTAGCTCACAGGGAGATAAATGTGCCTAGGCGCTTTACGGTCTTTTGGTAACTCAGGCTCAGGCTGCGATCCTCTCCAAACTCTCAACGTGCATTCCTTGTAACCACTAACTCTCCCTGAGTAGCTCGGAAATCTACAAACCCGCGGGCGCAGGCCCTTTTTTATAGAGTTCTTCCCAAGCAGCCCAGCACGTGCTAGGCGTCCGCGCTCCTCCCTACCCGAGGCCCCGCCCCTCCGGTGGCTCCCTGGGTCTGCCCCTGCAGATCCCGCCCTTCCCCCACCCTCTCCTTCGCCCTCCCAACCCTGGGGACATCTCGCGAGAGGTGAGCGCGCCAGGCCGAACGGGAGTAAAGTGTCTGCTCCGCTGAGGTGGGAGAAGAGCCCAGAGCGAGAACGCGGGCACTGAGCGCGGTAGGTGGCGGAGCTACCGGCAGGTGAGTTCCGGTAGTGCCCGCCGAACCGGAGCCTTGATAACAGTGTACCCCTGACCCCGAGCAAGTCCTGCTGCCCCAGGCTAGGATCTCCTAGTCAAGTCTGTAGTGGATGGGGGGGCGCTGAGGCGGTGGCCGGGCCTGTCTAAAGATTGGGTGGGACCACGGACAAGGACTAGCCAATGGGCACTAGGGTAGCGGGGATGGGCGGCGGCGTAGGCCAATGGGAAGCGGACTCTAGGCTGAGGCGGGATGCCCCCTTCCCTTCGGCCTCCCCTCCCTCCCCCGTCTTCCCTCTGTGGGGGGCGGGGCCAGGGGCCTGAAGTGCGGGCAGAAGTGGGGTGGTAAGTGGCCCCTTGGGACGCCGGCCGGGGTCCGAGGTAGAGGTAGTGACCCCCTAGAGAAGGGGAAGTCTAGTCAGTGGAGGGGTCATGGAATGCGGGTGGAGCCTTAAGTCAGAAAAGGGGAGGTGGCCCGAGATTGCGAAGAGTTGGAGATCTGGTGTTGGAGACCTCTCGGGAGTTTGGGGAGGCGGGGGGAGTCTCTGTGGGGTTAGGCGGAAGCGTTAGGCTGGCAAGACGGATGGAGAGAGTGAGAAGGTAGAGAGGATGGCTTTGGGACTGTTGGGGAGGGGGAGATTGTCCCGGAGCATCCAGTCTGGAAGGAAGTGTGGGAATGAGAGACTAGACTAAGTTTTTGAAGGGTGGAAGGGGAGACAAGGGTGTGGTTTGGGTAATCTGCGGGATGTATAATTTGGGTTAGGGAGTCAGAATTTGGGGAGAATAGGGGAAATGAAAGGTGGAGGGCATGGCGAAGCATTTGGTAGATGTCAAAGGTGGGAGGGCTGGAATATTGAACTAGGGCTTCTGGTTCTGATGGAGATTAGGACTGAGTAGGGCGAGAGGTGTGTGTATGTATGTGTAAGGGAGTGGATTTAACTGGGGAGAAGTTGGGGGATGGAGTAGAGTAAGGGATAAGCAGTGAATCAAAGGTGAATGCGGGGATAGGAATAAACTTCATTTGTTCTTCCTCACCCCACTCAGATCTTGAAGAGGAATGTGAACTGTCCTAGGTGGGGCTTCTTTTGAATGAATATATTGCTTTGAATTGTTTATGTTATCTTTGTGCCCCAAACTTTCCCCTAATCCTAGGCTGTCCCCTCACCCACCTACCCACCCATCCACTTCTAATCAGGCTCCTTTTCTCGGATTTTACTTAAAGAAGATTTTAGTGTCCCTGGTGTTATTGTCCGACAAGTGTAAATTTGTGAGTGTGCAGTGTTTTCTCAGCTATGACTTGACTGGCTTAAAAAAAAAAAGTACAGTAATATAATTATTGAGTGGGCATCAGATTTTATAAGCATTTTTCCAGTTAACACAAGAAAAGCCCCAAATGCATTTGTTTTATGAAATTTAAATTTTGTTCACTTATCCTCAAGGAGATGGCAAATGGGAAGATTTTTAGAGTTTAGAGATAGAAACTGGATCTTTGATTTTATTTATATAGGATACTCCTAGTTGAGAAAATTCCCACTACTCATGCTGGTGGTAACCTCTTCAAAAAAATTGCCTACAGAGCTGAAAGGTTAAGTAATTTGCCCTGAGTCACACCATTCAGTATTTGTCGAAGGTGAGACTAGAACCCTTGTTTTCTGGCTTCCCTATCAAACTATAACAGTGTTGTTGAACTCCAATATAAAGGAGGGCCACTAAACCATACATAAGGATCCCTACTGGCTGCATATTGACTTAGAAAACCACACGTTTATATATTTCTCTTTTTACTAATACATCAACACATTAAAGTCAGAAAGGGACTACATTTAATCTGGTTCTAGTGGCACTTTGGGTGATCTGGGCCACATGCTGCTGAGTGTTTTGATACTTCTGTACTATATACCATCATGCCTGTCTGAATCCTGTAAATGAATTATGTTGGGCTTGGGGAAAAGTTGGTAAATTCAAGCAGATAACAGATTTCACCAAAAATGAAAAAACTGAAAATTGAAAATTTCTTAACTATTTTAGCAAGGCTAAAAAATGACATAAAACCTTAATTAGCTGTGATCAAGATTAGTGGAAATCAAACATTTTGTTCTTAAACATGGAAGTTTTAAGCTAAATGGAGTTCGTTGCAAACTATAGTTTGGTTTAAAAAAAATGCTCGGCAGTAACTCTAATTTTACCAGTTCTTTTTTCTTTCTTTCTTTCTTTCTTTTTTTGGGGGGGGGGGTTAGGCACTTGAGGTTAAGTGACTTGCCCAGGGTCACACAGCTAGTAAGTGTCAAGTGTTTGGTCTGAGGCCGGATTTGCACTCAGGTCCTCCTGACCTCTGGGGTGGTGCTTTATCCACTATTCCACCTAGCGGCCCAACCAGTTTGTTCTTAATAGCAGTTTGAACCCAGAAAGATTATTGTAAAATTTTTCAGTATCTGCCTGCCTTTTAATAGTTCAGTGGAATAATGCAGCCAATTAGCTTAACAGTCACTTTGCTATTATAGCTCAGATTTTTCTTTTTTTCACTATGCCAATAAAGTATAGCTTTAGTAAAAACAACAGTAACAATTGTACTTTCCTCATAGACATATTTTAGTGTTCCAAATTTGATTTCAATAGCAGAGAGCTTCAACCCTTGTTGAAGCTTTTTTTCTCCTTCGAAGGAAACTGCCATGATAGTAAATTAAGATCACAGTTAATGGCTTAGTTTTCTAATTGTTTAATTGGTGTCCAGGAGATGCTAGACATTAAAACTACTTTACCACTTTGCCCAGCAGCAATACCACAAATATTCAGTGAACAAGAAAAATGTTCCTTATTTTATCCCCTCTTCTTGAATTATGGTGGCTTTGACTTGGGCTTAGTAAGGACAAGACAATTTACTTTTCAGCTTCTGGTGTTAATACCCATGGAAACTACTAGAGAGTGTAATATTGCTCATTTTTTCAACTTCTAGATCAAAGTTTATACCTCAAAATGATTTCTGTGTTGTAATTTTTAAGAACCTTTGTTCATCATGGTTTTTAGACTTTAATAGCTCATGCTACTGTATCTTGTTCTCTTCCTCACAGTATACACACCGAAAATTGTGGGGTTAAAAAAAAACTAGGTCTTAAGCTACAACTTTTCCTCAAGTGAAGTCCTTGGCTCTGTCTGTGCACAGCTGCTCTGAAATTCTCACAAGTTATTGTTCAATGCATGTCAAGACTAAATTTTTCCTTGGCTGCAGTGGGAGGGAGCCAGAGGTAGAGTAGCCTCCTATCCAACTCTGATAAGGAGGGGCCTTCTTGCAAGGAAGTTTTAGGTGGAGTGAAAAGAACAAAAATCCCAGCCACTTAACATTTTTACAAAAGATTCAGTACTCTTCATGAAATTGGAGGAACGTGGGTATGTAGGACAGATAGTTCTTGAATTTCTTAAAAGATAATAAAGCTAAAGTAAAAAGTTGATTTTATTGAAAAAATGCAGTTTTTTGGTTTTGGTATCTTTGGTACTTTGACTTTGGAGTCTGAGACACAGTCTTTTTTAAACATTTCAAGACAAATGATTTCTCAATTTTCTTTAACCAGTACCCATTTTTAAATTGTGCCTGCTTTTGTCAGGCTGATCAGTTTTTTATTTTGAGACATCGTAAATTCCAGTGACTGAAAGTGATGAACATTTTTCACTAAAACACATTACCCACAGCTTTTGATTGTAATTTTTCTAGCACATGCCTCTTTAGTTAAACAGTTTATGTTTCTATTTACATAGTACCCTAAAAGTCCTTGTCACTAGATCAGTTCTATTCTGGAAATTCTCTTAAGATTAAATAAAAGAATTCAGCAGTGAAATTTTTCCCCAAAAATGGGTGGAAAAAAATAACCATAATCCTAGACCTAGTAGAGACTTTAGATATTGTCTGGCCTAACCCTCTCATTTTACGAACTAGTAAACTGAGGTCCAGAAAGGTGAAACAGCACAAAAGAAAGTTAGCTTTTTTTGTTTAGGAAAGAGTGGAAGGACAAGCACTTACTCAGCATCTACTCCAAATATTTGATTTGATCCTCACAAAAACCTTTCAAATAACTGCTATTATTGTCTCCATTTTACAATTGAAGAAACTGAGGTTAAGTAACTTGCCTAGAGTCTTGAGTTCAGATTTGAACCAAGCTAAAGAAGACAGAGTTCTTCAGTTAAGGTAGGTCTCCTCTTCAGCCTGGTAATTATGGACCAAAGTCTTTTTACTGACAATAGATTTCATGAGAGTTAATTTTAGACTGTTAAATTTATATTTGAATATTATAGTAGATAATAGCAATTTTAAAGTGCCTTTTAAGTTTTATTTTTCTTAATGTTGCAAATTGTGAATGGAAGTATTTTAAGTACAATTTAATGTGGCATAGATGTAAGGGCAGAAGAAAGATGTACTTTCTTTTGATAAATTCTCATAAATCTGACATTGTTTAGATGAAGTTCTACGGAGAAAGCAGGAAGATGGATTAATGACCTCTCAAGGTCCTTTTCCAGGTCTGGGATTCATAGAGACTTTCTCAAATTAAGGTGCCTACAGAAGGAGAACCAGGAAGAGAAATAAACTATAAGGAAAATAAAATTGAAACAATTCCATTGACCCAGTGGGAATGAGAGAGCAAAAAATAAGCAACAAAAATGATGAGGAATAACTTCTCCTTTGAACTAAATGTCATGCTAAAAAATTTGAAGTTGTGAAATGACCCTGATGCAAAAAATAAAATTATATTTTATAATGAAATATATATGTATACATACATATATAGTGCTGTACTGTGTATTTCATTGTAAATATAATTTTATTTTTTGTGTCAGGGTCATTTTGCACGTTCAGATTTTTAGTGTGATATTCTCTCTCCCAGCATTTTCCCCATGACACTTTTGTGTTGAGAGAGTAGTTTTCTCTGTTAAAGCATCTTATTGAGTTTCTTTCCCTTCTCTTTTATTTGCCCTTTTGTTTAGAATTTTTTCTTTGCCTCTTTCCCTTAGTTCTGTCTAAAACAGTGATTTTTCTTACTTTGTTTTGGAACTTTTTAGGGTAGTTCTAATTAAGTCAAAGATGGCTACAAAATTAATTTTTATAATTTTTTATATATATGCTGTATAACACTTTCTGAAGAAGGAATATGGTATCAAAGGTATAGAAGATAATTTTAGTATCTTTTACTTTATGTAATAGTTAACACTTTAAGGTTTGCAAAGCATTTTGCATGTTATCTCATTTGGTCCTCAATATAACCACATAAGGTGCTATTATTATCCTCATTTTACAACTTTCAATATTGAAGCCAACCTGAGTTACATGACTTACCCACCCTGCTAAGTGCCTGAGGCAGGATTTGAAGTCAGGTCTTCCAGACTAGTGCTCTATCCACTGTGCCACCTGAGCCACCTTTAATGATAGCTAGTGGGGCATCTAGATGGCGCAGTAGATAGAGCACTGGCCCTGGAGTCAGGAAGACCTGAGTTCAAATGCAACCTCAGACATATAAGGCTTACTAGCTCTGTGACTCTGGACAAGTCACTTATCCCCAACTGCCTCACCAAAAAAAAAATAATAATAATAATAATAATAATGATAGCTAGCATGTATTTAGCACTTCAAGATATATAAGTGTCACTTATAAAGTGTTTATATATATATATATAAATGTCACCTAATTTGATCCTTACAACAACCCTGAGAAGTAGGTGCTGTTACTGTCCCCTTTTCTATTTGTGCTGACCATTTACAACAGGCATCTAGGAAAGATCCCCATACCAAAACTGAGTCTAATAAGATAAATAAGAACATTTTAGAGAATAAGCCTATCATTATACTATCATGAATTCATTTTCTCTATTATGTAGCAGTTGCTGCATCTAAGTATTTTTGTTCACTTGAAGTTATATAGGCAGCTAGGTAGCACAGTGTACAAGAGTGCTGGGCCTGGAGTTAGGAAGATATGACTTCAAAGCCAGCCTCAGATACTTACTAGCTGTTTGACCCTCACTTAACCTCTCTCTGCCTCAGTTGCCTCAACTTAGGATAATGGGATAATAACAGAACCTACTAGGATTGTTGTAAGGGTCAAATGAGATGTTTGTAAAGCTCTTCAGCACAATGCCTGGCACATAATAGATGCTACATTTATATGCTTCTTCCCATCCCTATATATGTTTTTAAGGTTTCTCTCTTCTACCAAATTCTGCTTTTTTCCTTGCTGATATCAGCTGACTGAATTACAAGTGTGGAGGTTCTTGATGAAAAGTAACTTGATGAGCTTATTATGGCTTGAGCCTGTCTGGAAGTAGAAATATCCCGCTAACGCTAACCGGAGTCTTCTCAGCCATACCTTACCTTCTTTATTGTTGGGAATGAAATTTCCTCCTACCTTCATGTAGGGCATTTTCCACTTACATTTGGACATGATAGCAAGAGTGGTCTCAGATACTAATATTATAGATGTTAGATTTAGAGCATAGCACAATTCTGTCTTGAAATTGGAATGTACTGTATTGTAGAAGTCTGCATTTGTTAAGCACAATACTGATGTTCCACATTATTCATCTTGAGTCTTGAATATTTTACCAATATTCTTTCAAGCTTTATCAAACTTGAATGACACTAGTGTATTGTGCTTATGAGCCAGATTTTTTCCCCTCCTTTTTCTGCTTCCTCTTCACTTATACTTCATCTAAACTTATTTTCCATAACAGTTATAGTATTAAACATAACCTCCTGTTGTCCTACCTTCAAACCAAACTCATTTAGGTTCTGCACAAGCACTAGTTTTGCACATCTGTGTTTGGAGATGGTAAGATTCAATCAGAGAACTGGAACACTGCCAAATAGACCACTGTAATGTGTTTATCCGTAGTACTGTGTGGTCAGTGTCTGGATAGAGATGTAAAATAGATCTTTTCATTTCCAGAACTTGTCAGAACCTTCATGGTTGCCACTCTGGGATGATGATGCAGATGTCCTCTACTGGACGTCTGATTAAATGATTATTCCTGAGGTTTGAGACTGATTTTTATTAGGGCTTTTTTATTTTTGTTTTTAGTTTACCAAACTTTTTGGTAAACTATATTCATGAAATTACACACCAAGCCTCTGGATTTGATTGCCACTGGTCTATTGTTTTAGAGAACATGATTCATCTAAAAGTTCACAAGAGGAAAAAGAACAGAATTTGAATGAAGTATTACCAGTTTCCAGGAATTTTTCTGTTTTAAAGTGTATAAGGAGACCAAACTAGGTATTCAACATTTTAGTGTTGTATAATCTTTTTATAGTTTAGCTTCCTGCTTCCATTTCAGTGAATTCCTGCTCTCTTTTGCTCTTGCTTGATTCCAAACTATTTGGGAACAATTTATAATGGTTTTTGTATAGTCTGAAAGCCTTACCTGGAGAGAATTTTTCATTTCTCTCTATCTTTTTTTTGTTTGTTTGTTTGTTTGTTTTTTTGTTTTTAGGCACTTGGGGTTAAGTGACTTGCCCAGGGTCACACAGCTAGTAAGTGTCAAGTGTTTGGTCCGAGGCTGCATTTGAACTCAGGTCCTCCTGATTTCAGGGCCGGTGCTCTATCCACTGCGCCACCTAGCTGCCCCTTCATCTCTCTTTGAGTAGTGAAAAGTACAAAACTATCCCAAATAGATCTAAGCTTAAATCATTTGTTCTCTGACTCAGTGGTTTGATCTAATTTCTTTTTTCTCTTTCTGGTTTTCAGTTGTTTGCTACAAAAATGATTTAGTCTACTTAAACCAGCTCACTGATGCATGTCTCTACATGTCTGAGTTATACATCCAAAATTCATTTCAGCCTTTTCTCTAACTATTCTGTTTAGGGTACCAGAATACTCTTTTATGTATTCCTAAAAGCACCATACCATTGTGCTACTAACGGAAAGGACTGTAGGCTCTCAAATTGGATAGGTTAACTGATACTTCAGGTATATATATCCTAATTTAAGAAAATTGTATGTGAAAAATTTGAATATGGAATACAGGTAGATCTGTGGTTGTCCAGTTTCATTCTGAAAAGATTCTTTATTTCATACAAGGATTTACCACATTCATATCAAACTCAAGTGAAAAATATGTTATCTTACATGGTAGAGGAAATGTCAGCTAAGTGGTTGGAAAGACTCATCTTCCTGAGTTCAAATCTGCCTTTAGACACTTAATAGCTGTTCAGCCCTGGGCAAATCACTTAACCCTGTTTGCCTCAGTTTCATCATCTGTAAAATGAGGTGGAGAAGGAAATGGCAAACCACTCCAGTATCTCTGCCAGGAACTCTGCCTACAGTTGGACAGGACTGAAAACAACTGAATAAGAACAAGAGGAAATCGAGTCATTTTGGTTAACAAGAGTTAGCATTTGAAATTGTACAGGCATTGCCAATATTTATAAAATTCAAACATAGTCATAAAAAATTGAATTCTTAAACTATGCAAAAAATATAACAGTCTATTTAATTTAGAAATTATCTTGTCCCTCGGGGTCATCATTCTGAGCATTGATTCAGCAAGTAGTTATTGAGAACTTAATATGACCAAGGCACTGTATTAAGTGTTGGGGAGTATACAAAGATGTATGACAAAAACTTACTTTGAAAAAACTTACACTCTAGAAGCATCAATTATCACAATGTATAAAGATGTCTAGTTGATAGAATGCTTCATAAACCAGCTTTTGTATTTAAAATGAATGCTTCATAAACCAGCTTTTGTATTTAAAATGATTCAATCTGGAAAAACCAGATTTTCATATAACTTTTTGGTGAAATGTGTACATTGCATAAAGTGAGGTACATCAGTAGGTCTTGTTTATGAGTGAGGAACTCTGGATGTCATATTTCTTTGGTTTGGCTCTTGTCTCTACTTCCATTCCTGATTCTGTTAATGCTTTCTACCGCATGGTGCTTTAGTTTCCACTTTGTTAACATTACACACTACCTGTTATACATTTTGAATTGGATATCCAATCATGTAGATAAGACAACCTCAGTTTGTCCAAAATAGAACTCATTATCATTTCCCTCCTCTATCCCAACCCACCCCCTTCTTAATTTTCCTATTTCTGTGGAGGATACCACCTTTCAGTGACCCAATTTTGCAGTGTTGGAGTTATCTCTGACTTCTCACTTTCTCTCACCCTGCATTTCTAGTCTTTTGCCAAGTCTTGCTGATTTTACATCCTCCGTATCTGTTGAATCCATCTCTTTTCCCCTGACATGGCCACCACTGTAGTTCAAGCCTTCACCATCCCTTTCCTGGATTATTGTAGTAGTCTCCTAGTTGGTGTCTCTGCCAGCGAGATGGTATAATGAATTGGAGTCCTGGGCCTGGAGTCAAGAAGATCTAAGTCCAGATTCGGCCTCAGACACCTACGAGTTGTGTGACCTTAGATAAATTACTTAGCCTCTTTTTGCCTCAGTTTCCTCAACTACATAAGGAGGGTAAATAATAGTACCTGTCTCCCAGGGTTATTGTGAGGATCAGATGTGATAATATTTGTAAAGTGCCTAGCACATAATAGGTGCTTAATAAGTGTTTGTGTCCTTCCTTCTTGACACCTCAAATCATTTCTTTTTCCAGTTCATCTTTCATGCAGCTTCCAGAATGATATTCATAAAGCACAGGTCTCAACATGTCACTCCTTTACTGGAGAAGCTCCAGTGGCCCCCTAGTGTCTAGGGTCAAATATGTTTTCCTCAGTTTGGCATTTAAAGCCAGTCACAACATGGTTCTAACCTACCTTTCGAGAAAAATTGCACATTACTTCCCTCCTTGTACTCCATAGCCCTGCCAAACACAATTCTTTCTTGTCCCCATGCCTTTGCACATGCTATCCCTCATGTCTAGAATTGATTCTCATCTCATCTCAAACCTCTTAGAATCCTGGCTTCCTTCAGAGCACAGCTCATATACCATATCCTGTATGAAACCTTTCCTGGAACACCAACCTCTTCTCCTCTACCCCAAATACTAGTGCCTCTCCCTTCTCATTCCCCCTAAAATTACCTTGTGTTTATTTTGGTTGTATATGTGTGTGTATGTTACATGCGTGTGCATCTTCGTGGTATCTTTGTCTTTGTATAGATTTTATATATAATGATATGTGTATGTATGTGTGTATATAGTAAATGTATATATGCATATATGTATAAATTGCTTACATATCTTGTATACCAAAGCCTTATTGGAGAATTCTGATACAACAATTTTCCCCCTTTATCCCAGGTGCATTAATTTTGTTTGTACAGAAGCTTTTCTGTTGCATGTTATCTATTTTATCAATTCAAAATTTCCTATTTTTATCTTTTGTCATTGCTTCTATCTTTTGTTTAATTAAAATACATCTACTCATGGTGGTGAGAGGCCTCTTTCTCTTATTTTTTTATAGTATGATCTTTGATCTTATGTTCATGTATTCATTTAGAATGGCATTGGAGTATGGTATAAGTAGTGGTCTAAGTCTAATTTCTGCCAGACTGATTTCCAGTTAGGGAGTTTTCTTAAGTAATTTGTGTTTTCTGGCTTATCAAATGCTAGGTTATTAAGTTCTGTTATTTCTGATCCTCCCTTGCGTCATCTGTTCCATTCAACATTCTCAATTTTTTAGCCAATATCAGATAGTTTTAATGACTGCTGCTTTGTAATAAAGTTTGAGGTCTGGAAGTGCTATTCTTCTTTGTCCCCAACTCTTTTCATAATTTTCCCTTGGTATTTTAGATCTTTTGTTTTTCCAAGTGAATTTTGTTATTATCTTATTGAGTTTTGTAAGGTATCCCTTTGATAATTTGATAGGTGTAATATTAAAAGTGTAAATTAATTTTGGTAGTATTGGGGCAGCCCAGCTATGGGCACTAACTATTCCTCCACCTACTTAAGCTCTTTGTTTCTGTAAGGAACACTTTGTAATAGAATCTAGTCAATTTGCTAAATTGATCCTAGTTATGTATTTTATAGTTATTTGGAGTGGGATTTCCCTTTCTATTATTGCCTTTTAGATTTATAGAAATGCTGTTTGGGTTTTTTTGTTGTTGTTTTTTGTTTTTTAGGCATTTGGGGTCAAGTGACTTGCTCAGGGTCACACAGCTAGTAAGTGTCAAGTGTTTGGTCAGAGGCCAAATTTGACCTCAGGTCCTCCTGACTTCAGGGCCAGTGCTCTCTATCCACTGCACCACCTAGCTGCCCCAATGCTGTTGTTTTTTGAAGGTTTATTTTGTAGCCTACTACTTTGTTAAAGCTATTACTTGTCTCAATTAGTATCTTTGCTGATTCCCTAAGATTTTCTAAGTTAGCCATCTTTGCCTATCTTTATGCCTTTAAATTGTTTTTCTCTTGTCTTATTGCTACTGCTAGCATATTTAGAAGCACATCAAAAAATGAGAGTGTTTTATTCCCCTATTTGTTAGGAAAGCTTTTAGTGTATCCCCATTGCATGTGATGCTTGCTTTTAGTTTTAGATAGATACTACTTCTATCATAGTAAAAAGTCCCTCTGTGCCTATACTTTGTAGGGTTTTTTAGCACAAATGAATGTTGTATCTTGTCAGAGGTGGCTTTTTCCACCTCTATTGAGATAATCATGTTTTAATTTTTAATATGATTAATTATATTGGTTGTTTTACTCAGATAGGACCATCTTCTCATCCTGGGTATCCTTTGTATTTACTTTGTATAAAGTCTGTGTATGTTAATAAGTGTATTTGTTGTTTCTATGAACCAAAAGTAAGCTCCTTGAAGGTAGGAATGTTCGATTATTGTCTTTTTTTCCTTAGAGCTTAGTATAATGCATAGCACATAGTAGGTACTTTGTAAATGCTTGCTGATTGATCATTTGTCTGGGAAAGAAAGAACGTAATGACCTATCAAGAAGGTGAGGGAGATAGTAAGAGAATGCCTGGCTGCCCTTAATGAATTCAAGTCAGTAGGCCTGGACAAACTATATCTTAGGGCACCGAAAGAATTGGCATATGTGATTGCTAAGTCGATCTCAGTTATCTTTTTTTTTTTTTTGGAGGCAGTGGGGATTAAGTGACTTTCCTAGGGTCACACAGCTAGTATGTGTCAAGTGTCTGATCTGAGACCGAATTTGAACTCAGGTCCTCCTGACTCCAGGGCCAGTGCTCTATTCATTGTGCCACCTAGCTGCCCCTATTCTCAGTTATCTTGAAAGATTGCGGAGGTTATAGGCCTGGGAGAAGGACAGATGTCTTGATTGTCAAAAAAGAGAAGTGAATGTAGGCTGCCAGTCAGCTTGACCTTTATTCCTCGCAAAATTCTATAATATATTATTAAAGGAATAGCTAAGGAACATCCAGAAAAGGTATTGGTGATCACAAAGCACCAGCCAGCAAGAATGGGTCATACCAGATTAATCCCATTTCATTTTTTGACAGGGTTCCTAAACGTTTTCCTTTTTTGACAGAGTTCCTGGCTCATGAAAAGTTGAGTTTACGTCAACTTGAGCAATCAGTTTGACAGTCCTATTCTTGTGGTGGCACAGTGGATAAAGCACTGGGCCTGGAGTCAGGAAGACTCCTGAGTTCAAATCTGGCCTCAGACACTTAGTAGCTGTGTGACCCTGGGCAAGTTGCTTCACCCTGTTTGCTTTAGTTTCCTCATCTGTAAAATGAAGTGGAGAAGGAAATGGCAAACCACTCTAGTATCTTTACCAAGAAAACCCCAAATGGGGTCATGAAAAGTTGGAAATGACTGAACAACAACAACTTATTCTTTTGGGTAAGTTGGATAAGAGTGGGCTAAGAAATAGTAGTTACGTGGATTTAGAACTCGTTGAATGCCATACCCAAAAATAGTAATTGTTCATTGTCAGCTTGGACAGTGGTCTTTCTTGAGTACCTCAGGAATAGGTGTACTTGGCCATGTCTTGTTTAGCATTTTATCAGTGATTTGGATGAAGGCATAAATATCATACTGATGAATTTGTAAATGACAGAAAGGAGAGATAGCTAACAAATTGGATGGCAGTTACGATTTAAAAAGCTGTTGACAGGTTAGAAAGAACATTGGGCTGCTCTGATAAAATGAAATTTAATAGGGAAAGATGCAATGTCTTACAGGTAGTTTCAAAATAACAACTTTGTAAGCATAAGGTAGAGGAGACATGGCTAGATAACAGTTTATCTGAAAAAGATCTGGGAGTTTTAGTAAACAGCAAGCTCAATATGAATTCAGCCCAGTAATATGACAACAAAAAAAACTGATGCTATCTTAGATTCATTCAGAGAAATATAGCATACAGTACTGGAGAAGTAATAGTACCAATTTAGGTCTGAACAGGACAGAGTACATTTGGAATATTGTGTTCAATCCTGGTTAACACATTTTATTTTATTTTATTTTAATTATTTTGAGGGGCATTTGGGGTTAAGTGATTTGCCCAAGGTCACACAGCTAGTAAGTATCAAGTGTCTGAGGTAGTATTTGAACTCAGGTCCTCCTGACTCCAGGGCTGGTGCTCTATCTACTGCGCCACCTAGCTGCCCCTGGGTAACACGTTTTAGAAAGAACATTAATGAACTTAGAACATCCAGAAGATGGTGACCAGAATGGCAAAGGACTTTCAGACTTTGCCATATGCATGTTACTTGAAGGAACTGGGAATATTTGGCCTAGAGAAAAGAAGACATAGAAGATGTCATTCCTATCTCCAGGTATTTGAGAGGCTGTCATAGGGAAGAGAAATTATGCTTGTTCGATGGGTAAGAGGTACCGCTACAGAGAAGCACATTTACATTTGAAATAAGGAAAAACTTCCTAACAGTGAGCTAAACCGAGGTGGAATGGGCTTCCTGAAGAGGTCATGTTTTCTTCCTCAGTAGAAGCTTGGATGGGCACTGGGGTGTTGTGGAGCAGATTTTTGGGTCAGATATGGGTTGGTTAGATAGCTTCTGAGATCCTGTGAGAAAACTTTTTTTTTTTTTTAAAATTCAGGAAGGCTGCAACATTTATTCGGTTGGACACAACTTCCCTGCCTTAGAGCTGGCCTTGTTGATACACAGTTCTGAAGCCTCAGTGGGGAATTCCTGACTCCTCATCCCTTGGCTTTTAAACTTTGGTCCCCTGGGCCAATTAAGTGTCAAGAATACTTTTCAGTACTTTTTAGGGAAAAGTAGCCTCACCAGGGTGGAGTAGGGCCTTAGACTATTGCTCCTAGTCTATGTTACTTTTTTTAAAAAATTTATTTATTTTGATTTATCAGCAATCATTTCCATAAGCTTTTGAGTTTTAAATTTTTCTACCCCTCCCTCCCCACTACCCTTCCCAAGACAGCACACAATGTGATATAGGCTATACATATACATTCCTATTAAACATATTTTCACATTAGTGATGTTGTAAGTATTAGACCCAATAGGAGGAACCACCAGAAAGAGGAAACAAACAAAACAGAAGAAAAAAATAGCAAATAGTATGCTTCAATCTGCATTGAAACTCCATAGTTCTTTCTTTGGATGTAGATAGCATTTTCCATCATGAAACCTTTGGAGATGTCTTAGATCCTTGCATTGCTGAGACGGACTAAAGCTGTCAAGGTTAGTCATCACACAACGTGGCTCTTACTGTGTACAATGTTCTCCTGCTTTTGCTCACTTCACTCAGCATCAGTCCATACAAGTCTTTCCAGGTTTTTCTCAAGTCAGCCTGTTCATCATTTCTTATAGCACAGTAGTATTCCATTACATTCATATACCACAACTTGTTCAGCCCTTCCCCTGTGGATGGGCATCCTCTCAATTTCCACTTCTTTGCCACCACAAAAAGAGCTGCTATAAATATTTTTGTACATGTGGATCCTTTTCCCATTTGTATGATCTCTTTGGAATACAGCCCTAGAAGTGGAGAGCACTATTATTGGCCACTCTCATACTGGTTTTATTCAAGCCAGATTTAGGGATAAGAGTGGGAAATTATGGCGTGTATTTGAATCACCGTGGTAATCTACTCATTATAAACTAGAATCTTGGAATCCAGAATTTTTGGAGTAGAAATATGAATCCCAGAGTGATATACAACACTCTTTCCTCCAGCAGAAAGTCTCGGTCCTCATTTTCTGGAATTCACATGGCCTGTGTTGTGGCACACATGCTTGTTTGAGTCCTTTCCTGAAAGAGTAAAACTAGTATAATTCCAAGATGTTGAGGCTCTTGTGTTCAATGAAAGCCAGCGTTGTAGTAGGATTGTGCAGTGTGCAGAGGAGTGGTGTGAAGAGCCTTCGTTTTTCTGGCTGTTCTGAGCTAGGCACTGCAAATACAGCATTGCCTCAGTCACTTAATAGCTATGTGACCCTGAACAAGTCATTTGACCTCTCTCAGCCTTCTCAGTTTCCTCATCTATAAAATGAGGATAATAATAATAGTACCTTCCCTTACAGCGTTGTTGTGAAGATCAAATGAAATAATATATGAAAGTACTTTGCAAATCTTAAAACACTATGTAGTCAGATACTTTATCATTATTATTGATATCTTAGTAGAAGGTAGTTCAGCAGCTTTGAAACTCTGGCTCTGAAGTCAGGAGTACCTGAGTTCAGATATGACCTCAGACACATAACACTCACTAGCTGTATGACTCTGGGCAAGTCACTTAACCCCAATTGCCTCACTAAAAAAAAACAAAAAACAAAAAAAACCATGGGGAAAGGAAATTTAATCTTACTAGGTTCTCTTAGAACATAATTCATCAGTTCCCTTAAAGGGATTGGACTTTATAACAGCATTGTTTTAAATAATGTGTTTTTACCCTTTTACCAAAGACAGAAAGACACACAGACACTCCAGAATATTCATTGCACTTTTTGTAGTATCGAGGAATTGGTAACAAAATGGTTATAGATAATTTGGGTAGTGACTGAACAAACTGTAATAACAATGTCATGGAATATTATTGTGCCATAAGAAATGATAAATATGGTGAATTCAGAGAAACATGCTAAGATTTGTTTTAATTGATGCAGTGAAATAAATGAATCATTAGAGAAATACATACAAAATTACCACAACATTATAAATGAACAAAAGAAGAAAGCGAACTCTTGAGTGACTGAAAAATCAGTAATGATAATCAAACATACTTCCTCTACAAAGCTAACTAACATTTCTATAGGCAGGCACTGTGCTAAACACTTTATAATTGTTATCTCATTTGATCTTCACAACAACCCTGGGAGGTAGGTGCCATTGTTACCCCCATTTTATTGATGAGGAAATTGAGGCAAATGGGGTTAAGTGAGTTGGCCAGTGTCACAAGGTTCTCCTGGCATTGAAGCAGGGGTTCTCTGAGGGCAGAATGTTGCATGTGTTATCAGACATTTCTGGATCAATAGCTTTTAGTTTTTAATTCCTCTTAGGAGGGTTAGGTCCCCAAGTTGTAGGGGAAGATATGCAAGTGACTGTGGTGTTAAGATCAGTGAAACTTATTTAAAAATAAAAATTAAATATAAGTAAAATAGCTTTGCAAATACTCTCAGTTTTTCTCGCCTCCAAATATATTTTCTCCAGTCCATGCACCTAAACCATTATTTCTGCCCCACACCCCTACTCACCAGTAGGAAAATTAATGTAGTAATGTATTTGGCATTCTTTTTTTGTCTTGTCTTTTTACAAGCCCTATGGGTCCATTTTTAGGGCTGCTTTGGAGGCACATGTGATTCTTTTTTTCAGGAATGGGAAAGATGTTGGGTGGATGTGTCCAACTTCTATGCTTTGGGCTACAGGAATCATAATAGGTTTTTTTCCTTCTTTTTTTTAAACAATTCATTTTTAAAAGTATTTTTTCAATTATCAAAAACCTGTCATCCACCCACCTTCCCCAAGAAAAACAAAACCTGTTACAAATACATAGAGTCCATCTAAACAAATTTCTGTATTAGCTGTATCCAAAATGTTATTTGTCCCATTCTGCACTGAGTCCTTCACCTCTCTCAGAGGGTAGGTAGCATGTGTCATCATGAGTCCTTTGGAATCACAGTTGGTCATTACACTGATAAGAATTCCTCCTTCTTTAAAAGCTGTTTGCCTTTACCATGTTGTTGTCCTGTACAAATTGTTTTCATCTTGTCCACTTCACTCTGCATCAATTCATATGAGTCTTCCCAGGTTTCTCTGAAAATATCCCCTTCATCTATCTCCCATAACTTCTTCTTTCATTCCACATTCCCTGCCTTCTCCCCCAACAGGAATTCAGGAGTAACACTGACAGTACAATAAACATTAGTTGACCAATGTGAAAAGCAGGAAAGATTCCCCTGTGCCTCTTTTCCTTCACGGAATGATTAGAGATCCTAAAGTATAGTCTGTTCTCAATTATTCATGGAAATGGAGCCAATGGAGAAGAAAACAGGAACAGGAAAAGAGATCCTGGATAATTTTTAAATGATGACAAACTGGATAATCCAAAAATCTAATTGCAGTCATTAGTCTCAAACTTCTTCCCTGTCAACCTTTTACTAGGACTGTTAACACTTCACCCTGGTCTGCCCTCTGGAAGTACTTGAAGACAGTGTAATTGGCAGATGACCGGCCCCAGAAGCAGTAGCAGCTGCAACAAGGGACCTGAATAGACCCACAAACTAGAGATGTTCCCCATCACCCTATTCCATATCCCTAACTGTAAATGAGGCTTTTTTTTTAATCAAATGATGTAATATATGTAAAGTGCTTTGTAAACCTTAAAGCACAACATATGTCAACTGCTGCTATTATTATTGTTATCACCACTCACCTGACTTCTTTAAAGCATCCTGAGTGAAAGAACCTCTGTTTTACAAGGATATTTTAGAAATTTCTGGTCATTTGAAGGTGAGCTATTGCCTCAAGTCTCTTCCAAGTAAAGAATGAACTTTGGTATTTATGGTGCTTTGTGCCCTTCTGCTTCTGTTGCCAACTATATCTTGCATTTTCCTGTCTAAATTGCCCCTGGTTTTTATCATTAGGAACCTAAAGAAATAGGCACCTGGGTGGGTTTGTGTGTCGATTTTGTTCCTCACTTGAAGTTAAATTTTTATTGGTGATATCTTTTGGTTACTATGGAAATGATTAAAGCAAGGTTAGGGTGGCTCTATAGGACTTAGTCATGGAAACTACATCTCTACAACATTAAACCATCTATCACCCTTCCTCTTTTACTTGTTCACTGATACCTTTCCACTTTAGGATCCCACTACTTGTCATCTCAGTTTATTAAAATCCTTTTTGAGCTTGTTGTGATTTTTTTCCCTATGCTTCTTTCAAAATATTCAGTTAACTTTTTTCTCTTCTCTTTCTGTGTCACAGGAATCTTAAAGGGTCTGTCAGACCCTGAAATCTGGTAGATTTCAGAGGGTCTGTGACCTTGAATGGGAGGAAAAAATTGCATCTTTATTTTCACTAGCCTCTAACTGAAATTTATCATTTCCTTCAGTTATTTAAAAACGTTATTTCAAGAAAGCGTACATAGGTTTTACCAAACTGCCAAAGGGGTCCATGAATAAAATAAAGGTTAAGAACCCCTGCTCTATCACTTTGGGCATTTTGATTTTACTTGGTGAAAGAACTTTCTCTGAGGACCTTGCCCTCTAGGATACCCTTTTTGTACATCTTCGTTTTCTACCTCTAAAGATCCAGACTGAAAGCCTTTTTTTTTTCCCCTTGGCTTAGGGCCTCTTAATGTGTGTCTCCCTCTCCTGTCATTTATTATTTAGCTCTGTAAAATGTTTTGAGTTCAATCTGTGTGAAGGATAAATCGGGAGGCAGACGACAGACTACGAATGCAGTGCCTAGACACATGATCTGCTTGACAAGCAATGCAGTTACAAATGGGTTGTGAGTTAAATTCCAGTGAGTGGCAGCACCATTATTCATCAAGATTTCATCCTCTGTTTCAGTCTGTTTATACCACAGAAATGTGTTGTGTTGGGATATTTTTTTGAAAGGGATGGGAGGGCATCAGTTTGACTTGTAATTAGTTTTATTTTAAATGTCAGACATAAAGAAGCAACAAGCATTTCTTTAGCTGCAACATTAGAGGACAGAGTAGGGAAAAAAGGAGAAATTGAGAACATAAGTTGAGTATTAGCTGTAGCCTTCTGAAAATACAGAATCTTTTGTTTAAATATAGTTAAATAGAGAAATTAGGAAGGGACTGGGAAAATGATAGAATGATTTAAGAGTAATTGTGAGTACTCAATTAAAAACAGTCTTCTCATTGTGATCTACTTTCATGACTTAGCAAATAAGAGGCCAGCAGCAAGTGGAAAGAAACCAGGAAATTAATCAGATGGATTCAGTGACTGCTTGATTTGAATATTTGAAAGTCATGCAAGTGTATATACATATGTACGTTTTTATGACCTCTCACAGGTTTTTGCTTGTTTTTGCTTTTAGTTAAAAAACACATTTTTCCATTTTCTGTAAAAAATTGAAAACTGTGAATTATGGTGTAATTTAGAGAGGCTACTTAAAATTTGATTCTTTTTGACCAGGGGTTCTTAACCTTTTTTCTTGTTATGGCCTCCTTTGGCTTTCTGGTAAGGTCTATGAATTCCTTCTTAGAATGATAGTGCTTTTAAATAATTGAAGGAAATGCTAAATTTCCTTTAACAGTTAATGAAAATAAAAGTTTTTTTTTCCCTGTTCAGGGTCCTATGCCCTCCTGAAATCTATCCATGGACCCCAGGTTTAGAACCCCAGTTTTAGCTTGAAGGGAACCACTTTTCAAATTTCCCAGAGGGTTTTTTTTTTTTTTGCCTGTATTCTCCTATTGGTTATCCCATTATGATAATTGGTTTTCAGAGCTTTTGAAAACCTAGAGCTTTGCTGTCTTCCTTGATATATTCCTCTTGTGTTGTTTCCTTTAAGTTTTGGGATCTCAAATAATTCCTTAAAATACTACTATTCCCATTCCACTGCCAGGGCAACTGAGATCCTCCCTGCTCCCTTCCCTGACCCTTCCCCCCCTCCCCCAAATGGAAAAAAAAAGTGAGCAGATATCTCCAAATTATAGAATCAAGCTAAAGGTTGAAGAATCTTGACTTCTGGTGCCCTGTTCAGTGCTTCTGCTTAAACTTTTATTGTATACTGTATATATTCCCTAGTCTAGAGTAAGCAACAGGACCTGCCTGGTTGAAATATAGGAACACTAGCCATTTGATACTAGCGTTGAGCGTAGAAATTCTGGGACTGGGAAGGCAAATTGGTCTCTAGTAAGTATCAGCAGTAAGGATGTTTTTTTCCAGGGACGATAGCTACTTTCTAAAATTGGCCTTGGTCTTTGCATTTATTTTTCACATCCATGTTATGGTTCCAGAAAGTGTTAAAATCCTCACATGTTTAAAACAAACAAACCAGAAAATCCTCTTGTCCTGAGGCTGTGTGAAGAAGAATGAAGCTCTCATTCTCCTAGTACCCAATCATCAGCTTGAGCTAGCTGCTCCTAGGAACAGAATTTATTGAAGCAATTTATCCTGGCTAAATGTGGTATAAATCTGTGTACACGTATGTACATATAGGCGCAATTCCATTACAGCAGTGGTGTGGCATCGGTTTCCCTCAGAGTTAGACCCTGTTCCTATCACACTGAAAGATGACCAAGAAACCATTTCTATTTCATCTGGCACCTCACACCTATTTGTTGTGTGATTTACTGACCAGACAGCCCAAAAGCCTGGTTTCCCCCAGAGTGAGTTTTAAGAGAGTAAGAGAGATGTTACTCAGCTGTCCTCTGATATTTAAACTGGGCTTCATGGTCAGGAAACTGTCAAATATTGAACTTTAACACATGAGCCAGAATGAATCTGACATGACATTTTGGTTCTATCTCAAATTAAAAATTTGAAACCTAATTGTTCTGTGGCCCTTCCTATATACATTTATATAGTTTGAGATGTAGTTCTTTTCCTTCTTTCCTCCTTCCCTTCCTCTGTCCTTCCTTTGCTTGCTTCCTTCCTTCCGAAATTCTGTTTTCTTGTCTTTCTCTTTTATGGGAATATGCCTGAATACTTCCTTTGAGAGCTTACTCTAATATATTTCTTGTTCCTCTTTTTGCTCCCTCACCCTTTCAAAATACTTTTCATCCTTTTCAAATCTATTCCGTTACAAGTTGCCCTTCCAACTTCAGTCTGTCTTCACCTCAGTTGTTTAGTTCTTTACTAGAATGTAAGAAACCTCACTAATACTTTGAGATGAGACTTTCAAGGGCTCAATTTAAATACTTTTTTAAAGGAAAGAGAGAAGCAGAAACTCATATTAGCCATGTTAACTTCTTCTAAGGAGCAGAGGGGACATTGGTGATTCCTTTTAGGGCCATTTTGGTTCTCCCCTGCAGCAGCACACATCTGTTGGCTTCAGCAGAGCCGCCCAGGAACTCTGGCCAGGAGCAGCACAAACAGCCGGAACATATTTGCCCAGTAAACCCCCAAAGAAATGACATTTGTTTTATTGCTGCTTTTTAAAACCCAGCCATAAATAGAATGGGGGTGGGGGTGGTACAGATATTTCTTGATTTGACATAGACAATTGGTAGGGGGAGAAGGAGGCTCCCAGTGGGGAGGAAAGGTTTTTGTTTTTATTTTTGTATTAATGAAAATAATTTCCCACGCAGCCCAATAGGATGGGTGCTTTGTTTTCCTTGGCAATAATCTGGGATAAACGGCCCTTGCCAACAGCCTCGTAGTTTATACACCGGGGAGCAAGATTATGGCCTTGTAAAATGGAGCACCCCTCCTATAATCCCTTAATTAATTAAATGACAAATTTTGGTCTTCTCCAGGTCAGAAATATGGCTTGTGCATCCGGCACTCGGCGGATTTATCGATATGGGAAACTGCACTGGTTGTAATTCAGCAGGCTGAGGAGAGAAAGGGAAAGAGAGAGAGAGAGAGAGTGTGTGTGTGTGTGTGTGTGTGTATGTGTGATGTATATTTGAAAGGGGGAAATTTTTTAAAGGTTTAAAATTCTTTGACCATTTAAACCTAAATTTTCCTAATCACCAGTTTCAGTTTAGGCACCTAACATACGCCACATGTCTAGCAGGTTCTGGGGCTCCCCCAAAGTAGCCTATGTTTTGATAGATTACATTCCTAGCTACAACACCTGCTTCTAGGCTTGATATTTTTGTAATACTTTTTTTTTTGCCCCAGTGTATTTAAAATAACTTTTTCCCCTCCTTACCCCTCCCCAGCTCCGCTCAGCTATATGAAATATGGGAGACGACAGACCGTTTGTGTGCAATGCCCCGGGCTGTGGACAGGTACGTTTACAATATACTTTATTGTGAATGTCTCGTTGTGAATCAAAGTGGCTGTTTTATCACTAAGGCAAAGAGTTTAAAGCTGGTATTTTACGTGATCACTGGAGGTAATCAAATCAGAGGATTTGCAGTGTGTAAATCCAAGTTATGAGGAAGTGTAGGCACTCTACTGTAATGAAATCTGCCTTGCTTCCTTCCATATTATTATTCTACTGGTGTTTGTTTCCCAACACAGGGCAGGGAAGAAACATTACCCTCCCCTTAAGCTCCTGAGACTGCCCATCTGAATACAAAGAGAGTCTGGAAATTTCAAAGACATCTTCTTTCCTCTCTCTACCCCTTAGCAGATACATAAGGCTACCTAGCATATTGTAAGAGGCCTCTGAGAATGCAGCTATCCTTTGTGAACCCCAAAATACTACTGTCTGTTTTGAGCTCATAAATTGGGGAGGGTATAACCCTGACTTTTTTTGCATAAGATTGAAATGAACCATTAGTGAAAGGCATCTAGCACAGCCATCAAGGACTTGTATATATGGTATTGTATACAGCCTACAGAGCCATTCAGCCATTTTCTAGCCAAGCCCAGAACACATTTTGTGCAGGTGCCCACTCACCCCATAATAATGTAAAATATGTCTGAAGTTGTGATGTTCTGATCTATACTTTTTTTTTAAAGTGCTTTTAGTTTTACAATACTTTTGTTTTAAGATCATATTTTGGGTATTTTTTTCTGTTCTTTATTTTTTCCCTGTGCTTCTCATGTTCCACAAAAGGATAAGGAAAGAGAAACAAAGATCTATCTGTGTCCTTCCTTATGTGTCCTAGCTCTATTACATAATACACATACCAAGGAAAACCAAGTTCCAGACACCAAAACATAAAACTGGGATATCCATAGAAATTGAAGAACTCTAACTCATTTAGGCAATGGAGCAAGGAATGGAGAGCTCCCAAAGTTGTGCAGAATTCACAACCCTTTCTTTTACTATTCTGTTTAGTACACCAGTATTGATCCCTTTCCTTGAAAAAGCTGTCAATTCAGACTTTTGGGGGATTGTTTTCCATGGCATTATATTTTTAGTTTATAATAAAATGTTCTCTAAGGGGCCTTTCAGCTCTAATGTCTACAATTCTATAATTCAATGGGAGGAAATTGAGTTTGCTTCATGGAAATTAACTTCATAACCAATACCTCATTCATAAAGCAAGAAATACTTACTTTAATGATCTCAAGTTCTACTCAATTCCTCTTAACCCTTCCTCAGAGAGCAAAAGTTTAACATGGTCGATTACTGTGGTGCTTCTTAGCAACAGGTTAAGATATAATGATGTAGAGAAACTGTTTTCTTTATACCCTGCTTAAAAATAATGTTAACTTAGATTTATGTAGCACTTCAAAGTTTACTGAGCCCTTTTATGCCTAGTATCTCATTTGATCCTCACAGCTCTGTGAGGTATTATAGATTTTGTTATCCCCTTTCACAGATGAGGAAGTTTAGCCCTAGAGAAGATATGTGACTTGCCTGTAATAACTACCTAAGGTATAGAATCCAAACTTAGCTCTCTCCTGACTCCAGTTGGGAGTCTAATTGTTCCATTATAACACACTGTTAGAATGTGTACCATATTGTATATGAATTTGAAAATATATTTTTTCCTCTTTTGCTCTGGATTTAAAATTTACCTCTTTTGAACTGTAGATTTCTTCTCATAATTTTAATACCTCATTTTCTTGCACAATTACATAGTTTCTGTATTAACTTTGGAACAAAGAGATTCTATAGTTTGTCTTGGTTTTTTAAAACTAGGAAGAGCATGGAGACTTCAAACTCTATAACAGTTACCTTGGTGGCTTTTTTGGCAAAATTCTAGAACACATTATTAACGAGATGGTTTGTGACCAATTAGAAAGTAGTGATGATCATTAAGAACCAGTGTAGGTTCTAATGTTTTCACTATTTCTTTTTTGATAGGTCTATTAAACTAGATCAGGAAGTTGCCATGGACTTAGTTTACCTGGATTTTAGCAAAACATTTGACAAAGACTCACATTATTCTTATGAATAAGAGGGAGAGATGTAGCCTAGAATATAATACACTTAGGCGGATTTAGAATTGCTTGAATAATTGGGCCCAAAGAGTAGTGATTAATGAAGTGAATCTCAACTTGGAGGGAGGTCACTGCCCTTTAGATCTGTCCTGGGCCCTGTTCTGTTCATCATTTCTGTCAGTGTTCTGTCTGAAGGCCTGCTTATCAAATTTGCAGAGAAGGTGGGAGGGATAGTAATACATTGGAGTTTAGAATGTTGAACCAAGTAATAAGATAGGAAAGGCAACAGATTGTATGAAAAAAACATATGACTGACTCCTAAATCTATATACCCAGACATAATCTTCTCATACATGCCATCTTTCATCAACTACTTTCTGGGCCTCTCATGAAAATTCAAACTTTCCATATCTAAAACACATTTTGGATTATCTTCTTCTCTAAATCCAGCCCTCCTCAAAATCCTGTTTCTGACTCATTGCATCCTTCCAGAAACACCACATTTACAACCTCCAACCTTAAGGTCATCTTCAGTTCTTCCTTCTCCCTCACACTGTGTCTAATCAGTTTCTAAATCTTGTTTTGTTTTGTTTTTCTACCTTAGTAGCTCTTGCACTGTCTTCTCTTCATTCACACAGCCACCATCCTAGTTCATTTTCTGTCCCCTGGACAAGACTTAAAATTGATCCTTCAGTCTCTACCTTCCCTCTCTAATCTATTCTCCCCTCCAGTGACAGAATAATCTTCCTAAAATATAAGTCTGACAGTGTCACTCCCCTGCTTAAGAACCTTTAGTGGCTTTCAGTTGCCTCTGTGATAAAATATAAACTCCTCAGCTGGATGTTCAAAACCCTTCACAATCTGGCTTCAGCCTACTTTTCCAGGCTTATAGCATATTATTCTCCTTAAAAATTGGCCTTCTTACTGCTCCTCAAACGGCACCCAGTCTTTACCATTATGCATAGGCTATCCCTCATCCCAGGAATGAGCTCCTTCCTAACCTTTTCCTTTTAGATTTCCTGGCTTTCTTCAAGGCTAGCTAACATGCCATTTCCCTTAGTTATTAGTCCTCTCTCCGTTCTCTTAGAATTATCCTTTAGAAGGCAATGTAGTACAGTGAATGAAGTGCTAGACTTGGAGTCAGGAAGACCTTATGTTCACATCCTTATACCTCTGATACTTACTAGCTATGTGACCCTGGGCAAAAGAACCTCTTTCAGCCTCAGGTTCTTTATCTGTAAAATGAGGATAATTATACCTGGATCTCACAATGAAACTCAAATGAGAAAATGGATGTAAAGCATTTTGTAAGCCTTAAATGCCAGTTTGGCTTAACTTTATGCCAGTTATTATTAGCAACATGGATATATTTATTTGTTTACATGTTATATTTCCCTAGTAGAATGTAAGCCCTTTAAGAGCAAGGACTGGTTTTCATTTTATTCTTTTTTTTTTTTTTTTTTTTTTTTTTAGGCAATTGGGGTTAAGTGACTTGCCCAGGGTCACACAGCTAGTAAGTGTTAAGTGTTTGGTCTGAGGTTGGATTTGAACCCAGGTCCTCCTGACTCCAAGGCTGGTGCTCTATCCACTGCGCCACCTTGCTGCCCCTCATTTTATTCTTGTACCTCAGGCACCCACCATACAGTGCCTTGAACATTTTTTTCTCATTTTGATCTGAACCTATGACTTTATTGGTTATAAAACCAGTTTGTGTCTGAGGCAGGAGGCCACCTCCATCTACTACTCTGCCTTGCACATAGTAGGAGATTAATTAGTGTTTATTGGATTATACTCATGAACTCTGCATTTTCCAAAGCCAGAACTTGGTGTTCTGTCCCTACTATTCCATGAATTCTCACAAACTGGCTTCTCAGGCTTAGAATGCATTCTTCCCTCATTTTTACTTCTTAGAATATTTGTCTTCTTTCAGAGTTCCCCACTCAGGTCCCCCTTCCTCCATGTGGCTCCTAGTGCTCTTGCCTTGCTTGCATTGCTTTGTATCTTACTTCTCTGTGTACTTGCTGTGTCCTAGAGTAGAATGGAATCTCCTTGTGGGCCAAGATTGTTTCTTTGTATCTCCTGCTCAGTACCTTTCATATCATAAACATTTACTAAATGTCTGTCCAAGTGAAGTGGAAGTTTGAGCCTGCTGTGTGACACATCCTCTGGAATAGCTCAGGAGATCATAGGCTGAATTATGGAGGGGGGAAGGTCAATCATATGGGGATAGTGGATTAATTTCTGGGTTCTGCATTTTAGAGAAGACAGGGACAGAGTGGAATAGGTCCAGAGGCAGGTGACCAGGGTGAGAAGAGGACTAGAGACTGAGGTGTGTGCCTCAGAGCCAAGAAGACTTAATTGCCTTGACAGAGAAAGTTTGGATTAGGGAGCTTCAAAGGAGGAAAGTCCTTTACCACTGCAAATTGATGCCTTTTGCGACTTGGAATCTTAGAAAGTTGTCTGCAGGCATAGAGCCAGCCTGTGACAGAGGCAGAACTTGAATCCAGGTCTTCTGACACCTAGCCAGCTCTGGCCAGCCATCCAATGTATGTTTAACCTCTCACAAACAAAACCCCCCAAAGTAAGCAAACAGAAACTAGATACACAAGGCAAAGCATCACCTAACCTTTTTGTAGGGTTGATAGAACTGCAAATAGAACTGATTTAGGCAAGGACCAACTCTGATTGAAAAATAATAGAATCAATTGAAAATTAATGTTGCAAAATTACAAATGACAAGTTTGATCCCAAAGAAGAGATGTAAGAAGACACCTCCTACTACTCCTTTGCAAAAATGGTGAGTACAAAAGCATGGAATATTGCATTTGCTGTCACATCTTTTCAGTATATTGATTAGTTTTGCTAAATTTTTTTCTTCTCTTTCTTTTTCCTTTTAAAAAAATTCCTATTATAAAGGATGGTGCTCTGAGAGAGGGAAGGAGGAGGATTTATGGAGAAGTTTAAACAGTATAAAAACAAAAAGATTTCAGTAAAAATAATTTTTTTAAAAGAAAAAGAATAGCATTGAAGTTGAGGTCCTAAAACGCTTTTTCTCACAGTGACAAGAAATTGGTTGTATGTATAAAACAGAGGCCAACTTTTAGAGCTCCTCCTTCCTGTGTTGCTTTGGTCTCTTACCTACCCATAGTACTATACTATTTAGTGCTTACTCTTCCTATTTCACCATATTATTGAGTGAATGAATCAGTGAAACATTTGTTAAATGTTTACTATGTGCAAAGTACTTCACTAAGTGCTGGAGATACAAACAGAAAAGTAAGACAGCCCTTGCTCTCACCTTCTAACGGGGGAGACAACACAGTGGAAGGTTTCAGCTATAAATCATATGGAAAGGTCTCATGGTCCTTAGCATGCAGCAGCAAAGCAAATGATCATGTCTCTTCTTTCATGTCATTTCCACAGATAAAATCATATCAGTTTCTGATGCTGGACTATTTAACAGTCCCAAGGACTTTGATGTCAAGAACTCTCCTTTCTGGGTCTTCAGTAGCTATGGTAGTAGCGCCTTCGGCTGCACCTCCGTAGGAGTTGCTTCCCAGGATGATGGCTGTGAGTGCTGGACTGGAAGCATTGCCATTCTAAAGACTCTTGGGTTCAGGATACTTGGCCATCTCTTTCAGAAAAGATGGTAGGCAAGGTGGTTTGACTTGCCTGGCTCATGCTACTTCCTGTCTCTCTCAGGGTTGCTTGCTCCTTCATTGAGGCTGGCTCACCTGCCCTCGGTGTGGCAGTTGGTTGGCATTTGATAGGGAAGGCTGACTCACAGGAGTTGCTTCCCCTGATGAAGACTGTAAGGCTTTGGTAGGAAGCTTAACTGGTAGTCTGGGGGTGTTGCCACTCCCAGGCCTCGTGTACTTATCTGCCTTTTGGTAGCAGTTGGTCAGCAGTTGTTGGTGATGGTGATGGAGAGGGTGGGCCACTTTGCTGCAGTGATTTCTCTTTTCAATGATAGTTGTAGGAGCTGGGCTGGGAGCCTGTCTGGTGGTTGGGGGGACGCTGCTATTCCCAAGGTTCCTGAGTTCAGGGTACTGGCTGTCTCCATCACGATCTGAAGGGAGATGGTAGTCACAGTGATGGTGGTAGTGGTAGTGGTGGTGTTTGGACATGCCTGGCACTAGCTGCTTCCTGTCTTACCCTTGGGATATCCTGCTGCTTCAGCTAGGTTGGCTTGCCTGGCCTGTGGGTGGCAGTATAATTGATGGGAATGGCTGGCTCTCCTTTCCCACAGGAGCTGCCTCCCCAGATAGTGGCAGTAAGGGCTGGATTGTTGTAGAGAAAGTGCTTTGTAACTTTTAGAGAATTATGTACCAGTAACCTTCCCTGGTTTCTCTCTCCTGCTTTGTTAATACTCCACTGGTATTTTGATTGTCACATTTCATTAAAACTTCCAGCTTGGGCATTGAAGGTTTATTTTTGGTGATCAAGTGAGTGTGGAGCACAGGGACAACTAACTAGTCCTCTGTTCTGTTCAGATTGCTTATTTCTTGGACAAAGGATGGCAGAGCTCCAAGAGATGTTGGGAAAACAAGTAGATTTATTATTCTTTCAGAACTTTATCTTTAGGTGAAACTCTAGTTCCTTAAGTAAACTCTGCTTTAGTTTCTTAGGATTTTCCATAGGCTTACTTCCAGATATATGAAATAGTGAAAGTTTAGCAAAGAATAAAATAAAATCAAATGTATGGCCCATTCTTTAACCCTAGGAAAAAAGTCAGTTTGAAGCTATTTGATTAAACATAATCTAAATTCCCTATCCCTGAAATTATAGCAAAGTACAGAGACCATCTAAGCTCCAGGAGACGTCTTTAGGTTCAAATAGGTTTAAAGCCTGTTGCCCTAAAGACTATAGAGCGTTGGTGTCAAATTCCAGTAGAAACAGGGGCCACTAGACTGTACATGAGGATCCCTGCAGACCATATTTGACTTTAAAAAAACGCACATTAGGGGCAGCTAGGGGGCACAGTGGATAGAGCACCAGCCCTGAAGTCAGGAGAACCTGAGTACAAATGCGGCCTCAGACCAAGCACTTGATACTTATTAGCTGTGTGACCCTGGACAAGTCACTTAACCCCAATTGCCTAGAAACTAAAACAAAACAAAACAAAAAACACATTAACATTTTCTGTGTTTAATTTTAATCTAATTCAGACGCATTGGGGCTGTTTGACACCTCTGCTATAGAAGGAGGAAAGACAAAATGAAAATTTTTAAAACCACATTTAAAGAAAGGGATTGGTTTTAAAATCAGAAGGTGAATTATAAGAAAATCCACAGAAATTATACATCTGTACCCACTTGTGTTTACTGTCCCTCACTATCCTTTTGTCAAGAGTTCTTCCTGTTCACTCTTGTATTAAGGAACCATTATAGATTAATGCTGAAAGAAGGTGAGAAGAAAATTTACCTAAAATAGACTAGTAGAGTCTGCTACCCACCATATAATCAAAACTGCTGGGCCTTCAATGGATACGTAAACATGTTTTGGTTGCTAGGTCTTTAATGGCTGTTATTTTTGGATTCTGTTCATGATCTACTTCCCAACAGTAAGTCTAATGTGACACAGCTGAGTTCTAAATGTGCTGCATGTACTTTTAGAAAAGATGCTGCTGAAGGTCGTACAGTCTACATTCTTGTCTTAAAAGACAGGTGATAGGGTTTTTTGTGTGTGTGCTTTTCCCTTCCCTGCGTTCTTCCACAGATAGTATCCTCCAAGGCCTTTCATCTCCACAAAGAGGAACTAGGGAGAGCAATAGTCTGGTTAATACCTCTCAATGGGGTTAGTACCAGGAGTAGTTAATGGAGCTGTCTCCTGAGAATGGGATACTGTTGTTAAGGCAAACAATACCCCTGATGCCAGATTGGCAAAGGGTTTGTTGAGTTTAGGCTATGTGAGTTTTTTTGAAATGTATAGAGGGTGCCATCTATATATAATAACAGGTCTGTGATATTGCTTTGCCTCAGTGTTACAAAATAGTGGAAATATGATTAAGCCCTCTGTTGTTCCATGGACCTAGAAAGACTCTTCCCAAGCCATTCATGTTATCTATGGGAAGTAGCTATCTGAGATTATGTTATGTAAAAGTTTTATTATAAATGAAGGCAAGAATTTACAAGTCTTATTTCTGAAATAATATTTTATTTGGGTAGTTGATTATGTAAGTGTAATCCTGTGTCTTTGTTTATGCATCCATCATATGGATACTTTTTGTACAATTTAGGTCCAAATTTAACAGGTCAGTAGGTTCTAGCATATTCTTAGCTCCCTGAATTCAGTTATGATCCAGGTCAGGCAGCTTTAAGCAGACATTCTTACCCTCTAGTTGTTTGTTATGCTCAAAGCTTTGAGTACCTGTGAAAGACACTACCAACATATTGCTAAGACCTGTCTGCTTCTCTGAATATAGGATCACATTTCTCACTTGCAACAGGCCTCTGGGGAGATGCCGCTGATGGACTATTATTAGTATTAGCCCATTATCAGTCATTGAACAAAGGGTTTCTGTCACAACCATTCTGCATCATTCAACCTGCCATTGTTTTTAATAAGGGCAAAATCCTGATTGACCTTTATATTGTTGCCTATGCTCAGACTTGACACAGTCTCTTTTTCCCTAAGGACATCTACCACCTGATCTTTTCTACAGAGTGGCCTCAGGGTAATTTGGAAAGACTGGGGTCCTATCAATAACTTTATCATGAAACATGGCAGTTCACAGTCCTCTGGACTTCTTTTTGCCTCTCCCAAGGCCAAGAACAATGGTAGCAGTGGGATGGGGGGCAGCTTGTTGTATACCTTATCTTGTCATACAATAGGAATAATGTTTATGGTACCGTAGTTCTGGCTTCACTTGGCATTTAACCAACCTCCAAAGCCATTTATTGCTTCATATACTCTGCCACGATGAACATTATCCCCTAAATCTCTATTGCTTTGTAATATACGAAGCAACAAATATCACCTATGATTGGTTAAATTCTGTTATGCCACAAAGGTATATGTTTTATAGCCTGTACAACACAGACCCATAGAGATGATCCCCATTATCCTAGACCCTTCTCTCCACACCCTCTCTTCCTGCCATTGAGTGGGGCAAAGTAGTGCTGTGGGATTGTAAACATGAAATTCTGGCCTTTTAGCAAATTTCCCCTAGCATGGTTAAATAACAGCCAGGAAGCTTGATTTGGAGCCTATTCTTAATTTCTCATGTTAGACTCCTTAAATTGAGTAGCACTGCCAGAAAGAAACAGTTTTGCTGAGTGAATGCTGTTTGTGACAGTGTAAGTCAGCATTAGGATCTGGGAGCCAGATTAATTTTTTAGATTTTAAGGAAAGAAACAAAAAAGGGTGGGAAGAGGCAGCATATTTTAATAGGTCATTGGTTCCTATTTTTAGGTAGGACCTAAATAAACATCACTAAGGGTCTGCAGAGATCTTTTGGAAAGGTTCAAAAAGGGAACCCTGCCCCTGTCCTCTTTGATAATTTAAACTTCAAGTTATCATTTGTTGTCAATAAAATATGGATAGGAATGAGTGGGTGAGATCATACAAAAAGTGCTGTATGTTACAAAGAATGCGTGTGAACCCGACTTTGGGAATTTGTCAAACCCTGATGTAAGCAGTGTTTATAGACTTTGACAGGTGAGAGCCATTTCTGCCAAACAAAAGCAAGCCTTCTTTCCCCACCTTCCCTTTCTCCTACCCCCCAAGAGGTTTTTTTTTTAAATCATCACACATTGCAAATTTTTTATTTAATAATTCATGTTCTGTTCAATAATTCATTCAACCCCCATCTGGTAAGAGTGTTTGCATACTGCCAGGCAGCTGAAAATATACTGTGTTATACTCAATTAGGCCAAATGTTAACCTTATTTTTCTGTAATAATATATTGTTTGTGCAGCACCTTTCTGGAGCATACAAAATGTTTTGTAGACATCTTATTAAAAAGTTATTGATTTTTTAATTGTTTTCAACATCATCTACATTTTCCATTTTCACTCCTCTCTCATCTTCACAGAGAGCCATCCTTTATAAGGAATTTTTAAAAAGGAAAAAAAAGTTCAGCAAAAGTAATGAACACATGGGGGCAGCTAGGTGTTGCAGTGGATAGAGCACCAGCTCTGAAGTCAGGAGGACCTGAATTCAAATCCAGCCTCAGACTAAACACTTGATACTTACTAGCTGTGTGACCCTGGGCAAGTCACTTAACCCCAGTTGCCTTTAAAAAAAAAGTAAATAACACATTGGAAAAGTCTTATATATTCTGTGTTCCCCATGTGTACCCACATCCCCTTTCTTCCCCCCTGCAAAAAAAGAGAGGTGCCTTCTCATCCTCCTTTATTGAGACCAAACTTTTCATAATGTAATATTTGCTTTCATTTGCTTTGCTCTTTCCATTTACATCTTTGTAGTCATTATACATATTGTTTTCTTGGTCTTCCTTTCACTTTGCATCAGTTCATATAAATCATTATAGTCATTCCTTTCTTACAGCATAATAGTAGTCCATTACATTCATGTACCATAACTTGCTTAACCATTCCTCAGTTTGAAGGGCATTGTAGATACCTCTTTTCAGTCTTCATTCTGACTGTGATAGGAACAGACAATGCTGTCTTCATCATATAGATGAGATAGGGAAAACTAAGAGATGGTTAGCAGTTTGCCTGAGATAGCCAGTGATTTCAGAAGCAGAACAAATTGTTTGTTTTGTTTTTTTTTTTATCTTCCAATGCAGTAGTTTTGCCATGTGACCTTTGGGGCGTCTAGTGGGATCATGGGGACATAGATTTCGTGTTCAATAGAATGTAATTTATTTTTGAAAGTCAGGTATTTAGCAAAGTAGGTGAATTTTTTCTTATTCCTTACTTCTACCTGCAGGAAGGTTGTTTATAGCTAATTCAGTCATGCCCAGGAAATGGAGAAGGATCAGTGTTCTAGTTCCATGATCAAGAACTCTGAAATTCCTTTATCCAATCATTTCCTAATACTTTGCTCCTTTTAAGCTGATTTTCTGTACCCATTACTAAACTGAAATTACTCGCTTTCTAAATGGGTAGCTTGCCTTCATTGCCAAATTTGATAATCTTTTTTCAATCCTCATCCTTCCTGACCTCTCTACAACATTTGATACTGCTGACCACACTCTCTTAATGGATCTCTGGTTTTTCAGAACACTGCTGTATTCTAGGTCTCCTATCTGTCTGGATCTCTTATTCTCCCTTGCTAGATCATTGCCATCCATGTCACACCCTCTAATTATGAGTATGAGGTTCTATCACAGGCCTTCCCATTTCTGTTTACATTCTCTCACTTGATGACATCATTAGCTCTCTAAGTTCTGTTATATCTTTAGGCAGATGAATTCCCAGTGTACTTATACAATCCTACTCTCTTCCCTGAGCTCTAGTCAGCATCACAAACTGCCTGTTAGACATTTCAAACTGAATTTCTTTTTCAAACTCAACATCAAAAACAGAATTTATTCCCACAAACCTATGCTTTTCCAAATCTTCATGATACTCTCAAGGACACCGCCATCCCGCTAGCCATTCCTCTCTCACCCCACGTACCTAACCAATTGCCAAATCTTGTTGATTCTTTTTCTACATTCTTTCTCACATACGTCCCCTTTTTTCCACTACCCTAGGTTATGGCTTCATAACCTCTTGACTAGACTGTTTCAGTGGCCTCCTAATTAGTGTCTCAGTCTCAGATCTCCTTCACTGCAGTCTATTCTCCACATAACCACCAAAATGGTTTTCCTAAAGTGCAGGACAATACACAATAAAACTCTAGAGGTTCCTTGTTACTTCTAGGATCAACAATAAACCCTGGTATTTAAAGCTCTTCACAACCCGGCTTTCTTCCTTTCTAGTCTTTTTATACACTATTTCCTATACATATTCTACTTTTTTGTTTCTCACACAGAAAACTTAAATCTCCTGACCTTGTTTCCTTTGCACTGGCTGTCCCTTGTGCCTGGGATGCCCTCTCTCTTTACCTCTGCCTCTTGGAATCCCTGGTTTTCCTTTAAAACTCAATTCAGGTGCCACTTTATACATGAAACATTTTCTGAAACCCCTCTCCCCCACCCCTTCAATCTCTCTGAAGATGCTAATGTCCTCCCTCCCTAAATTTTCTTAATTTCATTTTGTTACACTCTCTACATGTACTTATATATGTACATGTTGCCTCTTCCCCTTGGAATGTCAGCTTCTTGAACGTTCTACACAGCAACAGCCACGTTGTACAATGACTAACGCTGATAGATTTAGCCCCTCTCAGCAATGCAAGAATCTAAGACATCTCCAAAGGTCTCATGATGGAAAATGCTATCCACAGCCAAGAAAGAACTATGGAGTTTGAATGCAGATTGAAGCATACTATATGCTATTTTTTTCTTCTGTTTTGTTTTGTTTCCTCTTTCTGGTGGTTCTTCCTATTGGTTCAATTCTTCCTTACAATATCACTAATGTGAAATTGGAATGTATATGTATAGCCTATATCAGATTGCGTACTGTCTTGGGGAGTGAGGGGGAGAAAAATTTAAAACTCAAAAGCTTATGGAAGTGATTGTTGATAAATCAAAATAAATTAATTTTAAAAAAAGAAATACATTAGGCATTTGTTAAATGATGATTAAATTGGATTGAATGTCAAAAAAAAAAAAAAAGAATGTCAGCTCCTTGAGGGAAAGAACTGTTTGACTTCGTGCATCCCATTGCTTAGCACAAGCTTATAACATAATAGGAGCTTAGTAAATGCTTATAGCTTGCTTGATTTTTTGAATTCCTTGTGATATGTGGGTGCAGCACAATATTTTGAGTGTGACCCCAAAAACTGTTCTCATTGGGGATTTCCTGATAAAAAAGATAAAATCAGTTATTTCTTTTCCCCAGATCTTCTGCCAGCAGAGGAGGTGTTTTCCATCTCCCTTTTCTAGTACACCAAATTTTTGAAGTTGCCTACCAGATCTGTTATCCTCTCCCTCTTTTTCTACTGATACAAAATCCTAGATCAGCCAAGTTTATTTATGTGATACCTGCCTCATTAAATTGGTTCTTCGTGCCTTTTTTTTTTTTTTTTTTTTGGTCAAACATAATCTTCCAGCTGATGCAGCAGATTAAAAAATGGCCAGTGTGCTTCCTTTGCCTGGTTAGCATTGTTTCCTTAATGCAGATTGACTTGCTCAGCAGTAACGTTTTGTCTGCAGCCCTTGTTAGAACGTTCTCTGTATGTGGATTCATAACACATCTGTGTGTATGTTTGCAGCACTGTATAAATAATAATAAGTAATCACCAGATGGCCCATAACTGCTCCTCTGGACCCGCTAGGTCTCTTGAAGCTGTTAGTAAAGTCTTTTGGCATTTTGCTGGGAAAACTTGTCATAGATTTATTTGTAAAAAAATTCAAACTCACAACTGGGTGTTTAGGGCTAGCTATTGCTGCCTGTGTTGTAAATATTTAACAGGCTTTGCACAATGACAAGTAAAAACACCATTACTACCCACATACAGCGACTGCAGAGCTCTTCTTTTAGCCATTTAGAAAGGAGAAGAGGGGAGGGAGAAGAGAAAAAGCAGATTTTTTTACTGATTGAAAAAAAATTAATTTAAAAAATTTTATAAGAATAAGCCATTCCCCAGTAGAGAAATGATCAAAAGATAATAGTTTTTAAAGAAAGAATCCAAGCTATCAATAACCATGTTTTAAAAAATGCTCTAAATCACCAATAACTAGAGAAATGTAAATTAAAACAACTCTGAGTTTCCACCTCACAACGATTAGATTGGCAACATTGATCCAAAAAAATGACAACAGGGAGATTATGTGAAAATGCTCATTAATGTTCTCTTGGTGAACTTGAATTCATCTTACCTATTTTAGAAAAGAGTTGGAACTATGCCTCAAAAGTTACTAAACTGTTCATACCTTTGGACTTTAACATTACCACTACTAGGCCTATACCCTCATTTCATCCAAAAGAGAAATACTAAATAGAAATTCAAGAGTAATCAGTTGGCATGATTCTGTTTATTTCAGTGTCTTTTGCGTATCTGAGCGTACCCCACAAAGGATTAAAAAAAAGGAAAAGGATCCATATATACAAAAATATTGTAGCAGTTCTTTTCATAGTAACCAAAAATAGATAACTAAGGGACTGTCCTATTGGAGAATGGCTAAACAAATTATAACGTATTAATGTAATGGAACATTATTACACCATAAGAAATGTCAAGACAGTTTCATAGGAAACTGGGAAGACCTCTGTGAACTGATGCAGAGTGAAGTGAGTAGAGCTTGGAGAGCAATTTATACAATAACATCATAATAGACTTTAGAATTCTGATCAATCCATTGATGAAGCATGAGTCCAGAAAACAAAGATGAAATACTATACTTATCTCCTGCCAGAGAGGTGATAGACTCATGGTGCAAAGTGAGATGTATATTTTTTTTCTTTTTTTTAAATTTCATTTTTTAAATTTTTAATTAATTTGTTTTGAATTATCAACAATCACTTCCATAAGCTTTTGAGTTTTAAATTTTTGTCCCCCTCTCTCCCCACCTTCCTCCCCACGATGGTGCGCAATCTGATATAGGCTATACATATACATTCCTATTAAACATATTTTCACATTAGTGATGTTGTAAGTAAAGATTAGAACCAATAGGAGGATCCACGAGAAAGAGGAAACAAAACACAACAGAAGAAAAAAATAGCATAGTATGCTTCGATCTGCATTCAAACTCCATAGTTCTTTCTTCTTTGTGGATAACATTTTCCATCACAAGGCCTTTGGAGATGTCTTAGATCCTTGCATTGCTGAGACGGACTAAATCTATCAACATTAGTCATCGCACAGCGTGGCTGTTACTGTGTGCAACATTCTCCTGGTTCTGCTCACTTCACTCAGCATTAGACCATACAAGTCTTTCCAGGTTTTTCTGAAGTCAGCTTGTTCATCATTTATTATTATTTGGGGGGGGGTGGGAAACGGGTGCTAGGCAGTGGGGTTAAGTGACTTGCCCAGGGTCACACAGCTAGTTAAGTGTTAGGTGTCTGAGGCTGGATTTGAACTCAGGTCCTCTTGAATCCAGAGCCAGTGCTCTATCCACTGCACCACCTAGCTGCCCCTGTTCATCATTTCTTGTAGCACAATAGTATTCCGTTACATTCATATACCACAACTTGTTCAGCCATTCCCCAATTGATAGGCATCCTCTCAATTTCCAATTCTTTGCCACCACAAAAAGAGCTGCTATAAATATTTTTGTACATGTGGGTCCTTTTCCCATTTGTATGATCTCTGTGGAGTATAGCCCTAGAACTGCTATTGCTGGGTCAAAGGGTATGCAGAGATGTGTATTTCTTGGAAATGGCCAAGTGTGTGGGAATTTGTTTTGCTGGACTGTGCATATTTGTTACAATAGTTTTGTTTTTCTTGTCTCCACAACTTCTGGGAGTTTGTAGGAGGAAGAGAAAATAGATTTTTGCTGATTGAAAAAATTTTAATTTTAAAAAAATAGAAGAAAAGCCAATAAATTGTATATTGTGAATAAGGTGCAAGGGATCCTCTATGGAAGACCATTGTAAGGTGAAGAAAGAGAACTTTAGCATTCAACTCAAGAAAATGTGACTGTAACAAACTTAAACTTTTTAACCATGTGCCAGTGACTTACATAAAATTTAAATTGAACTAAATAATGAAAACCAAGACATTTTTTTTCACCTGTAGTTTGGTTAGAGCCAGGTTTTTGAGGCCAAATTACATCCAATTTACAAGTCCTTTTCAAAAAAAGGTTGCAAATATAAGCATCGGCACACACTGAACTAGAATGTAGGCCCTTGAGTCTCTTCTAAAATGTGAAGACATATACTGTTTCATGACAACATATCCTGTAGAGCAAATGATTGCTTTCATTTCTTTCCCTTTTTTCATTGGCATTTTCATGACAGGTAATTACATGTAGAAGGGCTTTTTTTGTTTGTTTATTTGTTTTTATAATCTTTTTTCTTCTGTGAAATATTGGACAGCTCTTATCTCACAAATCAATGGCTTTGATATCTATACCAAATCTTACTTTTTCGTTTAAGATATGTTCTGCTCAAATATGTCTGTGAATTTTTTCAGAAACTTAACCCTAACTGTCCTCAATTCCTTCCGTGGTTTCTTTTTTCATAAGATAAGTAAAGTGAATGTTAAAACAGGAATTGCGTGTCCTAATCCTTAGCGTTAGTTCTCTTTTGTCTGTTTAGATTTAGATGTATTTAACCCCCACAGGGATTGCTCTTTAAATCATAGCATAACGGCTGTTTCTTTCACGTCAGGATGTGCAGTAAGCATCTCTCTTTCGAAACCTCACTTTGGAGAAACAGCATACAAATCAAAAAACAGAAATGCTGTTAAAGTTTGTAGTGTGTGGAGTTTGGGCTACTTCTTATCTCACATAGTCATGCTGGGCATTGGCACAAAAGGAGAAAAAGGATTTTTGAGAATCATGGAGAAAATATTAATGCTTTGGGCATTATCCTCTTTACTGAATGCATTTATATTTTCATTAAGAATTATTTGATGCAATAGAAAATTTGTTTCTGATAGTCTCTTCAGGTAAGTATCTATGCTACAATCATCATGTGGAAATATTTGGGGAGTGAGGAGAAAATGAATATTGAATTTTGTTTAATTAGCTGTTTCACTAGATGAACACCACATGTGTATCCTGGGGTTACAGATTCTGCCATCACATCAAAGAGCTAAACTGATTTCTGCTTAACAAATTGAAATTCCATTAGATGAACTTTTAAATCCTTTTGCTTGCACTGGTTATGTTAAAGCCTAAACAAATACAGCTCCATCTTTGGATCCCAGGTTGAGTTTGCAAGTCCCAGGGTTGGAAAAAGAGAGTTCTTCAAACAGTTTGCCTTTAAAAAAAATCTTATTGCATGGATCTGCTTAGAAACTTGAGAATAAATCTGTAGCCTTGCCCTGTCATTTAAGTCATCATGGAAAGCAACTTGCTACGTTCTAGATTGGCTCTCAGCCTTGTTGCCCTTGTTCTCAAAGACATGGCTTCTGGAAAAGACATTTGCCTTATCCCAGAGATAACTATTGGAGTGTAGAAGGGGTATCAGTTTCTTATTCCCATAGACCAGTTTTTCTTTGGTTTTAGGCAGTTATGTCCCAGACCTGTACAACATGCTCATGAACTTGGTTTGTAAATAGCAAACTTTGCTTTTCCACTCAGTGAGAAAGACTGGGTATTACTGGCAATGAGCCTGAGCTTCACGGTTAGCGGGTTTTTCTGAGGAGCTCAGTGCAAGCATCTTAGTCTTCCCTCTTTTTCTTTGAGAAATAAAACATTTGTTTCATTAATTTTGGGCATGCCAGTCACTAAAATGTCACTGTTGGAGTCTCTTTCTCTCCTTTTCATCATTGTTTTCACATTTAGATCATGCCCTCCTCCAAGCTGCTTCTTGCTCCTTCATCCTTCCTTCTTGGTTCTTTTGTTTTACCATTAGCTATGTCACAGATGTGTGTATCTGAAAGAAGTGTTAACCAATATTCCTCTTACTTTTTTTTAAAGTTGTGAGCATACAACCATGTTTTATGAGAAGATAGGTCTACTACATAAGCAGCACATGATGAAAAGTAAGCATATATGAACAGTTTAGTGGCTTTGGGTTCTCATCAGCTAAGCTCCTTTGTTGTCACCTCCTGTTTCAAGAGGCACACCTGGGTGAAGATGTCACTCGAAAGTGAATTAGACCTCAGATTGAAACAGCAAGGGAGTAGAGAAAAGAGGTACTCAATGAATCACAGCTTAGAGCAAAGAAATAAGGAAAGAGCTGGGCCAGGGGCCAAAATGAAGATGCTGTAAGAGCAGAAATTTGAAGAGTGTTCCTAAAGTCACTTGAGGGGAGATGAAGGCAATAATGAAGCTTCTCAGAAGACACTGTGAGAGAGTTATCAGGGTTAATCTAAATCTTTTTAAAATTTAAATATTCTTAAAAGGGTTAGAATGTTGTTCTCCTTGGAATCTTATTATAAATTAATTTAATCATTTTATTTACCTCCAACACCCAGCTTGATCTGAACAGGGAAAGGAAGTTTTATGAGAGGGAGAAGTAGTGTCAATTTTACAGCTTAGGATACCATAGTAGAACTCAGATCTTTGTAGGACTGTAAATGGGGAACTATTAAGAGCGTAGAGATACTGAACAATTGGGGAGCAAGTGGTACATCAAGATTTCCAGACTATGGGATATAAATTTCTTCTACTTTTCATATTTGCCTTATGCCAGCACTGCCCTACTCTTCTTCCCAATCACTTTCCCCAAATTGCTGTCTGTCTTGTCACCTGTCAGAAAAGGAGAGATTGAGGGAGGTCTGTGGCTCCATCATCTGGAGGGGGGAGAAAGGTTGACCTAGCTTCTCAGTTCCAAGAAATGAGCTGGCTGAAGGACTCATCTCCCTGGAAATGTCAGTGTTAAGATAGTATGCAGAAAAGTGGGTTTTGTCCCCAAAGACCTTTGAAATTGGGGCAGGTAGTTCTGACAATAGACAAAAAAAATCCAGTAGATCTTATGAGATTTTACACACACACACACACACACACACACACACACAGTATATACATTATATAACCACACATATGTGGTGGGTGGTGAGTTAGTTATACTGCGATTTGTGTATGGACCAATTTATTTCAGTTGGATAATTTGTTATTGCCCCGGACATTTGGCTTACTTGTCACAGTGAACTGGGCTTAAAACTGACTTCTGCCTGTGCAAAAAGTGATGTGAATTATTACTGAAATGAAGGACCCTCCCAGAAACTGCCTTGGTCTCCTTTTATGTTATTTATTTATTTGCTTGGAAATACTGTTTGGATAAGCCTGCTTTCCCTGCTAGAGCCTTCTTGTATCTGGGATATGCTTTTAAGAAAGCAAAAAGATAGTGCTATCTAAAGAGTTAGATTACACCAAGAAACACCTGAGATCATGGCTTCATCACTCCTATTTGCAGAAGAAGCAAAGTGGAAATAATGGCTTGCATATATCTTTGGGAAGGGTGTCATCTTCACATGGTTAGAAATCCGACAACCTAATTTATGTTCCTTTCCCTCCCCCATTTTATTTTTATGTCCCTGTCTTGCTTTGCCAGCTCCCAGAAGGTAAGGGTCATATCTGATTATCTTGCTCTGTATAGTGTCATTTGCTAGTGTGGCTTATTTGTCAAGGGCCTGCCATGTTGTATAGTGAGAAGGGAAACTATAACCACAGGGGAATTCCCTGCTGACACTACTGAGGATTGTGGTCTGCTAGTGGTTGCCAAATCTTCCTTCAAGAACCTTTTAGCGCAGAATTTAACTGCTGCAGTTCCTTGTCCTTTAAAAATTATTCTTTTCCCCAAAGGTCCTTTGTTTCTTTACCTTCACAAATACTCCTGTAGCTCTGTTCTTCTACAAACAAAAGAAATACTATGATACTTCAAAGCATCAGAGATTTGCTTGACTACTAAAGAGGTTAGTTACCAAGCTGTAATGGTTTAGTAGAACAGATAAGCATTTAAAATTAAACCCTATGCTTTAATGGTAAAGTTACGTCCTTCCTGTTGTCTCTGTGCAGCAACACCCTAGCACGATTCTTCTTTCCTATTGGAATAGTTCTTTGGATTATAGCCTCTGGGGAAAAAAAAAAGATTATGACATAGTCTTAAAGTTTCTGGTTGTGGTATTTGCATAGAGTTAACTGTATGTTCACCAGAGTGGGGAAGTGGTGGAACACACATCTACAATGCTATTGAGCATCATTATTGGTTTTAGGGGCAATCTTTGCATATAAATATAGCTACCATGTTATGTTCATATCTCATGGAAGTTGTCATTTTATCAGAAATCTAAATGTTCTGTGCATTTAGAAAATGTATTTGAATTTGTCATTAAGGGTAGTGTTCACCTCAGAAATCTCATCTGTGCATGTGCCAGGGTCTAGTTTAGAAAGCACTCTGCTGTTTACCAAACGTTCTGATCTTGAGTACTGAGCCTCCAGCCTTCTCCACTTTCACACCCAGGCCTTTGAAGTATGCATGTGGTACAGAGAAAGGAAGACTTTTTTAAACTGTAGCTAGACTTGGCCTCTTACACCTTTTATGCATGCTTAACCACTCTTAAGAAGGGAGTAGAGGGAGCACTCTGTGTATAGACTAGCAGCTTTTGGCAGAGCAGCAATTAATGGTTTGAACATACTGAACCTTATTGGCTATTTTCATGGTCTTGAGGGAGGCATTTTGCTTCTATATAGACAGTGATCTGGTTGTTCAAGTGGAATGGCTTTTTGTTTTTACTTTATCTAGTAAAAAATGTAGTAGACTGAACCTTGCTTGGAGGTGATTTCTCCTGTTTACTTCACTTCGTGAACAGGAGGTCAGGATGCCAGCTCTCATACAAAAGGGAGAGATGGTGATAGAAAAATCTGGTGCTAAAGCATAATTAGGTTGGAGTTTTGTCAAGAAACAGCTTCCCTTTTTGGAATTTCTGCTGTGTGTTGGAATTAGGTATATAATCAATGTGTGCTGTTCCTTGGATTTAATATTTTATGTTTTATAACATTCTTCTCTACCTATAGGCTTTCCTGGTTACAATATAAGAGTTAACCTGCTACAAACACTTCATCCCATATCAGTTTGTGCATCACCAGGATCAGAATTAATGCTTAATCTCTTCCTGGGAATCCCTTCTCAGCTTTTCTTGCCTCAGTAGTAAGTTGAGACAGAGAGAGAGAGAATCTAACAATCTTATTTTACTGAACCTCTAGTGAGATTTACACATCTGAACAATAAGGACATTCAGGTAGATGAGCTGCTGTTGATTACCATAATCCTATTTGGAAATTATATTATATATTCATTATTATTTTTCTCTTGTGTTTCAGAATCAAAAGAAAGCCTATTGTTTTGTCAGGGAGCACCTAAAGCAGCTAGTTATCATCCTTTGTTCTTACCTGGGATGATCTAAGTCCATTTCTGATGAGGGTCCTGGGCAGGGCAGGTGTGAATTTGATTAGGATTTTTTTCTTTTGGATAGCATGCCAATAGAAAATGAGAACTGGGATAGTGAATGTTGGGAGAAATGCAGTGATCTCACCAGTCATAGGATCATAGATCTAGAATTAGAAGGGACCTTAGAGGCCATCTAGTTTACCATTTCGTTTGACACAGGAAACTGAGGCCCAGGAACTTGCCACAAAGTCATGTAGGCAGTAAGTGGCAGAGGTGGGATAGGAATCCCCATCATTTGATTCCAGAGCCAGAGCCCAGGGAAGCTGCCTCCTCACTATGGCAATCCCTCCATATCATATAGATTACTTCATCTTTAACACATTGTGATCCTGGAGGCACTAAAACATCAGTGTGGCATATTAGTTTTCTCAGAATCCTGCTCTTCTAAATAATCCTCTTTCTTTTCCTATATAATGTAAACACGAGTCATCTTATTCTTCTTTCCTCAAGCTCTTTTCATCTTCTTTCTCATTCTTCACATGCCCTAGCATATTCTCCCCTCAACTGCTGCTTCAATTCAAATTATTCATGTATTAAATGTCCTAATTGGGTACTTAAAGATAAAAACAGTTCCTGCCCACAGGATCTTACAGGTTAATGGGGGGAGGGTTGGAACAGACCTAAAAGCACTTAAATCAATCCAGTTTTTGATAAATCCAGAAATGTAAACTACTAAAGGGAGGGCTGTCTGTTCAACAACAAGTGATTGGAAAACTGGAAAGTGATTCGGCAGAAATTAAATTTAGAGCAGCATCTGACATTATACCAAAAGCTCCAAACAAATAAGTGACCTAAATATGAAATCAAACATCTTTTCTGATCTAAGCAAGGGATCAATCTGTGAACAAAAATGATTTTTAAAAAACCCAGTTTATTTATATAAAATTTTACATGATCAAAATCAGTACAGTTAGACTAAGAAGAGAAACAGTCAATTGGGAAAAATGCTTTCATCAAATAGGGGAAATTGCATCAAATACTTGTGATAAAGGACTTCTGTCTAAAATGTGTAGGGATGGATACAAATATGTAAGACTAAGAATCATAAACTTCATAGCTATCAATAAACATTAATAAATGCTTGTGGATTATGACTTTCAGTATGTAAACAACAAAAAAGGGTAATTGTATGTGAAATCATAAATGTCCTTTTTTAGCTGTATGTTAAATTTAATATGATACTAAAAAATTAATGTTTGTATCTCCCGAACTTGTTTTCTGGGTATTTTTTAAAATGTTTTGTTGATGCTCTTTTCTTTTTAACTCACCTCTTCGCTCCCAGTTACACAGTCAAGCAAAAAACATGTTGGCCACATCTGAAAATAAAAGTTGCATTTTGCTCCTGTAGTCCCTTACTTCTCTGGTAAGAAGTGAAGGTATACTTCATAACTCTGCTGAAGGATTTGTTAGTGATTTAATGATAAAAGTTCTGAGGACTTCACAGTAGTTTTATGTTATTGTGGACCTTGTAATTTGGTTCTGTCTAGTTCACTCTGTATCATTTCATACAGATCCTTCCAAGTTTCTTTCAGTTTTATTTGTCATTTCCTCCGGTACTGTATTTCATTACATTTATATGCTATAATTGGTTCAGCCCTTCCTAATTGATGAGTACTCAATTTGTTTCCAATTTTTTGTTGCCAAAAAAAAGTACTTCTATAAATATTTTGTACAGACAGGTCTATTCATTGTCTTTGACATATATGCCTATTAATAGTATCAATGGGTTAAAAGGTATTTACAGTTTAGTGACATTTGAAGTATAATTCCAAACTGTTTTCCAGATTCATCTGGACCAATTTACAGCTCCACCAGTAGTGCGTTAATGATAGACAGCTACATAGTGTAGTGAATTCTAGGCCTGGAGTCAGGAAGACCTGAGTTCAGATATGGCCTCAGATACCTACTAGCTGAGTGACAAAAAGTCAGTTAATCTCAGTTTATCTCAGTTTCCTTATCTGTAGAATGGCGATGATAATAATAGCACTTACCAACTACAGTTGTTGTGAAGGTCAAATGAGATAATAATTATAAAATGCTTAGCACAGTGCCTGATGTAAATGCTATATAAATGTTAACTTTTATTACTATTATCATTATTATTCATTTATCTCTCCAACAGTTGCCATTTTTCCTTAGTTATCTTTGCTAGTCTGTTTGGTGTGTAATGGTGTAATGGAATCCTAGAATTACCTTAACTTCTTTTAGTATTAATGATTTGGAAGGTTTTTAATATAGTTGTGATAGCTTGTGTTTCATTTGAAAATTTCCTGTTCATACCCTTTGATCACTTGTATATTAGGGAATGGTTCTTGTTCTTATATATTTTATCAATTCTTTATGTAGCTTGGGTGTCAGACTTTTATCAGAAATTTACCGAGGTTTTTTTTTTTTGCATTTGACTGTTTGCCTTCTAGTTTTAACCGAACTGATTATGCCTCCGTCAAAGCTGTTTAACATTATGTAATAGAAAATTGTTCGTTTTATCATCTGCAATCAGCTATGTCTTGTTTAGTTAGAAAACTTCCCTTTTAACTATTCCAAACATTCTGGAGAGCAATTTGCAACTGTGCCCAAAAAACAATTAAACTGTCCATATATCCTTTGACTCAGAAAACCACTACTAGACCTATACTCCAAAGAGATCAAAGGAAAAGGACCTATATGTACAAAAATATTTATAGCAGCTCTTTTTGTGGTGACAAAGATTTGGAAACTGGGGGATGCCCATCAGTTTCGGAATGGCCGAACAAGTTTTGGTATATGAATGTGAGGGAATATTATGACGTGCTATATAAGTACTAAGGAGGTGGTTTCAGAAAAACTTGGGTAAACTATGAACTGATGCAAAGTGAAGAGAATAGAACCAGAACAATTTACACAGTAATAGCAGTATTATAAAGTTAATCAACTGTGAAAGACTGATCAAAACAGTGACCTACCACAGTTCCAAAGGATTCGTGATGAAATATGTTAACTGCCAGATAGAGAACTGATGTGCAGCAGATTGAAGCATACTTTTTTCTTTTTCTTTTTTTTTTTTTTTCTGGGAACATAGCTAATTTGGAAACTTGTTTTGCATGACTTCATATTTGTAATGGGTTTTCTATTTCTTGTCTTTGCAATAGGTGGGAGAGGAGTTGAGGGAGGGGGAAAATTTAGAACTGAAAATAAAATGAAATTGAATTTTAAAAAAATTCTCACCTTAGCCATAGTTGTGAAAGATTTCTCTTCTAATTTCTTTATGATTTGAGCTTTTATATTTAGATCATGAATTCATTCGAAGTTTATTGTGGCATATGGATTGTTGTAGGCTGGATCTCATTCACTCATAGACTTTCTAACAGTTAATAGAAGACTTACTTAGACATGGCAGAAAATGAATTTTCAGCAAGGATGCAGCATTGATTTAGGTATGCATAGCATCCCTGCCTCTGTGTTGGCCATACTGGTCTGCTAATCAGAAGTCTTAGGGAGTAGCAACTTTTGCTTCCTAATGAACTGGCTTTTATACTTAAGGCACCAGGAAGCTCCATCATCATCTCAAACTTTAATTGCTTAAGATAATAAAGTTTCAAGGAGAGATTCAATAACTTTTTTTTTTTGGTGAGGCATTTGGGGTTAAGTGACTTGCCCAGAGTCACACAGCTAGTGAGTGTTATCTGTCTGAGGCTGGATTTGAACTCAAAAACTCCTGACTCCAGAGCCAGTTCTGTATCCACTGTACCACGTAGCTGCCCCAGATTCAATAATTTTTTAAGGAAAAATTACCCTAGCCTCCATGGGAGATAGTTTTCCCACCACTCCACCCATTAGTGTCAAGGTCTTCTGGGGGAATTTTTATGACTTAATGGCTTTAAGGATTACTGGGCAACTTTAATCTCAGAAAAATCTGGCATGGGCAGCAGTAGAGGAGGAAAAGAAAAACTAAACCAGAAACATAGCGAAAACAGACAAACATTCACCCATCAAGTAATAATAAAGGCTGCCGAATTCAGATTAATTTTAGTGACTAAATCTGGAAAATAGAACATGAAATAGATCTCTCCTCTTGGTAGAGAGGTAGGGAAACATATTATAAGAGGTGGTTGTTTTATCAATTAGTTCTTAACTATTTTCCTTTCTTATAAAGGAGGGTTCAATGGTTGGTGAGTTGGCATGACTGTGGAGATTTTTTTTTAAGTCATCAATTAAAAAATAAATATGGGGGAGGTGACGGGTACACAAAGGATACAAGTTAAAATAGGAAAGAAACAAAGGATAAATTTAGATTGAAGTGTTCTTGAGAAAATTTGAGGTCACAAATCAAATGTATGATAGGAATCGAGAGACAATCACAGAGCAGTTTGGAACTTTGCCCCCAAAAGCAATTAAACTGCATACCCTGTATCTCAGAAAAGCCAAAGAAAGAGAAAAATGAACACGTACAAAAATATTTATAACATCTCTTTTTGTGGTGGTAAAGAATTGGGGATTGGCTAAACAAGTTATGGCATATGAATATGATAGAGGGCTATTGTAGTGTAAGAAAAGATGAAGGGTATAGTTTCAGAAAAACCTGGGAAGACTTATATGAATTGATATAAAATGAAGTGAGCAGTTCCGAAAAACAATTTATACAAAAATAATTATATTGTAAAAGACAAACAACTTTGAAAAACTTAGGAACTCTTAACAAAAGACCAACCACAGTTTGAGAGTACTAATGATGAAACATGCTATCTACCTCAAGATAGAGAACTGTGCAGATTGAGAGTTCTTTATTTTTTATTTTTTGGACATGACCAGTTTAAGAATTTGTTTTGCTTTTTGTTTGTTTGTTTGTTTTGGTGAGGTGGTTGGGGTTAAGTGACTTGCCCAGAGTCACACAGCTAGTGAATATTATGTGTCTGAGGCTGGATTTGAACTCAGGTCCTTCTGACTCTAGAGCCGTGGTTCTATCCACTACACCACCTAGCTGCCCCCTTGCTTGTTATTTGTAACAGATTTTGTTCTGTATTTATGAGGAAGAGGAGAAGAGAGGGAGAGAATTCAGACCTGAAAATAAAACAAAATTGAATTAAAAAAAGAAAGGAGAAAAATCACAAAATGAAAGAGGTCCAAGAAGTGAACCCCAGATATTAATTAAGCTAATTTGAGCACTCAGGCAGTTCCCTAGACGCTCTTTTTTTTCAATATTTTTGTTTGAAGTTTTGAGTTCTCAATTCTGTTCATCCCTCCCCCTTCCTGAGAGGGTAAGCAATTAGATACAGGTTATACATGTGCAATTATGTAAAATATTAGTCATTTTGTATAAGAAGACTCGAATAAATGGGAAAAAAATGAAAGAAAATGAAAAATAGCATGCTTCAGTCTGTATTCAGTCAGTATCAATTCTTTCTTTGGAGGCAGATAGTATGTTTCATCAATAGCTACTTTGGGATTGTCTTGGATCATTATGTTTCTAAGAATAGCTAAGTCATCACAGTTCTTCATTGAACAGTATTGCTATTACTGTGTACAACATTCTCTTGGTTCTGTTCCTTTCATCAGTTCATGTAAATCTTTCCAGGTTTTTCTGAAATCATCCTACTCATCATTTCTTACAGCACAATATTATTCCATTACAATCAGAGCTTGTTTGACCATTCCCCAATTGATGGGCTTCGCTTTGATTTTCAATTCTTAGCCACCACAGAAAGAACTGCTATAAATATTTTTGGACAAATAGGTCCTTTCCCCCTTTTTGGGATATCTTTGGGATATAGACCTAGCAGTGGTTATTGCTGAATCAAAGGGTATGCACAGTTTTATAGCCCTTTGGGTGTAGTTCCAGGTTGCTCTCCAGAATGGTTGGATCAGTTTGCAATTCCACCAACAGTGCATTAGTGTCCCAGTTTTCCCAAATCCCCAGCAACATTCAGCATTTTCCATTTTTGTCCTCTTAGCCATTCAGATAGGCGTAAGGTGGTACCTCAGAGTTGTTTTAATTTGTGATTCTCTGATCAATAGTGATTTAGAGCATTTTTTCATACGACTATACATAGCTTTGATTCCTAGACACTTTTTTTTAATTTTTAATCAATTGGGGTTAAGTGAGTTGACCAGGGTCACACAGCTAGTAAGTGTCAAGTGTTTGGTCTGAGTCTGGATTTGAACTCAGTTCCTCCTGACTCCAAGGCCAGTGCTCTATTTACTGCACACCTAGCTGCCCCTGCTTCCTAGATACTCTTAAAACTCTAGTTATAATGACTTTCCCCTATGGCTTGTGATTTAGGCTTATCAGGAGTTCAGTCAGTATTGTAACTTGGCCTGTCTTTTGTACAATAGATATATTTTTTAAGGGGTGGGTCCATTTTTCTCCTGATAAAAGAGCTCAGACTCCAAAAGATTGTACAGGGAAAGGGATGAGAATAACAGGCCATCTATAACAAGTTTCCACATAATACCAAAAACTAAATTCTTTTAAATATGCATTTTATAAAACAAATCTAGCCTGAAATCAGGCATAATCTGGGTGGCTTAATGTCTAATTAATATTGTTTTTTTTGTTGTTTTGTTTTTTCTTTTTCAAATTCCTGTTATTTATCTGGTTAACCAGATGAACATGGTTACATGTCACTGATCTGATCCAGATAAGTGAGGTTTATTTTCAGGAACAGACAGGTGAAGGTTTTATGGTAGCAGTATAATTGCCTGGAATTCAGTGCCACCTGTTATTGTCTTTTATCTATCTACCCTCTGAATAGCTCAGTTCCCCAATTATATTTATCCTAGAAAGATTTTATGTTTGAAACCTGTAGTTTTCGATTAGGAGGGTGTACAGAGAACTAGGATTTCAGACTTCAGATTTCTCTTTCTCTGCTCTCCCACCCCCTCAGTGGATGTGCTTGGTGGCATTTCTGTTCATTCTTTTCCCAGCTAAGAGGTAGAAAATGATGTAATATGAAGGTCGATTGATCCCATTATCATCTCCTACTTTGTCAGCCAGTTTGTGGTACTGGGGTAGAAAGTACCAAGGTATAAACAAGGATCTGTTACCAGTTTAGGCCACCAGTAAAATGTTGGAGTGATTGAAAAACCATACCCATAACTCAAGACTAAGAAGACAAAGGAGGCGGATCTCAGCTTTTCTTTGTATAGTGAGCTAATTTGTTCCAGCCCCAAAATATGTTCCTTCAATCAAATAAACACTTCACCCCCACGTACTTTATCAGTGGTCAGATCTGATTATCAAATGGCTAAGATGATCAGAGACTTAAAACCTTTAAGCCAGTAGGAGAAATAAAGGTGTTTTGGTTTGCTTGCCTTCCATGCTAAAACTTACTAGATTGGTTTTGAAAATCACCAGTCAACTAAGTGTGCCAAGTTGAGGTGCGATTTTTTAAAAATTCATTTGGTGAGATGAGGAAGAACCAGAGTGCTCCATCACACGTACCTTCTCCAATTGCTTGACTATTTGAGAAATAAGCTAAGCCAATTGGGACTTTGTTGATGCACTTTACCAGTCTTCAGCCTTTTCTGTAAATACTAACTTTCTGGGACTTACTCCCTTTATAGCCCAGCAAAATATTTTCCCTTGCTGTGTTTTTGTAGTAATTAAAGACATATTAACTCCATTAGCTTGTTCCTAGCTTCTAAGCCCTTTCTTCAGAGACTGAGGCATCTGTCTCATCTAACTTTGCCTTTCCTTCAGCTTGACTACTTTAAAACTGACCATAAGTTCTTGTACGGCAGGAATCATGTTGTAATATGGCCTGTGTGTGTCTACCTAGCTCATGGGAGACGCTAAACTTAAAAAATAATTTATATTCAATCATTCAATAAAAATGACCTTCAGGAGCTCTATTATCAAAAGGTATCTTTAGCACATTTTTCTGACAGAGGTTAGTTTTCAGCATCCCAGGACAGAATACAGTAAAGTGAACTTTCCTAGCGTTAGTCATCTGAATACTTAAAGTGAAAATGTTTTTCCCAGTTGGAAAGTTAAGGATTGCCACGTTTCCAAGATGGTAAGTAAAAAAATTTAAGCACTTTTTCCTCAGACCCATCCTAACAAAGAAGAAATGGGAAAATTTAGGACAGATGCATCTGAAAAATCTGAGTGAGATAAGAAAATACCATAAGTAAAAACTGGTCAAAAAAAGAAATCTTTTCAATTTTGTTAAATATTCAGGTAATCCTTTCTTTGAGGTTTTGACAGGCTTCTTATTTTGTTTTTTTGTTTAGTTTTTTATATATGTTTTATAAGCAAATTAGTCATGTACAGTGAAATAGAACCAGAACCTACTGAATTCCAGCTATAATTTCTTTGGGCTTGTACACTAGTCCCCAAGATTTGTCACTCATCCTCAAAGATTTGTTGAGGATTAAAACCACTGATTTATTACACTGAGTATGAAGCCACCAGGAAAAAAAAAAAGCTAATGTACCTATGTGCATTAATCCTTATGGACTGATCCCAGCAGTGTCCTGGAGTTCCATAAAGAGCTACACGATAGATAGGAAAGGAGTCAGTGGAGGATAAGGGAGGCTTTTGCCCCCACCTACCACCTTTTCCATTTGTGATGACTGAAGGTTAAAGCTATATTTCCTGAGACGTTGATTGTTTTGAGTACAAAGACACAAAAAAACTAAGCTTTACTTCCAAACAGCATTTAGTCCTGTCCAAGTGACAGAATAAATTGTAAGGTGTCCCAGAGTTGGATAAAAAGGAGCTGTTGGGGTTAGAGTAAGTAACTTAGTTAGCCGTGAGTAAAAGAAGAGTCAGTGAAAGACCCTATATGTGGGGTTACCACAAGAGTCATCAGGAAAATGGGAGGAGGATCTTTGTTGCATAGTCCATTTCCAGAATACTGGTAATAGAAGAGTGTAGTTTAATGATGACCAGCGAAGAGTCTGAATGTCTTTAAAATCAGTATTTCTTCGGAGTTCATCATTGGAATAGAGTAGGTACACAATATACAGACGTAAATGACCATAGTAATCTAGTGTTTTATAAACCCCAAAATCCAAGCTCTTGGTGCAAGAACTCACTATGCAACAAAAAACTGTCAGGAAAACTGAAAAGCACTCTAGCAGAAACTAGGCATAGACTGATATCTCTCACCATATACCAAGATACAGTTAAAATAGGTACATGATTTAGACACAAAGCTTGATATCAGAAAATTAGGGAAACATGGGAAAAATTACTTATCAGATCTATGGATAAAGGAATTGTTGATGACTGAACAAAAGATGAGAGAGGATCACAGGAGGTAAAATAATTTTGACTGCATGAAATTTAAAAGTTTTTGCATAAGCAAAACCAATACAGCCAAAGATCAAAGGAAAGCAGGAAACTGGGGAGAAATTTTGACAGCAAGCTTCTCTAATAAAGGCCTCATTTTTCAAATATATAGGGAACTGAAAGAGCCATTCCCCAATTGATAAATGGTCAAAGGATATGAACAGTCAGTTTTTAGTAGAAGTCAAAGCTATCAATAGTCACATGAAAAAATGCTCTAAATCACTATTAGAGAAATGCAAATTAAAGGAACTCTGAGATACCACCTCACATGTATCAGATTGGCTAACATGACAGAAAAGGAAAATGACAGATGTTGGAGGGATTGTGGAAAAACAGGGGCACTAATGCATTATTGGTAGAGTTGGGAACTGGTTCAGCCATTCTGGAGAACAATAGGTCTCTATCCCAAAGAAATTTAAAAAAAAAAAAAAGGAAAGGGACCTATATATACAAAAATATTTATAGCACTCCTTTTGTGGTGGCCAAGAATTAGAAATTGAGGGAGTGCCCATCAATTAAGTAATGGCTGAACAAGTTGTGTGTTATATGATTATAATGGAATACTATTATGCTGTAAGAAATGATGAGCAGGATGTTCTCAGAAAAGCCTGGAAAGACTTAATGTGAGCTGATGCAAAGTGAAATGTACTGTGTACAAAGTAACAGCAATATTGTAAGATGATCAGCTGTGAATGATAGCCATTCTCAGCAATACAGTGATCCAAGACAACTCTGAAGGACTTAATGATGAAAAATGCTATCCATCCCCAGAGAAAGAACTGATGGTGTCCGAATACAGACTGAAGCATACTTCTTTTCTTTATTTATTTTTCTTGAGGCTTTTGGGGGAGGGGTTTGTTTTGTTTCACAGCATGACTATTATGGATATGTTTTGCTTGACTGCACAATGTATAACCTATATCAAACTTCTTGCCTTCTCAGTGAGGGAGGGAGGAAGGGAGAGAATTTGGAACTCAAACGCTTTAAAAACGAATGTTAAAAATTGTTTTTACATGTAAGTGGGGAAAAATAAAATACTAAATAAAAGCTAAAAAGGAAGAAAAAAAAAGGATGAAGGGGATGGTTTCAGAAAAACCTGGGAAGACATAAATGAAATGATGCAAGATGAAGTGAGCAGAACCAGGAGAACATTGTACACAGTAACAGCAATAGGTAAAAGTGATCAACTGTGAAAGAATCAGCTACTCTTATCAATACAATGATCCAAGATAATTCCAAAGGATTCATGATGAAAAATGCTATCTGCATCTAGAAAGACAACTGATGACCTCATAAGTGCAAATTGAAGTATATTTTTTAAGCATATTTTTTTCACTTTTTTTTTCTTGCTTTTTTTTTGGCAATATGGCTAATATGGAAATATATTTTGCATGACTTCACATGTATAATGGGTATCATATTATTTGACTTCTTCATACTGGGGAAAAGGGACTGGAGGGAGAGAGAGAATTTGGAACTCAAAATTTTTTAAATAGTTTTAAAAATTATAAAATATTTAAAAACAATTATAGAAAAAAATCACTTTCTTCTTTCCCCAGCTAAGTTCAGCAGCGGAGCAGAAATGCCAATAAGTATGAGTAGTCACCATTTAAGATCTAATATACCTTATGTCTGTTACATGATTTGATGAAGGGGTAAAAGTGACTCCACATGCTACAGCTGGTCTCTGTCCTTCCTAAAATATGGTACCCAGAACTGAGAACAACATTCTAGCCAGAACGAAATACTATAGTTCTTTAACTTCTTGTTCTGGATGTAATAGACCATCAAAGAGCCTAGCCTAATGAGATATGCTTGTCCCCTTCTTTGCCCTTCTCAGTCCATTTCTGTCAGGGTTGGCCAATGTGACTTTAAGATTCATCTTACTGCTGTTCAGATTTCTCTGATGCTTGGAGCGTGCTAGGCAAAAGACACCAGTCAAAAAGAAGAAAACTAATAGGAAAATGAGTTGTACCATGTGACTGAAAACTGAAAACCGAAGGCATCAGAACTCTTATGGGGACAGGGACTAATCCTGAAGGCAGAGAACTTGGTGATAAAGCAAGAAGTGGAGGACAGTAGGTGCAGAATGAGGCATGCATTTTCAGAAATAATCGTTGTATTCATTTGTTTTGTTTGCTTATTTGTATCTATTCTCAATTTTTTTTTTTTGGTATGATCTTCATTCAACTCACCTTATCCATATTAAATTTATTGTGAAAAATGGTGTAAGATGTTGGCTAAACCTAATTTTTTCCTAGCTGTTCCAAAGGTTGATTCAGTGGGGCAAGAGAGTCTTTAGGAACTGATAATAATGTTAAATAAGCAAAGAAAAGAACATTTTGTAAATGTTTAAAAAAAAAAAAAGCCTTCAGCTGCCTGATGAAAGCTCTCTCTAAAATTACATGTTGATATTAATCGCAAATTAAGACACCGTAGTTAAATATGTGGTTTTTATATTCTTCTTCAGTGGTTGACTGACGTATAACATAACTTTTCCTTTAGTCAGATCACTACAGGGTTCTCCCCAAATGGAGGAATCCGTTTCTTGATTCTGCTTGGCTCTTTTAGAATCTTGTTATTCTGCCATGTAAAATCCAAGTGAGAAGAAAGCCAAACAACGTAGAAATGTTCCAGTTCTTAAAAACATCTACATCGTGTTTATTATAACAAGGATGGGGCCTCTCGGGTGGTGTTATCCAAACTTTTTTGACTCGGTTAATAAAAGAAAGTTTCAGCACACATCCTCCCCAACATAAATGTATTTACTTATTTTAAATTCTATGTGCAGGATTATAGATTTAGAAATGGATGAGACCTTAGAGGCTATCAGATCCAGTCCCCTCCTTTCATAGAATGAGAAACTGAAACTCGGTGTTAATTGACTAACCCAGAGTCACACCCCTAGTAATTGTCTGAGGTAGCATTTAACTCAGGTCTTTCTGATTTCAAGTCCCATGTTCTCCACTGGGGAAAGGGAAAATTTCCCATTGGCACCTCCCCATCTGCTGTTGTGGTTGCTAGATTAGAATTAGGTTATAAGTGCTCTGAAGGGCAAATGACAATTTAGAAAGGGGGAGCTACAGAGTGTTTAGGGTAGAAGTGGGAGATAGGTCTTAGAATTGGCTCGTACAGGGAAGGTAGGAATTGGGTCTTGGTGTGATGGATACACTGCTGGCCTTGGAGGCATATTCAAATATAGCCTCTTGACACTCACTAGCTATGTGACCATATCTGTCTAATGGTTGGGGAATGGGTGTGTTGTGAAGTCCAAATGAGGTTAATGTATTTAAAGCACTTTCCAAACCTTAAGGTGCTATATAAATGTTAGCTATTATTATTATTAAAGTTTTTTTTAAGGCAGATATTTGTGATTAGAGCATTTTACTTCTTGCTGGAACAATACTCAGTAAAGGGATCATGTGTCACAGGGAAACATTGATTATATAATGTCTGTGTACACCCTGGTGGCATACCTTTTAGGGCAGTGAAATGGGAACTAGGACACTGAAACTAGCTGTTTTAGAGATACTTCTGGTTAAAGAGCAGTTCTAATTAGGGATCACAGAAGTATAATTTCAGTGTTTCAAGCACACTCATTCTCACTGCCTGCCCTATGCAGTTGGGGTCTCCAGTAATGTCTAGACTAGATAAGTTTCTGTAATTGTAATACCCAAATGAAAAAGGTACTGCTGGAGGTAGACTGAGTAGACAGGCAGCAAGAGCTTCTTAGAGGACTTCTTCCAAATGGGGGTGGGAGTGGAAGTTAGTTTTTTATGGGGAATCAGGAAAGGCTTTTACATGTAGGAGATGGCATTTGAGCTTTTATGGATAGGTAGGATTTGTAGTGGAGAAAATTGAAAGCAATTCTCATTCTAAGCAGAAGAAACTAAAAGAAAAGCTTGGAGGTGGGAAAACATGGATGTACATTTGTTGAATAGCAAGCGGGCCAGTTTGGCTAGACCATAAGAGAGCAATGGAAAGTTATGTTGAGGCCAAAGAGTCAGAAACTCTTCCTAATGTCTGGCTTTTTATCCTTTTGAAATTTTGCTTGTTTATTGTCCCATCCTTTTTAAATTATAACATGATTTTTGATGTTTGATTGGACCCAGTTCTGGGTTCCATAGGCAAGTACTGGCATTCCAGGGTAGCAATTCCTCCCTTGACCATGGGGGATGAACAGATGGCTACACCAAGCCAACCCACCCCTGAACTGTGCATTTGGATGGGGTTCTGCAGCTTTGTAGCATTTCAGTTAAATATGCTTGTTGGCAGAAGAGTGTAGGCAGGATGGCTCTTAATACCAAGGCACAGTTTTAACAATCCAAAATTCTTTCTTTCTTTTGCATTATGGACAGCCTTGGTTAACTGCCAGAGATACTTTAAGATAATCCACATAGCCTCCCTGAAGCATGGATGATTGCTTCAACCTCATAGACAAACGAATCCTAGCTTGAATATGCTAGATTTTTCTCTGTTCTCTCTCTGTCAGTTTGTTCTCTCTATCTTTGTCCCCGTCCTCTCCCCTCTTCCTCTTCTCTCTCCCCTTTTCCCCCTCTCCCTTCTACCTCCTCTTTCTCTTTCTACCTCTTCCTCTCTTCCTCCCTCCCCCTCCTTGTTTCTTCTCTTATTCCCCTCTTCCTCTTTTTTTCTCCCCCTACTTTCCTCTCTCCTTATTTCCTTGACAGTCTTTTTTTTGACAATCATTTGGGGCATTTGGGAAGGATTTTGCTGTTTTTGTTCTTGCTTTTTAAATAAATCCTCTTGCCCCTATGTGCAGCATGAGCTACTGCTATGGCTGTTTTTTGTTTGCTGAGTGATCCTATGCTTTGAAATGATTCATTCAGGAGCTATGGAGCATTCTGAGCAGGATATGTGACTCATTTGGTAAACAGCAATACCTTGGAAAAGACAGCAGAAGCTTGGTGTTGGCTTTATGAGGTAGAACTGAAAAGGGAAACAGAATTCTATACACATGACTACCTCTAACCATTGATGTTTCTGCATATATTTAGTCCCTTGTCCTACCTGTTCCAAGTTTGCAAGTAGGCAAAAGTACCATAGTGTAGGGAAATGGTGAGGAGCTTTAGGACAGAGACAGCCCTTGGATAGAGCACTGAGCTTGGAGTCAGAAAGACCTGAGTTCAAATCAAGCATCAGATACTTACTAGCAGTTTGACCCTTGGTAAATCACTGAAACTTCGTTTGCCGGTTTCCTCAACTGTAAAATGGAGATAATAACAATACCTACCTCAAAGGGTTGTTCTGAGGATCAAATGAGATAATATTTGTAAAGCGCTTAACAGCACATAGTAATTTAATAAATTTAAAGCATTTATTAAATGTTTACTCCCTTCCCTTCCCCTTAAGATAGCAGCATACCTCCCTGTCTCTTAGAATGGTTGTTTAACTAACAGAGTCCTCCTGCCTCTCTTTAATCGTACCCACAAGTAATCACCAAATCACCTTTCCCGTTGCTTCTCAGGTTCTGGGACTTAGATCTAATCTCTTAGATAACAACTTGCACAAGACCTTGTCATCTTTTTCATATTTGTTTCCAGTAGACTTAGAGATGAAAGTTGTACCATCCATTTAGTATTCCTAGAGCTTAGACGCATTAGAGTCTATCATGAGCTTTGGACTCGTATTTTTCCCAAATACTGAAATAATTCGTAGTATTAAGAGGCAGCAGGCATAGCTAGGGCCCTGTTGGTGGAACTGTGAATTGAGGTGATCATTCTGGAAAACAGTTTGGAATTATAATTTTTTAAAAGGTGACTAAAATGCCTTTACCCTTTGACCCAGAGGTCTCTTTTGCTAAAGATATAGCCCAAAGAGGCCAAAGACAAAAAGACCTCAAATATTCATAGCAGCATTTTTTTGTGGTGGCAAAGAATGGAACCAAAAGTAAGTTCCTGTCATCTGGGAAATGGCTAAACAAATCATGATACATAAGTAAGCAAGTGTAAAGAATTCAGAGAAGCATAGATTTATTCATATGAACTGATGGAGAGTGAAGTAAACAGAACGTGGAAAGCAGAATACACAGCGACTACAACAGAGTAAAGGGAAAGAACAGTGACCAAAGAAAAAATTGTTGCGTGATTGTAGTGATCTACTCTTTCCGGAAAGAGTGGAGAAAATGCACCTTCATTCCTTTATTGTAGATGTGGAAGGAACTATAGGTACATATTGCATGTGCTCTCAGACATAATCCAGGTATTGCTCAGTCTTGCCAAACTGCTTTTTTCCCATTTTTTTTTTTATCATTTTAAGGGGTGTCTAGCTGGGTAGGAAAGAGAGGAATAATGTATTTGATAATGAATGAGGTGTAAAAACAAAATGAGATGTAATAATAAAAAGAAAAAAGGTTGAGTCATTGTAAGAAGAGAAAAGAAAGAAGTTCAGAAGGGGGACGAAGATAAGGTGCTGAATCTACCATGTTAAATTTAAAATATACACAAAACAAGTTGTATATGGATTGGTTTCTATAATGCAATATATATAGAATAGAAAGTGGTTTCTAATATAGTCCTCTTTCTTTTTTTTGTATAGGAAAGTAGTGATATTTGTTGATGTTTGTCAATTTCATAATAAAAAGGAAGTTTTAAAAATAATAATAATAAAAAAAAATGAAAGTATCAGTAAGATAGTGGAAAGAGTCCTGGACTAGAAATAGGAAGAAGACCTGGTTCTAGTCCCAACTCTTAACATTTAACAGACAGAGCTGTAAAAAGGGCTGCCATTAGAACAAGGAGGGTCACAATTTTATCATCTTGTCTTTTTTCTTTGTTTCTTTCTTTCTTTCTTTCTTGGTGAGACAGTTGGGGTTAAGTGACTTGCCCAGAGTCACACAGCTAGTGAGTGTTATATGTCTGAGGTCACATTTGAACTCAAGTCCTCCTGAATCCAAGGCCAGTACTCTGTCCACTGCACCACCTAGCTGCCCCTATCATCTTGTCTTTAGTGAAAAATTAGCTAGCCTTGATGCTAGATATCTGCGAACTGAGCAAGTAATTTCACTTTGTTGCACCTTAGTTTCTATTTAGGCTTTAAGATTCTATGATTCACAAAGTTGATGCCCATCCTTTGAGAAATAGTTAAATAATTTGTAGAACATAAACATAATGGAATATTACTATCCCATGAAGATGAATACAGAGAAGTATGGGAAGATTTATATGAACTGATACAAAATGAAGTGAGCAGAATCGGGAAAATAATTTACACAGTAACTATAACAATGGAAATGGAAAGAACAATAACAAAACAACTGAAATTAATTCCTATAAAATTATAATGACCAAGCTTGACCTCAAAAAAGAGATATGAGAAGGTATCTTCTTCCCCATGAGGGGTGAGGGGAGAAACAACACTGACAGGAACTGGATATTTCAGATATTTTCAATATCTTAGTTAGTTTTGATAAACTATATTTTTTTCCATCTTTTATTCATTGTTGCAAAGAATGATTCCAGTAGTGGATAGGAGAGGACTGCATTGGGAAATGTAGGTGATTAAAAAAAAAAAAGCTATCAAAAGGTTCCCCTTCTCCCCACCTCCTTCCCTCCTTCCCCCCTTCCCCCCATTCTCTGATCCCCTTGTTCCTTGTGAATGGAACCTGAAGCATCTAATTTTTCTCCTCCCTTCCCAAGCTCCACTCTATTCCAACTCCCACCTCAATCTTTGTTTTTGTTTGTTTTTGGTTTTTAGGCAATTGGGGTTAAGTGACTTGACCAGGGTCACACAGCTAGTACGTGTCAAGTGTTTGGTCTGAGGCCGGATTTGAACTCAGGTCCTCCTGACTTCAGAGCCAGTGCTCTATCCACTGCGCCACCTACCTGCCTCCCACCTCAATCTTTCTAAGAGTAGGAAGGAAAAGTAAATTAATCACAGCTGAGGATGTAAGCACATTTTTAAACATGAAGGAAATCTACACAAATGCTAATAGCCAATAACAACATTTTAGCAGTTAATCTATCTGAGGGCTGAATGAATATCCTGCAGAAATTTTGTCTGCTGTGATGCTTTTACCAAGGACCACACTGTAGCCAGGGAGCTTCTAATGTGCATATACCCATGCCTGCCTGACCTGGAGCCAAGATATGTGTATCACAATGCAAAGCTGCAGGTCTAGTTAGCCTAAGACTTCATTTGTTTTATCTCCAGCCATGCACAAATTTTGTCTCAGTGTACCTCTGGGGGACAGAGCTTTAAGCTGATTATAAATATTGTCTTGTCCACTGACTTGCTTAGAGACCAAGATATCATTCTTATGTGAAAAAAAATCCATAGTCCTTATCCTTAAAATAGAAAACCTTTTAGGAAGAATACATGCCAACACATTCCTGGTTTACAGAAATAGGGTCCTCTTTTTCAGGATTTCTCCCATACAGAAAGGTGAGGCACTTGGGGAGAGACCTCCTTCAGAGAGAGGATTTTTGCCTGAAGACCTTTCTATGAATGAATTAGGGGCTTAAATCAAGGAGAAAATTCATTATAGATAAGCTGTGTTGCTGAATTTTTAGGCAGCTTTTTTCATAGCTATAACATTTCATTTTGTGCCTTCACTGTTTCCCTGTTAGATTAAACAAAGCAAAGCTCTCTTCTCCCTACTTTTCCTGCTCTGGGGAGTAGAAATTAGATGCAGCCAAATGTATTTTGATTTAAATGTCATCCAGGTTTCATGTGTGTAATCTCTAAATAACCAGCAGAGCACGTAAACTCCATGAAATTGTCTCATATCGGGGGAATGTTTGATTCTCTCCCTTCCTTTCCTCAGCCCAGCTATTGGCATGGTTGTAGTACATCAGCCATTTTATAAAATGGGGATGGAGTTTTTCTCTTTCTGCTTTTTAAAAGTCTTCCAGGTTTTCAAGTCCAAAAACATGTGTTGGCAGTTTGGCAAGCAAAACTAAAAACAGCTTTTATTCTTTTTCCTTCCTTTCCTTTCCCTGTTGCTCTACATTATTAATACAGCTTTGCACTTAAGAAAGTGGACTTTAAAAAAATTCAAGGTTGAAAAATGATTAAACCCTTTATGGAACTCTTTGGACTTATTAACTAGACTATCTAGTTCTCTTAGGTTATGTGCAGAAAACATTACCCGCTTATAACTGATACTTGTTCTCCTTCCGAAAGTGGGTATGGGAAGGGAGTACAATGCAGATGTTTTTGTTGAAGCATATTGGCCTTCAGACTTTTCCAGGCTATAGCACAGATCTGTTCTGCTTGGCCCTGTAGGCTAGAACCTAGAAGCAGTGGGTGGAAGTTGAAGAATAGCAGATTTAGGCTTGATATTCAACACAAACAAAAAAACCTTCCTGACAGAGACGTTCAACATGGGCTCTTCACTCTGAAAGTTACGAGTACGAGCTAGATTACCACTTGCTAGAAATGCTGTAGAAAGGATTCTTGTTTAGGTATGTGTTAGACCAGATGTCTTGAAGGTCCCTTCCAAGCATAAGATTCTGTGATCCTTTCAGGACATTTGGGTTGCTTCCATATTCCAATATGCCCTGAATTCAGTAGCCCTCAATTTTAATGCCCACTTTCTCCCCTGCCCTAAAGACATGGTCATTAAATAAATAAACATGTATATGTAATTAAGCAGTCAAATAAAGATCAACATTGTTTACCATTCAATTGACATGAATACTTCCCTAGGTGGATGGTTATTTGCACATCTGTTGTAGTAACATAGGCAGCTAAAACCAAAAATCTCCCTCACTCAGTTTTTCAAAATAGAGATTATTTCCAGAGGAAAGATGCCACAAATGCACATTTCAGGTCTGTTCTATACAGATGCATCCTAGTAAGTTTTTGGTGGGGGGGAACAATTGGTATTTCTATTTCACATTCCAGCAAACTTCAGAAAAGAGATCATCAGTCTCTTCTCCATAGCATCCTTCCCCAATAAACTTTTATCTTCCTCTTCACTAAAAAGAGCTGTATTAAAACTAGCAGGGAGATGACTGGAGCTGAGCTGAGAGTCAGGGCTGTGCTCTTCAACTAACTTTGCTTCAGCTCTCCTGCAGTGCTCAGCATGATTTAGGTTTGGGGGGTGGGGGATTGATCAGCCCCCAGCTTTCATTTGGGAAAAATATATGGCTCAAGGGAGAGAGCATATGAGAGAGAGAGAATGTGTGTGTGTGGCAGAAGGGAGAGAAGAGAACTAGAGGAAAAATAAGAAAAGTCTGGAGTCTTCAGTCATAGCACAGAAGAAAGAGGTACTTCTAAAATATCAAGGAATTTCTATGGAAAAAATTTCTTTAATTTTAACTAGCACAATTAAAGAAATAGCTTTAGTTTCCTCTCACACTAGACACCTTTCACTCTTTTATCTATTTTGGGCACATCCTTCTCTCTCAGTGCTTATTCCTTATTTGTTTATTTATGTGTGTATAATAAGCCCTCCATGGTGGCTTACTATACACACGTATGCACATACCTTCCCCAGTTAAGCCAGCAATCTTCATTTGTCTCCCTTTACCTTTGGGAAAATTCTACAAGTAAAGAAATGAGTGCCTAGCAAGAGTAGAGACTTGAGCTCCTGTCTCAGTTCCCCTCCTAAGATATTTGACATTTGTTCCTTTCAACAAAATCAGGTCATGCTATTGAATTTGGTGTTTCACCCATTGACTTTTCTATGCCAGTATTCTAGTTTTGCCCTCAATTTTCCAGATAAATCATTATTGAGACAGTTATTGAGGACAGAGTCTTTCTTTCTTTCTTTCTTTTTTTTGTTTAATTCCCTCCCTGCACCTAACCCAGCACCTGGCAGTCAATGGGTGCTTAATAAGTGCTTTTTAAATTGAATTGGCGCATCACCTTCCTTGCAAAATCCCAGCCACCTTTTTACTTCGCCTTATTTCTTTCACATTGACTTTTTGTTGTTGTTGTGTTTTTTTGTTTTTTGGGGGGTTTTGGTGAAGCAATTTGGGTTAAGTGACTTGCCCAGGGTCTCCCTTGAGTGTCTAGGAAGTGTCAAGTATTTGAGGCTACATTTGAACTTGGGTCCTCCCGACTCCAAGGCCAGTGCTCTATCCACTTCGCCACCTAGCTGCCCCTTTGACCTTATTTCTAACAAATAAAAGTCTTGTTTTCACTAAATTTAGTGTTTTGTTGCATCTCCTGTATCCAGATTTGCACCATCAAACAAGGTTCAAAGGAGCTTTGAGGAAAAGGACAGTGGCTACTTCCCATGCCCAGGAAAAGATCCTGGGGAATCTGGATTTTCTTTTTTTTTCTGCTTCTCTGCCAGGTTGGAAAAAAAAAAAAAGGAAATAGCTTGAGATAACTCAATTGGATTTGAAAACACACTTCTACCTAAATGGAAAGCAGCTGAGGTGTGATGGGTAAATTCTTTCTAGTGAACATTGCAGTCAAAAAACAGGTGTGGAAAAGCAGGGTTGAAGTGAGGGATGTGGAAGAGCAATAGGTCTGATGACGAAAGTGAAAAGGGAGAGAACTCATCAGTCACTGTTTCTAAAAGCAGAAAGGCCGATGAAACTGTGTGGTTCTGTTGAAGAGATTACAGAAAACTGTTGTCTCCAAACATGGTGTTGCAGACAATTTGTTGTAGAGGAAGGAGCAGCCGGGCAGCCTCAGTGGCGTTTTTTTTGTGTTACTCTTTGAATTACCAATGTTGATCTGTTTCCTTCCTTGTCTCCCTGGTGAGCAGGCTCTTGCAGCATGCAGGCTTGCGTGTATTCACATGCCACTTTAGAGAAGGTCTGGGGGGAGTGGCAAAATTATGGTTTAGTAATTCCACCCTGTCAGTGAGGAGCTGAGGCTAGATTTGAGTTTTACCTACTCATTGCTCATCCACACAAGAAGGCAAAATCCCCTCCATCTTCAGTTGTATTTCCATGCAACCGTTATAAAGTCTATAGCATTGCATTGGCCCCTTTATGGCCTGCACAATCTCTGTGCCTGCCCCTGATGAGGAGAGATGGCATTTGGCCGATGGGATGGTTTGTGCCTTTACTGCTGGCCGTTGGGCTTCAGTCCTCCGCAGCTCCGTCCCGGCTCATTAAAACCCAGAGCCAAATGGCTACACTGATGCCTGCTGTAGCACTGCCGGGGCCAGGAAGTTAAATGGATCTCCTAATCCTGCATAATTTATCTCCCTGTTAGCCCCTCATAAAACAGCCCGATTCAGCCCCACCACCAAGAGCTATGTTCTAAATTTCCTATTTTTTGATGGCCAGCCTTTCCCTGCTTCTCTCTTTATTATTATTATTAAAAATTATTTTCCTCTTGTTCTCCAGGAGTTGGCTTTAATGGTTCTTTCATGTGGAGCCTTCAGCTTGCACCCCACTTCACTAACAATCTGTCCACTTGTCTTGTTTGGACTTAATACCACAGAGCAGTTGGTGCTCCATTCTTCCCCCTCCTCTCTCCTCTCTGTTGTCTGTTGCCTTTTCTCCCTTTCTACTTCCAGCCCTTACTTCCATCATCTCATGTCTCACCCCACAAAAAAAATGTCTTCACCTTCCCTGACCTTCTCTCCAGGGATTGTTCCTTCTGTAAGATGTCCAATAGGACATTTTTTAAAGGGCATCGATTTACTGACTCTCCCCACCCTCATCTCTCTCCGTTTCTGTTTCATTTCAGAGATTTACAAACGAGGACCACCTGGCGGTTCATAAACACAAGCATGAGATGACATTGAAATTTGGCCCAGCCCGGACAGACTCAGTCATCATTGCAGGTACTCACCGATCCAGAAGCCACGTGCTTCAATATCACCCCACAGTTAAAATTAATACCAGGGACCAGATGTACAGAGGACTGCTTTTCCCTTCCCCCATTAAGAGCTTTTGTGTGATCTGCATTTAATCAGGAAAAAAGGAACACTGAAAGCTCCCAAGTTTCTGTTCACTCACTTTTTCTTCTTCCCTCCTCCCCCCCCATTTTAGTAATAAGATCAGGTTCTGCGGTTTTAGTGGTAGGCATATGAGGTTTTTTCTTTTTTTTTTTTCTTCCTTGCATCCATTTTATTAAGATTCTTGAAGATTTAGAGACAAAAGAGGCCTTTGACATTTCTCCCTACAGCCGATGAGGTGAGGAACAAAAGAAGGTAAGAAAGCTGACCCCATGTGGCTACTGCTTCTCCAGTGAGTGTCAGTTTTCCTGAGCCAGGGAGCTGCCAGTTCATAAATTCAGCCATTTTCCTTCTCCCAGCCATGGCTGGGAGCCCATTTCTAGAGCTCAGACAAGACCTTCAATCAATAGCACTTTTCTAAGCAAATTTGGGTGTCTTGGAGCTTCTCGGGAGTTGTCGGTCTCAGCTGTTGTCTCTCCTTGTGCCTCTCTCACCTATGCTGTCAAGCAGAACAACAGCCTGTCATATCAGGCACACCAGGCATACAAACTCAGGCAGGCTTTTATTTTTATATCAAACGAAGGTTTCAGACTGGCTAAGGGTCTTCCAAATAAGCACAGCTGGGTATTCTGCCTTCATGGAGGTTAGTTTCTGATCGTCCTATCAGACATGACCTTTTGAGGCAAAGATTTGCTCTCCCCCCTGGGCTGGGGGGATATTTTGACTAAACTTCAAGATCTCTGAGCAGATTGCCCACTTCCCATTCTTATAGCTTCATATGTGACTTCTGTGCTGACTCATAAATCTTTTAACTCAAAAATGATCTTTTCTCCTGAATTTTGCCTCCAGCTTCCTATTAGACATTCTCATTTTGATCACCTGTCACTTTAAAATCATCATGTCCAAAATAGAAGTCATCGTTTTCTCTTATTCCTCCCTCCTTAAAACCAACTCCACTTTCTCAGTTCTCCTTATCTTTTCTATTACCACTGCTACCAGCTAATAAAACAGCAAGCGTTTATTAAGCACCTACTATATGCCTGGAACTAGGAGATACAAGGTAATTTTGAGGTGGGGCAGACACTATAAACTGGGGGATCAGGAAAGTCTTCATGAAGGGAGTGACTTGAGCTGAACTTTGAAACAGTTCCTACCCTCGGAGAGCTTACATTTTATTGCAGGAATGGTGCTTACATATATAAGTAGAAACAAATTACATAGAAAGTAAATACGGAGTCATTTAGGGATGATGGAGATACCCACAAATGAATGAAGAGATTAAACGGAATCTCATGAAGAAGGTATCTCTTGAATGAACTTTGAGCAGAGCTAGAGATTCTAAGTGGTGTAAATTTCCCATTTTAAGCATGGGAAATAACCTGTCTAATAGTATACGTGAGGAATAACAGGCCAGTTTGGCTAGAATGTAGAGTATAAAAAAGGGACAGAGAATGCATGTGATAATCCCAGAAAGGTAGGTTGGAACCAGGTTTTGAAGAGCAACAGACCAGGAGAACAATTTGCACAGTAACTAAGCTCCCCCTTATACTCAGTAAACTCCAGTGTCTCCCTGTCACCTCCAGGATCAAATACAAAATCCTCTGCTTGACATTCAAAGCCCTTCATAACCTGGCCCCTTCCTACTTCTTCAATGTGTTTGTAACTTAGACCCTCACCACGTAATCTTTGATGCAGATGCCAGCCTCCAAAGTGTTCCACGTACAGAACATTCTACTTCTCATCTCCAGACATTTTCTCTGGCTTTCCCCTATGCCTGGAACACTCTTCTTCCTCATCTCTGCCACCTGGCTTACCTGGCTTCCTTTAAGAACTAACTTAAATCCCACGTTCTGTAGAAAGCCTTTCTAGTGTCTTCCCTCTCAATTATTTCCTCTTTATCCTGTCTATAACTTGTTTGTGTATATTTGTTTGCATGTTGTCTCCCTGTTAGACTGTAAGCTCCTTGAGAGCAGGGACTGTCTTTTGTCTTTTTTTCTATCCCTGGAGTTTAGCACAGTGCCTGGCACATAGTAGGCACTTTTTAAATGTTTGTTGACTGACTAAATGACAACATTGTAAAGAAAAATAATTTTAGGGGCAGCTCAGTGGATAGAGCACCATCCCTGGATTCAGGAGAACCTGAGTTCAAATCAGGCCTCAGACACGTAACACTTACTAGCTGTGTGACCCTGGGCAAGTCACTTAAACTTATTGCCTAGCCAAAAATAAAAATAATAATAATAATTTTGAAAGATTTAAGAACTCTGGTTAATACAGTGACCAGCCATGATACCAGAATATTAATAATCATGCTTCCTGTGCCCTGATGGAGAGGTAATAGATTACAAATAAAGAATAAGATATGTGTTTTCAGATACAGCCAGTGCATGCATTTGTTTTAAGAGGTGACTAGTTGTCAACAGTAGATAGAACATTGGTCTTGAATCAGGAAAACTTGAATTTGAATCATGCCTCAGATACTTAACAAGCTGTGTTAACACTGAGTCACTTAAGCATTTCAGTCTCATTTTCTTCATCTGTACAGTGGGGATAATTATAGTACCTACTAAATGGAGTTATTGTGAGAATTAAATGAGTTACTTTTAACATTCTTTTCTTTTTAAATATTGAGTTCAGATTCTCTCCCTCTTTCCCATCCCACCCACTGAGAAGGCAAGCAATATAGCGATTATACATGTGAAATCATGCAAAACATATTTCCATATTAGCTATATCAAAAAAAAGGCAAAAAAGAAAGCTAGAAAATTACACTTTGATTTGTACTCAGAGTTCATCAGTTCTTCCTCTACGTGCATAGCATTTTTTTCATCATGAGTCCTTTGTAATTTGTCTTAGATTGCTGTACCAATCAGAGTAACCATGTCTTTGGCAGTTGATCATCGTTACAACATTGCTGTCTGTGCACAGTGATCTCCTGGTTTTTCTCACTTCACTTTGCGTCAGTTCGTATAGGTCTTAATAGGGTTTGGTTTTTTTTTTTCTGAATCCACCCCCCCCATTTCTTACAGCACAGTAGTACTCCATCACAATCACATCTTGTTCAGCCATTCACCAATTGATGAGCATCCCCTCAATTTCCAATTTTTTGCCACCACAAAAAGAGCATTATAAATGTGTGTGTGTGTGTGTGTGTGTGTGTGTGTCCTTTTCTTTTGATTTCTTTGGGGTACAGACCTGATAATGGTATTGTTGGATAACAGGGTGTGCACAGTTTTGTAGCCCTTTGGGCATATTTTCAGATTGTTCTCCAGAATGGTTAGACCAGGCCACTACTCCACCAGCATTAATATACCTTTTTTCCCTCATCCCCTTCAGCATTTGACAGTTCTGATAGGTGTGAGGTGGTACCAATGAAATATAGTTTTAAAGTGTTAACTAATAGTTATAAGGAAGGGTAGTTTTTTATATTTTTTTTAGTTAGGCAGTGGGGTTAAGTGACTTGCCCAGGGTCACACAGCTAGTTAAGTGTCAAGTGTCTGAAGCCGGATTTGAACTCTGATCCTCCTGACTCCAGGGCTGGTGTTCTAGCGACTGCACCACCTAGCTGCCTCAAGGTTTTTGTATTTCTTAATTAGGGAGGGCTGTGGTGGGGAGGAAGCCAGTGATAATGATGCCAAAAAAAGAAAGCAAACATCAGTAATGAAGCACAGAAGACAACAAAGGTAATGCAGAGGGAAACACAGAATAAGCAGGACAGTTTTGAAACTAACATGTTTAATATATACACTTTAAAAAAAAAACAACTAGAGATTCACAGTTTGATATACAGATCTTTTTCTATTTATATATGGAAATGTGCACATTGGTTAGTGCTTGTCAAATTCAGAATAATAAAAAATAAAAATATTAGTTAGGTGCCATTAATTAATTAGGTTAGAAGGAACAGAGGAGCTTGTGTGGGACCCTAAAGGCAACAGGGAGCCTCTTCAGCTTAGTGAGCAGGAGAGTTGTATGGCCAGATTTGTGCTTTTTTTTAGGAATATTACTTTTTGTGCTGCCCCTTCCCTTTATCCTAGACATTCTGCTATCTTCCTGGACCATAAACATCTCTACCTTCAACATTGTTCATATTGTTACCCTTCTACTCCCTGCAAGGCAGGTGGGCAGCCTTCGGATTTTACAAATGAGAAATGAAAGCTTAAAAAGGTTGGGAGACTGCTTCCAGTCACACAGTGAATAAGGTCAGAAGTGGGATTTGAACCTAGGCCTCCTGGCTTCCCAGAGCTCTTGATACCCCTTTTTGTGTCATTTACCTGTGGAGTGTATTCTTTGCAACGATGGCTTATATTCATATAATACTCCAAGCTGACAGACTTCTTTGATATCTAGTATCTCATTTAAACCTTCTAAGAATCCTGTGAAGTTGTATGATTTCTTCACAACTAGGTTTTAGGTTGATGGGTTTTTTTTTCCAGATATGTGATTTCATTGGTATGAGGATCTCCTTTCACTGATGCAGACAATAAGTGTGTGTGTGTGTGTGTGTGTATTTTTCTATAGTTTGAATGACAGGAAACATGCCTTATGCAGCTGTTAAAGATCATACCATAAAAAATTTTGAGAACCAGATCAGGAACTTATGTGCCTAGCACTATGATGAGCATATTGTAAACACTTAAGTATTATTATTAATTGGGACCATCACGGCAGTGTCAAAACTCATCTCTTCTGGATTATTTTATAGATTAGGTCAGGAAGAAATGGAAGCCCGTTGAAGGTTACAAAAAACCCACCTGGAAGTTGAGAAATAAGATTTCTTATGGGGGATTGATTGTTGAAATAAATACCAATCCAGTTTATAAGACCTAATCCTTTACAGACCTAAACAAAAATAGCTTTAAAAATTCATTTGGGGCAGCTAGGTGGTGCAGTGGATAGAGCTTCAGCCTTGCAGTCAGGAGGACCTGAGTTCAAATACTACCTCAGACACTTGATATTTACTAGCTGTGTGACCTTGGGCAAATCACTTAACCCCAATTGCCTCACCAAAAAATAATAATAATAATTCATTTGGTGGAACAAGAGGTATAGAATCTTATGGGAGTCATGCCTCAAATTATAGAGTTATTGTCAACAGTTATGTACTAGTTATTTGGTACCAGTTTTTAAAAAAATAGAAAAGTAGATCATTTGTAGATCATGGTAGGCTAGACAAAAAATAATCTGAAATAATTGAATTCAGCCCACTGTTCAGTAAACCCTAAAACACAAATCACCTGGGAAAGAACTCTCTGACAAGAACTGCTGAGAAAATTGAAAAGCAGTCTGGCAGAAATGAGGGTTAGACCCTCATCTTTGTGTGTGTGTATGTATTGGTATTGGTCTAAACCTAATTTCTGCTAGACAGGGCATGGAGGGATAGAAGTGATCACTAAGAAAATTAATGCAACAAGGATAAGGAAGTGGTTGACTGGAGAAAAAAAATCATTGTGTCTTATCTCTGATAAGAATCTGATATACAAGGTATATAGCCAACTAACAAAAATATATAACACCAAAAGCCAACCCCCCAGTAGGGGATTTGTACAGATATTTGAATTGCAAACTATTAACAACCATATGAAAGAGTGTTCCAAATCACTAATAATAAAGAGAAATACAAATCAAAACAACCTGAGGCTGTCCCAGCAAATTGGCAAAGAGGACCAAAAAATGGAAATAGTAAACAACTTGGAGTTGTTGAGCATACTAATGCAATTAGTAGAACTGTGAATTGGTCAAACCATTCTGGAAAGCAAATGGGAATTTGCTAAGAAAGAGACAAAAATGTCTATTACCCTTTGATCCAAAGATACCACTTCAAGGTATATACCTAAAAGAGAGCAGCAATTAAAAGAAAGGCTCGTATACACCAAAATTTTAATAGCAATTTTTGTAGTAGTAATAATTCTCATCCATTTTGTAGTAGTAATGATTCTCACTCATTACCACAACACTGTGAATGTGATGGTATATTATTGTACTACAAGAAACAGTAAATGTGATACATATAGAGAAGTATAGGAATACTTTTACGAACTGATGAAGAGTGAAGTAAGCCCAAACAGCGGGGTGGGTGTACACAAGAACTGCATGGAAAGAACAAAAACAAAACAGTTGGAACTGAATGTTCTGAAATTATAACCAAGCTTGGTCCCCAAAGAGATAGAAGAAGACACTGTCCCTCGTACTTCACTCTTCTTTGCAGAGTTAGGGGACAGAAATACTGGATATGTTATCATCCTTGGTCAGTTTATTGTTTGAGTTGATTGGTTTTTGCCAAGTGGTGTTGTTTTTTTTTTTTCTTCTTTATCAGAAGAGTTGGCTGCCTGGGAAAGAGAAAAGGAGGGAAGAAATACATTGGGAAGTATAGGTGATGTAAAAACAAAAGGTGTCAGTAAATATTTATAAAATAAATGTAGTAAATATACAGAATACAAACCAAGTATCAACATGAGCAGTAGCCTACAGGAAGTTTACATGAGACTCAGGCAGAGGGCCAAAATGCCCTCTTCTGAGGACCATACCCTCAGCTCACCCCCTTATGCTCTAAGTTACAGTTTTGTATGTAGTAGTAAAGTACTTCTCTAAGCACAAAGGATATTACTACCCCCACACACCCAGATTTTAAGGGAAAGTGGCTTTATTGTTGGCCAACTGAAAGTGCTGGAGGACCTTTTAAAACTATTTTGGGAGATGGTGGCAGCCTTTTCAAACAGTCATATTCAGAAGGTGTTTTGAGAAAAAAAAAAAATCTGATGGTTATTTCCATGGAATATCTTGCTGAATTTCTCCTTTAAGCCTTATGTTGTTTGCAGAAGTCTGCCTAAGGATTAGAGGTATACAGTTTATTCTGAAATGGCTAATCCAACAGAGGAAAGTCTTGTTGGTATTGTGATCAGCTAACCAATTGGCTGCAGATAGAAAAATTAAGCAATCAGGATAAGGAGGAGATATAAATTTGAATTGAAAGTTGGTCCAGAAGGTACCTGTAGGCCAGGTATAGCCTTCCCTCCCACCTGCCCCTTCTCAAGGACAGAACTACCAGACATCTTTTAAGTGAACAAGGGCATGTTAAACACCAAAGGTAATACTGTACTTGAAGCCTTGCAGCTGGGACCAAAATCCTGTTTTCCACCATATACTGTGAATGGCCTTATGACTTTGTGAAATGAGGTGACTTTTTTTTTTTTTTTACAATTTCCTTTCTCCAGACTGATCCCTTTATCTAACACTGTCCAGTATCCCTCCATCCCTATCCCTAGCCTTTAAGCTTGCCCTGGATAGGAAGGAGCCTTGTCTCCATGTTAGCTAAGTGCCAGGATACCATTGCTTGATAGGTAACTTTAGCAAAGCCCTCACTTCTTCTAACCTCAGTGCCCTCACGATTTATGATATCTCTTTCCTTTTCACTACTCCTTTCAGTCAGGGAGAAGCCGAGCCAAATATTTTCCTTTCAGATTCATCAAAGATCTAGATAAAAAGAGAAGATACTATTTGATTATCCTAGGTTCTCTGCAGGCTTGGAACCTTCCTAAAATTTTACTTTGGGAGGTATGTTTCTTTATGGACACACAGAGCGAAACGTTGTTATGTGTTCCCCCTTCTGGCCACAAGACAACATTGCATAGACACTTAACATTTTCCATCTTCACTTAGTAGTAACTGTTTACTATTAAATAAACCAGAGTTCCATAAAGTTTATTTGCCTCCAGCACACAGTTTGGCTACTGATAAAGAAAATGTGGCTTTTGTAAATTCTCAATTTCTGATTTCTTATTGAAGCCCTTTAACCACTAAGAATGGAGAGAGAATAAGAGTTTGCGGAACAAAGAATAACTCTGCTATCTATACAGAAGAGTCTTAAATGCTTCCTATTCCTTTCTTATTTTACAGATCAGACCCCTACCCCTACCCGATTCTTGAAGAATTGTGAAGAGGTGGGGCTCTTCAATGAACTAGCCAGCTCCTTTGAGCATGAGTTCAAGAAAGCTGCAGATGATGATGAGAAAAAGGCAAGAGGCGGGAGTCCCACTGAGTAACTGGGGGATAAGTTTTAGACTTATTTTAGCTATATTTGTTAACTTTGTTGGCCCAGGGCCAATCAGGCTCAGGTTTTGATGTGGGCCAGCCATGCTGTGTTCTGCGGCCACAAACTGCTTCTAAACCAAGTACCAGAATACCATCACAGAAAGGCACCAGGCAAAGGTTTGGGCAATCACTTAGTATACAACTCAGTAATAACCCTACCAGTAGTGGGTCAGTAGCATCATCTTTTGGATATGAAAAGCAGGATGGTCTAGTGAAAAGAATATTGCAGTGGGAGTCCAGAGACCAATGTACTAATCCCATTTATGCCAGTATTTAGTGAAAGTTGTCAATAACTTGGGAGAGAGGCTGGGATTTTTGCTGGTAAAATATCTATTTCATTAGCCTGGAACCCCAGACTTTTCATTTGTGGTGATTTACCACACAGTTGATGCCACTAAGCCTGCTGTAGAAGCAGGAGAGACAGCGTCTGCCTTCCTGACCACTAGAAAATCCCTGAAGGAGTTTGGGACAACATTGCAATAGGAGTTAAAGTTGGTGGAAGGAAAGAAAGATGAATTGGAGATCCAGGGTCTGGCATATGTAGAATTCAACTTCTGAGTTACTGGCCTCTAGACACTGAATCTCTGAATCTCTGTAGTCTCTATAATCAGAACTTCCATATATCTGTATGGCTCTTATCCAATAAATGCATGCATGCATACGTATGTCCGTATGTATGTAAAATCCATCACAAAGATCCATATTCTTATCCCTGTTTTTGAGAGAAACAACTTTTCATAATGATAGAAAATAGAAATAGGGCCAGCATGTGTATACTAGAATAGAGTATGAAGAGAAACTAGAAAAATAGTGAAGGTGTTGATGTCTGTGGAGCCTGCCCTCTCCTTGCACAAGGGAAACATGCTGTGGGGATGATGAGGACAGTTGAACATGATTTCCTCCATCCAGTGTAGGCTGCAGGAATGAATGCAGGCCATCTACTGTAACCTCTTCACTGGATCTTGGGGTACCTTCCCAGTGACATTAGTTTCACAGCCATCTTTCTTATGAGCCTCCCTTAACCCTTCCCCTCATTATACTAATAAAGTGGAGGGTCTCAGTGGTATATTTGTGTCTTTTTAAAATAGCAGAACTAGCAGTGACCATTTTCCCTTTATCTCACACCACCCAGGCCCCTCACTACCCAGCTGCTACTGTTTGGATTCCTATAGCTTTCATTTTACAAACTACCACCATTGCTTGTAGGTACAAGGGGGAAAACAAAGAAGTAAAAATATTTCCAGTAGGAGAAGCTAGGCACCAAACTTGTTAATATGTGTTTTCAACCTGCCCATGCAGAAGTGGGCTCTCCCTTCCATTGATGGGAATACTCAGTGGAGTCTCCAAGAGTATTTAATGAGCCTAAAACCTAGCTAAATCATGGCTATTCTCAGAGGTACTCAAGGGGCTTTAGACAAACCAACATCAAAATTCGCTTTGGAATGTCTTGTCTGTTTTCCCTTATCATTCTGACTTTGGGAACCCTGGGCTAGATAAATTAGCACATAGAGGACCTGCAGGTCTGCTGAATGGGAAGATAAGGGCAAGAATGAAGGGAACTTACTTACCAGTAACTGCTTCCTATAGAAGTAAACACCATCTGAACTCAGCCCTAGAGAAAGAGGTTTCTAGGGACCAGAATCCCAAGGGAAAAGAAAAAAATAAGCCCCTCACTCACAGAGAAGCCAAGAGTAGAAAACAAATAGAACAAAGAATCCACTTTGTCATGGACTGCAACACCAACCTTCCTGTCATGGGGTGATGTCAGGGTCATTACCTCTGCTGGTTTATTGCTCCCCACAAAGCCATTTACAGCTCATGAGCTGATGGTTCTTCAGCCAGGCAAGCTCTCTCCTCCCCCTTCATCCTCCCTCCTGCCTTTTCCTCAGGCCCTGGTTCTCTCCTCTTTCTACCATCAGCTCCTCCTGTCTTCGTTGCCCCACTCCCTGCCTGTCTGAGCTCTGAGCCCAAAGCATTGGGCTTCCAAGTGAGACCACAGCTACACATGGGGAGTCCCCAGAAGGGTTCTTTCCTAGCTTGTTTGTAGAACTTTAATAGCTGGCTTGTCTTCATTACTTTTGATAATTGGGCTATCATATCATCCAGCTTGCTGGAGAAAAGGTTCATAGCTCCCCAGTGGCCAACAGACCTGGTCAAGAGTAGGCAGGAGTCAGGCTCCAAAATCATTTTACCTCCTGCGAGGGAAAACAGCAAAAAGAGTCATAAAAATAGCATGGCTCTGTGGTAGCTTTTTTTTGCTTTCAGAGAACCAAGGCATCTTCAGAGATACTTTCTTAATTTTCTAGTCTACGTTTTACAGATGAGGAACCTGAAGGCTTAAAAGATCAGACAGCATTTGTAGTCATGCAATAAGTGTGGAATCAGTTTTCTTGTCTCCCACTCCAAATGCTTTGACTGCTGGATTAGTTTTATGACTTTGTTTCCAAAGAAAAACCGTGTGGTTAGATATGTTTCTTTTTCTTAAAGGTTGTGTTCATGCTTACCTTTAGCAGGCTGCTGGGCCCTTGGACATGTCCCTGCCCTCCACACCAGACATCAGAATCAAAGAGGAAGAACCAGTGGAGGTAGACTCATCCCCCCCTGACAGCCCCGTCTCCAGTCCCCACTCCCCACCAGTAAAGAAGGTAAGATTCTGTCAGGAGAGCTCATAATCTTCTGGTAGGTGGAAATGAATAGTAATAGGTCCCTGATTATTGATTATGATATTTGTGTCCCACATTTTCCTTCACACTTGGTTTCCTTTGAAAGCTCCCTAAATCTGCACGAGACTGGCCCACACAACTCAATACGTATGTATTTTGAAGAGAGATAGCTTCTAGAATACCAGAAGATGCTTTCCCCCCCACCTCAGGTTCTAACCTAAGCTTTGCTGATATGTCCCTAGAATCTAGAGCTCATATTCCAAGCCAATTAACATGAGGAATTGTGACTTTGTTTTTAATGTGTGATCATCAGTTCATATTTCCATAGCTCCTTTCACCAAGAGATCTATCTTGGGAATCCTTATCTCTAACCAGTAGCCAGGGATGTTAGTTCTTTTGGTTGTTTGAGGTTGTTCAGGCATCAGGAGGTTTTACAATTTACCTCAGCCTAGGGTGAGAGTATTTAAGCTGGGAATAATTCTAAGAATCCCTGGAATTTACATAATACCTCTTCTTCTAAGATCTCCAAGTGATTTCCCAGCTGTCATCTCATTCATCAAGCCAACATCCCTGAAAGGGAAATAGCCAAGTGGTCTTAATCCCAGGATTCCCCTAGACTGGGTGAGTGAGGTGTGTGTCCCTGGAACAATAGGATGAGGTGATGATATATTTGGTAACCTCAGTAGCCTCTGGCTCTTATCCAGTAAATCTGTGCCAAACATTACAAGCTATAACTCCCTATCACCAGTCCCTTAAAACATTTTGTGATTAGTTGTTCTCTTCTCCCCAGGAAGTCACCTCCAAGCCCGCTGTAATCTCCACCCCTACGCCCACCATTGTTCGACCAGGATCTCTGCCTCTCCATCTGGGCTATGATCCACTTCATCCAACCCTCCCCTCCCCAACCTCTGTCATCACACAGGCACCACCTTCCAACAGGCAGCTGGGGTAAGTAAAGGGTTAAAGAAAAGCAGTGGGACCAGATGCTCCCTAGATGAGAGTTCTTTGCTAAACAGAGGGGCTGTTTTTGTAATACTTTTTAAAGAGAGGCATCCAGATATAAGCTATTCTCTTCCCTCAAAAGACTTGTTTTTTTTCTTTTCCACTAAAGAAACCCAACAATAATCTAGCAATTTCTGTGACCCTAAACAAAGGTTCTGGGGACTTAAATTTGGGCATTTGTAAAAGAGAAAGAGCCTCAAAACTTCACAAAGTTCAGCACAGTGATGGCTGGCCAGATATTGTGGGACAACACCAACCACTAGCTCTGGGCCCTATGAGTTATCTTTCAGATCTATCCATTCCTTTACTCTGGCCTCCCTAGAGCTTTGTTATTCTTGATTAATTTTTGTCCTCAGAATGCCTAATAAGAAAGTGTAAGATCCTATCTCTAGGTACCCAGGGGTTAAGGGATAGTTGTTGTTTTCTGGGCCCATTAAGGTAAAGGAAGGAGTAATTTGTTAGGCAGGGCAAAATAAGATATGGAGATGGCCAAGAGGGACAAGACTGGACTTGGCCATCAGGTAGCACAGTTCAATTTATCATTAAACATGATTACTTTGGTGCCATTCACTTGTCCAAGGCCAGTCAGTTTGTACAGGCCAAGGATAGAAAAGCTGATTTAGGAGGTATAGTGAACTCTTCACCTATCTAAGCAATGTATGTTTGCCTGTTTTGTGAGGCTTGGTGTAAAGGTATTGAGATTTTTTTTTCTGCCTTTACCATGCAGGTTGAGTGGCAGCTGAAACTGGGTCCTCATCTCTCACTGTTACCCCACCAGGGTGCCAAGGTTTCACAGAGCTACTAAGCACCTCTCCTAGATGGATTCTCCCAAGTAGCTGTAGTGCCCATAAGGGATTGATATTGTAACCACTGCACTTAATCTCTTCCAGGTCCCCCACTGGCTCCCTCCCTCTCGTCATGCACCTAGCTAATGGACAGACCATGCCTGTGCTGCCAGGGCCTCCAGTACAGATGCCTTCTGTTATATCGGTGAGCTGTATGGCAGAAGAGGCCAGCTTTACCAACTTTTTCTTCAGAATTTCTCTCTGTCTCTCTTTTTTTCTTTTTCTTGCACACACACACACGCACGCATGCACCCCGAAGACCTATGGTCTCCATTTTTTGTCACTTGAACGTGAACACTACACCCCACCTCCTCACCAGCCTGTGCCAACTTCCAGAACAAGAGAGACAAAACAAAAAATCACCTGGCCAGATGGCTTGTGATTTGAGCCCAGTACCACCCACTGACTGGCTGACTCCTTATACTCAGCACCTTCTCCCTCACCCATCAAATTCTTCAGGAGACAGCCCCAGTTTTGCACATAAAGATTTGCATAGCATTGAAGAATTGGCCTTCTGAGTCCCTTGTGTGTTTCCTTCTACTTACACTATATGTATTTTGGATGTACAATTTTTTGCATGTTGGCTTCCACGTTAGGAGAGCTCCTTGGGGGCAGGGACCATGCTTTCTGCCTTTCTTCATGTCTTTAACTCTTAGCTCGGAGGACATAGTAAGTGCTTAATATATGCTGACTGACTCTGCTGTGACATAGGAGACAGGCGTCCCTGTCTTGAGCTGCCTTCTGAATGTCCAGGAGCTTGTTATTACACAGGGCAGGCCTTGCTAAGTCTCAGTCTCAAAATAATTTAATATTGAAGAGATACTTCTCACCAAAAGCTTTGTCTTCCCTTCTGGCTTTTCTTCCCTCTCTCAATCCAGCTCGCCAGACCCATCTCTATGGTCCCCAACATTCCTGGTATCCCTGGTCCACCAGTCAACAGCAGTGGTTCAGTCTCTCCCTCTGGCCTGCCCATGCCTTCAGAAGCCAAGATGGTGAGTACATCCCAGGCAGGGGCAGAACTAGCCTTCTCCAGAGTGTTTGCTCTAAGCTTAGGTTTCTTTTAAAATTTAATTTTTTTCAATTAAAAATTTCTTTTTTTTCCCCTCCCTGGAAAAACAAAAAACAAAAATAAAACCCTTGTAATAAATATGAACAGTCGAAATAAATTCCTGCGTTGTCCATGTCCAAAAATGTCAGGTGCATAGCATGGTTCATTATTAGTCCTCTGGAGTCATGGTTGGTCATTTAAGCTTAGGCTTTTCAGGCAGTCTGGGCAAAAGGACCCCAGACCAATATTTCCACCTTCTCCCTGCCCTCACATCCTAATACATAGGCAGTGCCAAAGGAAAGAGGCAGCACAGACTGCATAGAGTGGAGCCTTGGCTGTTTCAGTTCCAGGGTGACAGATGGAGGATGGGCAGACCATGGGGGGAAAGGGGGGAAGTGGAGGTTGGCTATGTGGTAAACAGATACATGCCCAGGGCCTGGCCAGGTTCCACAGAAGAGCTTTCTGCTGAACCAAATAGCTCTCCAACCCCATAACTGTGCCCAGAATGAGAGCCAGAGAACTGGGGGATCCAGGTGTGTGTGTTCTAAGGGAGATTTGGGAGAATTAGTTTGAAAGTACTAGCTCTCCTCCGTAAGGTCAGTGTTCACTCAAAGTCCAGTGCTTCTACAAACCACACAATTATTTCTTTCTCATCTTACTTTGCAGAGACTAAAAGCTACTCTGACCCATCAGGTCTCTTCCATCAATGGCGGCTGCGGAATGGTGGTGGGCACTGCCAGCACGATGGTGACAGCTCGCCCAGAGCAGAGCCAGATACTCACCCAGCACCCTGATGCCCCATCCCCTGCTCAGCCACAGGTCAGCCAGGCCCTGGCCCTGCAGAGCACTAGGGCAAGGGACAGAATACCCCTTCCATACTTGCTCTTCCAGCGAACAAAAACTAAAAGGGAGTCAGAGCCTGAGCTCTCTGGGCACCTTCCTTTCTCTTCTCTTCTGAGTTGTAGCCTTGACTCTTAGGAATAGCAGGGCAGCTCAGGAGCAGAGAATAACTGGCACCATCTTTCATGTTCACCACCCAGATTGCTCTTACAGGCATAACCATGATTTGGGGGCTACTTTTGCATTGAGACCCAATAGTCTGCGAAATCCAGGAATATCCGTAGCTTTAGTAAGACTTCTCTAGATGCTGAATGGAGGCTAGGTTCCAGTTAGTCCGTATCAGACAGGTGGCAGCCTGAGCCTGCTTTCTCGTATTACATACTTTGCCCAGCCTCGCCTCTTCCCTTTTTCCTCCCATTTCCCAGTCACCACCTGTTACGTTAGTTACCGCCACATGTCCAAACATTGAATGGCCATATGCTGCCCTTCAGCCCAACCACCATAAAGCTGTGGGGTAAAAACCTGGGCTTGAGCTCTCTTGTTAACTCAACCTGCCTACCCTCCAGCAACATCCACTAGGGCCAGTCCCTGGAGAGATTAAAACAACCCCTCCCTTGAAAGGTACTGAGCCATCTCAGTCAAACGTGATGGTTTTCTTTTGCTCAGCCCTGATTCGTCTTGGTCAGTCTCTTCCTTTTTCCTCTGCTCCCAGCCCTAATGGAGGCATCAAGCTGCCTTTGAGAAAATAGGGAAGCTATTGGTACCATCTCTACTATGCTTTAGAACCAACTATACAAATAAGCAAATGTTTAAGGGGAGCCTTGAAATTCAAAGAGAAATACTGTAAAGTCATTGAGGACTAATAGTAGTAACTGATATTTGTATAATACCTTAAGATTTGCGAAACACATTATTTGAATTTCACAGCAGCCATGTGAGGTAAGGAATACGTGTATCATTTTCCCCACTTCTACAAATGAGGAAACAGAGGCTTAAAAAGATTAAGTGATTTGACTTGATCGTGGTCACACTCCTAGTAATTGTGTGATTCAAACTCAGCTGTCTCCTGATCCCAAGGCCATTAGTCCTTCCGCTGTAGACTGCCACTCAAGGAGAAGCAACAGCCAGAACGTCTCCTCCTTCCCAGCTGTCAGGTGTTGGATTCTGCCTTTCCTAGTGAATGTTTTTCTTTGTTTGGAAATAGTAAGGTGTACTACATCAGCTATTCTTGGGCTTCATGGTATGTAGGGGTGTGCCTTTTTTTTTTTCTCTAGCAGGTTGAAATTCCTATGAAAATTATCCTGTATTCCACAAGTATGTACTGAAAGGCAACTGATAGAAGCACACTCAGTACTATATGCACAACAAGCACTGTGTAAGAATATAAAGAAAATAAAATGATAAATACACAGATTCTCTGCTCTCAAGAAACTTATGTAGTAAGGGAGATGTGTACACAGATATAATTGCAGAAACAAATTCGACAAATGAGTGTGCAAAGTGCTAAGAGTTACGGAGTAGAAAGATTAATCCCAGCTGGGAGAACAAGGCAACTATGGGAGGAGGTAGCATTGAACTGGACTTTAAGGAAAGAGGCAGATTTTGAACAGGTGGAGATGAAGTGAGGCATTCCAGAGACAGGCAGAAATCCACACTGCTCAGTTTGGTAAGCAGTGCAGCTTGGCCCGTACCTGGAAAACAAAACGGAAGTGATGGCAGATGAGGCACAAGTAGGTTAGAGCCAAGTCGTAGAAGGTTTTAAATGCCAGGCTAAGGAGTCTTCATTTGATTGACTAAAAAATACAAAAGAGAACTTTTTGAGCAGTGTAGTGACATGATCAGAGGTATAAATAAGAAAGTTTACTCTGGCAGTAGGAGGTGGGGTAGATATGAAGTCAGGAATAGATGAGTTTGCTAGTGGAGAAAGGAAAGAAGCAGAGAAACCAAGGAAAAGGGAGGGAAGACTGAGATAGGAAGAGAGGGAGAGAAATGTTGGGAGGGAGGGGAGACAGACAAACAGACTTGAAGAATGCCTGAAGAGGAACCAACAAAGGAAAAAGAATAAGTAGATAAAGAGGTCGAAAGACCTGGAGAGAGGCATCACTGAGTTGGGAGTTAGGTTTGCTTTGCTTGGTCCCAGAAGGCAAAACTAGGAGCAATGGGGAGACGTTGCATGGGAGTGATGGTTAGGAACTGTGCCAGGATGGCAGCCATAGAGGAGAAAGTGGGGGAAGGGATGCACTCGATAAGGAGAGAATCAGGAGGATTTGTAACTCATTGGATGGATGTGCAAGGTGAGGAAAGCTAACTCATGAGGTTTTGAACTTTAGTGGTAGAATAGCTGGCTTGGCAGAGTGATCTTGAGTTAAGATTTGGTTGAGGTCTGTGTCTAATGCTCAGTTAGGTGAGTCATTTAACCTCTCTGAGCCTCTGTTTCCTTCATCTGTAAAATGGAAGTAATAATACCTGTAGGACCCACCTCATAGGGTTATTTGGAAACTCAAATAAGATAATGTATGGAAAGCGCTTTGCAAACTTTAAAGTAAATGTCAACTATTCTTTCTATGACAGTGGTGATATGAGGTATTATATGCAAATCATTTTGCAAACCTAAAAGCACTGTATAAATGTTAGCTGTTATGATTAGAGAAGAAATAGTAAGGAATGAGATCAAGGGCACAAGTGAAGGCCTTGGCAAAGTAAGCCACCTCATCTTCTTGATGAGACTAACAGGAAGAAGTACGGACAATAGGCCAGAATGCGGGTGTTTGAAGTGAGAAGGGAAAATGGTCACATAGGGCCCCAAATTTCCCAGTAAAGTTGCAGGTAAGGTCTTTGACTGGGGGAGGGAATGAACCTTGTGGGTTGAGGTGAGCCTAGAAGGGTTAGAACAGGGTTAATGGGACATGTGATAGGAAGTTCATCATCTGTGGACAAGAAGCTCAGGATGAGGAGAGAAAGTAGGTGCTGGAGGTGACTAAAGGTTAGAGGTAATCAGAACAGGAAAAGTAGAAGGACAAAGAAGAAGGGGCAAGTCTTTAAAGGGTAGATTGTCATATGTCGTTAAAACGCCTTACTATTGAGGTACAGCAAAGGACAAGCAAAGGAAGGAAAATAAACCTGTAGTACTGACAGGCTGCTAGAACAACAGTACAACAAATATTTGTAAAGTATTTAAGTGCTTGGGTTGATGCAGGATTTAGATAAGATGGTACTTGGCTCATAGACTAGTAGAGAAACAGGACTATTTTATAAGAGAGTTAGACTAGACAGAATTACATGATGATTTATTGTACACAAGAGGAACTGAGACCCATAGTGGTTAAGTGACTGGCCCACAGTCAAATGGCAGAGCCAAGATTTTAACTGAAGTCCTGTACCATTGATTCTCTCAAAAAATAACAAAATAAATGTGAAGTCTGAAGGGATTTCGGGACCAAGGAAAGAGCAGGTTTGGAAAGCAAAGGGGCCAGTGAAGAGGAAGGCATTGAAGACTGGAGGCAGAGGAAAGGTATTTAATTGCTCGAGTGGGGCCCTAGTAAAAGTAGGAAGGGATGGGATCAGTCACATAGCTGCATGGGTTAGTCTTAAGACTGTACCTTCTCTGGGGCAGAGGAAAACAGTAAAGGGAAGTAAAGGCATAGAGCAGTTTCTGAGGTGATGAGAGTTGAAGGAGGAAAGCCAATCCCCAGTAAGTATTTTTTAGTACCTACTGTGAGCCATGTACTAGGGTAGGTAAGTGCTGGGCAAACATAACCAGAAATCAGAGGACATCAGTAAAGTAGGAAGCGAAGAAAAGGTTTAGAATAGCCTCTTTCAGAGTAACATAAGAGGTTTATTGGTAAGAGATTAATAAAAAGATTACTATGCATCCCTAAGGGTCCAGATGATGAAATGACCTGAAATGACTCTCCTGGACAAGTTAAAGCCACTCCAGGATTGAAGATTTTGCAACAGATAATTGATAATTGATAATCTATATAAAGAATAGACCAGATTGTACTCCTTATGGAATTAACACTGGAAATTGAATGAATAAAAACATCTCCTTGCCAAGGAGATACAGTACAGTTGACAAGTGTCTGTTTGTTGCTAATCCCAGTCTTTGATTCTCCAGTTCTTTTTGTGTGTTTCACATGCCCTTCCATCCCCCCAAAAGTGTCAGTGTTGTGCTTTTCCCCAATAGAAGTTGCATAACACTCTGCTTCTCTTGTCTAATTTTATATTATGATCTCTATGTTTCTAACTTCTTACTTTCCACGTAGTAAGTTTTTTGACTTATTTTTATCTTTTATGTTCTCACTACCTAGCCAGATAACTTTTCACATAAAAATATTTTAAGTACCTATTTAACCAGCAAACCTCTGAGACTGTTGAATAACCCTTTGCTATTGGGGAAGGAGGGGTGATAAAAACCTAAATTCATTCTGCCCATTTCTGAAATGATCTGGGACTTCTCTACCAGACTCCCAGTGTTGAAAAGCACTGAAAAGAAGGGGCCAAGTCGGGGTGGCTAGGTGGCACAGTGGATAGAACACCGGTCCTGAAGTCAGGAGGACCTGAGTTCAAATTTGGCCTCAGACCAAACACTTGACACTTACTCTTGTGTGACCCTGGGCAAGTCACTTAACCCCAATTTTCTAAAAAAAAAAAAAGAAGGGGCCAAGTTCTCCTTCAGCAGCATGTCTCTTCTTGGGTAACAGGTCTCCCCAGCACAACCCACCCCTAGCACTGGGGGGCGTAGGCGGCGCACGGTGGATGAGGATCCTGACGAGCGGCGACAGCGTTTCCTAGAACGCAACCGTGCAGCAGCCTCTCGGTGCCGGCAGAAGCGCAAACTCTGGGTGTCGTCATTGGAGAAGAAGGCAGAGGAACTCACGTCCCAGAACATCCAGCTAAGTGTGAGTGAGCCCAGGTGATGATTGTAGTCTGGAGACTGGGAATATTGTGGGGAGGCTAGTGATTTGTCCCCATGGGGGCAAAAGAAATGGTTTAAAATACAGCTAGAGAGATTACAGGATATACCAGACCATAGATTGGGTGACATGTCCTTTCCTGTAAGAAATTAGTAAAATCTTCCTCAACACCACCTTGGGGACTGTAGTCCATAGTCCAGTCTATAGAAAGAACCAAACTAGATGGATTCATTAATCCAGCAAAATACAGCCCCTGGATGTTCCTTTCATTTTGTAATCTGCAGTATCCTAGCTGTGAACATAGAGCAAAAAGGCGTTCTTCCCCTATATAAGGATGTTTGAGGACTTCAAGAACCCAGAGGTTTGTCTATTATTGAAACATTTAAAGCAAAACTAAAATTACAGTGTTTTCTGTAGTCTCAGTGGCTGTTGCTAATGAGAGTGACCTCTCTTGGCCATTGCTAATTTTTCACATTCTTTGGTCCTATTTTCTATTTTTAATCCTAAAAACTACAGAATGTTACTGTGAGCTTCTACTTGCTTTAGATTTACTGTGAGAACATCTTTAAATTCATGACCATCCAGAACCTGGGTTGCTGAAAGACATTGCTGGCTTTAGAGTCTTTCTCAGTAAAGGAGAAACATGCCTTCCCCAGGTGCATTTCCCTGGGTCCATTTGCATGGCATTCCCCACTTCCAGAACCCTGTGTTCATGGTCCCAAAGGCACAGAGTGGAGATTCTCCCTGATGTAATCTCTTCTTCCTTCTCTGCATCCAGAATGAAGTCACATTACTGCGCAATGAGGTAGCCCAGTTGAAACAGCTGCTGTTAGCACACAAAGACTGCCCAGTCACTGCACTACAGAAGAAGACCCAAGGATACCTTGGTGAGTTGACAAGGCCTACAGCTTCTCCATGCAGGAAAAGTCAGTAAATCATAAGTGCTGAATGTGGGAGGAGGGCCAGGCAGGCAGTTGAAGAAGGGAGGCAAAAACATTTAAAAGTTCTGTTTTTAATCCCTATATGCAGAGATAGATATGCATGAAAAAGGCTTAGCATTCAGTTGAACTTTACTTTTCTACAAGAATGGAGGAGGTTTCCACTACAGCTCTGCTCTAATGCCCCATAGAGGGTGGGTGGTAATGGCTATAGGTTATTCGAGGCCATGCCAGCAGAGTATAAGTTGTGGCAGATCCCACCAAGCTGGAAAGAGACTTAGGCCTGTCATCCAAGAAACAGCCCCTGGCTGGGTCATCTGAGAGAGCTAGGAGGAGTGAGGTCTAGCACTTAATAAAAGCGAGTCCTCAGAAGTCAGGGATGGGGTGGGGTGGGAAGGTTATCTCCATGATGGGAGAGCCCATCACCAGATCCATCACCAGAAGCATGGAAGGAAATTATGGAGGGGAGGCGTGGCATAGATTGTTTAAGAAGCAGAAGAAAGGAAAGTCAAGTGTGTCTGTAGACCTTTGTGATGTCAGTCCCCTTCCCTCTGCCTTCCTCTTTGTTTTGCTTAGTCTGATAATAAAATTAGTTTGTAGCTCATAAGTATATCCTTTATCCATACAAACTAGGGGTAAGGGGAAGTGGTTCAGACACATATACAGGACAGAAGGAAATCAATCTGAGTTTTAAAATGTCTATTAGATAATCAGAAGTAGACTGAAGAAGTACAAATAAATGTACACATTGGCCTCAGTTGATGCAATTTTATCAGATACATTCTGGAAAAGTTGGATAAAACATTTTTTACCTTTTAAAAACTTTATTATCTTTTCTGATAATAAATTATCTTTTCTGATAAAAGATAAAAATTATCTTTTCTGATTAACTTTAATCAAAATTTTTAAGATGTGTACACAGAAAATTATTAGCATCAACATATAATACATAAAAGTCTCTTTTTGCTTTAAATGTAACATTCTTTATTATGAACTTAACCATCATCAACAAACACAGACATTTCACAAGATCATGATTAAAAGTTGGACAGAACCTCAGGCCATCTAATCCAAACTGTTCTTTTTACAGTTGAGGAAACTGAGACCCAGTAAGTTTAAATGATTTGCTCAAGGTACAAAAAATGAATCTGAATCTCCAGTACATACATTTTGTTTTTTTAAGTGTATCTTAAAATTTAACAAGGTAATAACAAATTGCCCTGTGTCTGTATACCCTTATGAACTTGTTTTTGTGTCCTTCTATATACTTTTTCAGTTCCCTTGTTCTTTTCTTTTTTTTTTTTTTTTCTTGGTCGCTCTGTCACTGTCCACTAACTCACTCCCTCTCCAAATACAAATCCTCTCATCTAACAAACAAATATAGTTAAGCAAAACAGTTCAACACTGGCCAAGTCTGAAAACGGATAGCTGATTCTGCACATCTCTTCCATCACTTCTCTGCCAAGAGGGTGAGAGACCTACTTCATCATTAGTCTTCTGTACTCCTGACTGGGCAGAGCTCTGGAGAATTTCAGAGTTGCTTTCTTTTACTTTATTGTGCTCAGCATGTAATCTGTTCTCTTGGTTCTACTTAATAAAACCAAGGAACATTTTGCCTTTATCACTATACTGTCTTTATACATTTAATTCTCCTACACACACCCTTTAAAAGCTTAATCAGACAGGGTGTCCACATGACCTTACATATTCATTGGTTATAATATACCATATATTCAAACATACATCACAATGCCCATGGGATTGGCTATCACCACAATTAATTTATCAGAATTCTCTGACCAGAAGATCCATGTTAAGAAGTTTTTTTTTTTAATTTTATCAATAATTAACTTAAAATTCAATATTAAACTTCAGTACAGCCAACTATTTATATTGAAATTAATTTCAGCATATAAAACATAACTTTTTGGTCACTTCTTCTAAGTCCCCATCAGGATTCTTTGTTCCTTCTCATTTATCTTTACTTTTGGGGGCAGCTAGGTGGCGCAGTGGATGGAACACTGGCTCTGGAGTCAGGAGGACCCGAGTTCAAATGTGACCTCGGACCAAACATTTGACACTTACTAGCTGTGTGACCCGGGCAACAACCCCAACTGCCTAAAAATTAAAAAAAAAAAAAAAAGAATAGACCAAATTTCTTTGTATTCACACTCCCCCTTTGTTAGACTTCACAGGGTGTGTATAGCTTTTCACGCTGAACCATAGAATCCTGCAGTGGAAATCTTTGAACAGCTGAGGATGCTTTTTCAGGCAAAACAATATAAACAATCTCTGCTTTATCCTAAACTGTAAACTCTTTAAGTAGAGTTGTCCAAGCAGTTAACCAAGTGATTTATCAGGTTTACCTTTTCTTGAGTGTATACTTGAGTCTCCAAAGAAGATTAAAAAAGTAAAGAAATAGTCAGACAGGCTAGATCCAATCATCAAAAGTTTGCTGAAGGACATAATTGTTTTAAAATGCCTTTTGGGACTGGAATGTGGATAGAAGGAACAAGTGTGTCACAACTAGGGATAACAACTTGTTAATAGGAGTAACAGCTGACACTTATGTAGCCCTTTATTATCTGATCTGATCCACATAACAACCCTGGGAGGTAGATGCTATTAATATCCCCATTTTACAGATGAAAAAACTGAGGCAGACAGTGTTACGTGACTTTCTCAGGGTCATACAGCTAGTAAGCTAGCATCTGAGGCTAGATTTGAACTTAGGTCAGCTTGACTTCAGGTCCATCGCTCTCTCCACCCACCGCACCACCAGCTGCCTGGGTGGGAATAGAGATTAGATAAGCTTGACTAGAACAGAGCATTCATATTGGTCTGTACCCTGTTTATATTTTCCCAGCACCACTCCAGCTAAGGATAGGAAGCATGGAATGCACTCTTCTTAGATGGTAACAGAGACCCAGTGAAGAAGTGTTTTGGGCATTCAGAATCACACCCCAGGCAGTGGCATATTTGTTTCTCCTCCTATTAGACTTTTCATTTTCTGTGACCTCTTTGGGCCGGCGGGGGAGACGCTAGCCCTGTCTGTCTCCCTGGTCTGTTCTAATTTCAGTTCTTTTCTTTTCCTCCTTCCCTCCTTTCCTCCTAGCAGAAAGCCCCAAGGAGAGCTCAGAGCCCACGGGTTCCCCAGCCCCAGTGATCCAGCACAGCTCAGCAACAGCTGCTAGCAATGGCCTCAGTGTCCGCTCTGCCGCCGAAGCCGTTGCCACGTCAGTCCTCACTCAGATGGCCAGCCAAAGGACAGAACTGAACATGCCCATACAGTCGCATGTGATCATGACCCCACAGTCGCAGTCTGCGGGCAGATGATGCCTCCTCCAGTGGAGAGGTCCTTGGCCAGAGCTCGCCCACCCAAAAGCTGAGAGAGACATCATACCTTCTCCTCCCACCTGCCTTGCACATGGGATGGCAGGGGGGGAAATTGTGTTTTAAGTGAGTAAAGGACAGTTATGGAGTTACTCTGTTCATCAACATGGGTCGTACACATCTGACCCGTGTACTCTGAGGGGCTTCCAGCCCCAAAGCATCAGATCACTCCCACCTAACACCCCAAGGTGATTTCTCATCCCCCTATTGCAAAAGGACTTCCTCAGTGGTGGAAATAACACCTCTCCAAGCCCCTGTAGTGTCCACATGCCCACCTGTTTAACACTAACATATCTGCCACCGGATTGGGAGAGTTTTTCTCTTCTCTTCTCTTCCCTTCTACCAAACTATAGCAGTCACCTTTTCAAGCCTAAGCAGCATGCTAACATCAGACTGCCAGAAGAACAAAGGGAGGGTCCAACTGGAGTGTGCTGTCCCATCCAGCTCCCTTCATGTGCCCATGCCCTCTCTGGATCAGCCTAGCTTGGTCCCCAAAAGCCACCAGCATTGTCCTCCCACCACCACCAGTTCAGATAGTTCTCTATTAAGAATCTTGGGTTGCCCAAATGGGCTTTCCTTTTCATCTCCCCACTAAGCCTTGGCAACCTCGTTTTGTGGCCTTAAATTGTTAGCTTTGCCTTGCAGGGGGAAGGGAGAGGATTCCAGAGCTGACTTCTTGTTTTCCCCCCATACCTCAGCTCATATTGTTGGGATATGATGGAGCCATATATGTCTACAGAAAATGCAATTTAAAATTTGTTCCACAAAGTCCTTAAGATACTAGCTTCTCTACCTTTTGCAGCAGTTAACTGGCCAAAGTGCACGTGCATGTCTGTATCTCTGCTGATTTCTCCCCCTCTCACTTTCTTCCTGTCCACACTATTTTCTCTAGCTCTCCTTCCATAAGTCTGCAGACAAAAGCAGCCCAACGCCAAGGTTGGTCGGTATGTTTACAGAAACCTGTGTTTCCTAAATTGTTTCTTAGTCCTTCCCCTTCTTTCAGCTTCACATGTCCAGCTAAATCTTTAACTCTGAAATACCCATCCTACTCAGCTTCTTCCTTCTCACTTCACCGCTGCCTTCCCTTATCAGGGGCCCAGAGTCCCAGGGCTCCTTTGGCCTGAGAGGCCGGGGCATGATATGGGTTTTCTTGGGTACAATGGAATGTTGTCTCAGGTGGGTACTTGGCTACTTAGGAAACCTCAGTCTTTCACGGGTAGGGTTAGATTGCAAGGAGGAATCCTCTCCCTACTCCCAGCCTCTTATGTGACTTCTGGTCTTCCCTGAACTAACTATGCAATATTGTCACAGGGCTAAAGGTGGCCATCCATGGGGAAGCCCTCCAGCTGCTGCTGTCTCCCTGAGTCACCAGAGCCCCCTGCCCCTCTCGCCCTCTGGAAGATGGGCTTAACTCCCGAAACAGCTGCCATGGAGAGTTAGGGTAACATTTTTCACTCCTTTCTCCCCAGATTACACATAAGCCAGGTCTCAATTCAGGGGCTGCAATGTGCCCTTTTTTGAACTTACCCAGATGTTTTTCAGGCCCAAAGCTGAGAAGGCCAACACATGGTATGGAGTCAATTTTCTCTTCCTCCTGGGGTCAAGGACCCTACAAAGTCCCTTCGATGACTCAGAAAGCTGCAGGTGTCACAGTTGCAGCCAGGAGATCAGTCATAGCCTCCGGCTCCGCATCTCTGCCGGCTTGGCCTTCTTCAGATACTCAAAGTCATAGCTCATTTTCAGCATCCCTTTGGCAAGTACTTTAGTGCTCTTTTTCCTACCTTGGAATTCTCTGTTTTGTTTTTCTTTTTTTAGCTTAGCACTGACAGCCATGCTGTGAAGCCTGGCTGTCTTTATGGCTCCTAAGGAGCTCCACAGACCCTGTCTGGTTCCCCACATCAAATGCTTTTAAAATTGAGGATCTTCCCAAGATCAGGTGTCTCTGTTCTGTAGTGCTGGCACCTCATTTTACCAAAGAAGAGGGTGTGGCTCCTGCCCTTCTGTCTCCATCTTGGAGGTTGGTTTGGGAGTATATTATTGACCCCCTTTAACTCCCCTTCCCCCAGGCCCAACCCCAAATCCTGGTGTGCCTATACTCTATAGCTCAAGAAAAGCATATGCAGAGTAGAGAACATCACAACTGTCTGCACCACTCGGGTTCTTTTTCTCCTTTTCTCACCCTCCTCCCAGAACCCACAGAGTGCCCCTCCACACAAGAGCCCCAAGAATGGGAATAGGAGAGGCAGCAGCTCTGACAGGACCAGAGTTGGTGAACACCTCAGCTGCATTAGAAAGCAAGACCAGCTGCTTACGCTAAAGTTTTCCTTTTAGCCTGCTGCGGCTTCACTTGGCTTGTTGCGACCACTGTCATCATCTTGCCAAGGGGAGCCTGAGATTGCCCCCAGGGTTCCATGACCATCAGGGAGAGGACGCCCAGACCCTGAGACCTGAGACAGTAGTTCTTAGCAGCTGTCCCAGAGAAGGGGCAGACGTCCCTAGCAGAATAGCTGTATGGAGGACAAGCCCCCACTTACCAAGCATAGCTCCTTAAAAACCACAGAGAGAAAGTGCCGAGCCATGGTGCCGCAACTCCCAAAGATACAACCTTCCTCTCCCCGTGAAAGGAGATTTTATTTGGAGGAAGAGAAGAGGCTTGGAGAGTTTCTCCCACCAGAAGAAGAATTAGGAATGCCCTAGACACCCTGTCCCTTGACTGTCATATTGACAATTCGAGTCTTAAGACTTGCAGCAGGAATGGCATCTGATTGTCTCCACTCTGCCTCATCTTCTGCCTGATTTGTGTCCCCAAAGATCACCTAACCACTAGGCTGTACCGTGGAGTGGGGTGGTGCCAGCTTCTCCAGCCCGCTCCTATCCTGTTCCTCATGAGCTCTCCCTCTTGGTTCCTCCTGTCAGCATTCACTACCAGCCATCTCAATGCCTCCCTACCCAAGGAGGGAACCCTTCCTCCCTCTACCCCATCCCAGCTCTCCAGACAGACAGACATCAGTTCCCTACTTCCACCCATACTGAATTCTTCTGGGGCATCAGAGTCCTATTCCTCCCAGCTCGACAATGAGAGATTCTTTTAAAACCCCTAAGACACAGGCCCTGCCGGGGAGCAACCTTATTTGGGTTTGCTCTAACCCCCCACTCCAACCTTGCAATGATTTTCTATTAATATTGTACATTGTATACACCGAATGGAAATAGTATCTTTGTTTTTTAACCTCATAACCTGACTGTTTAGAATTCAGTCTTCTGTATTGCGTACATATGCCTTTGTTGATGTGCTTCCTGCTTTCTTTGGACTTCTTTTGTGTCCAAGAAAATGTGAGGGAACTGGATGGGAAGCTGGAGAAAACTGCCCCACCCCAGGCCAGACCAGGGCTGGTTTCTTTTTTCTTTTTGGGGGGTTTTTGTTTTTATTTTTGAGATACTCTTCTCCAGCTTTTCTTCCTCTCTTCTCCCCCCTCCCCCAAACAAACTAGGAAGTTCAGTCCCCATGTCTACCTTGAGTCGATCTGTCATTCAGGCTTTTTGTTGACGATCCTGGCCCCAAAGTGGTGGAGAGGTGCTCACCACAGATTTGGGGAACAGGGGGCTGGAGAGGGGGGAAGCAGGGAAGGGTGGCCTGGTGCCTCATCAGTCACTTGCTATGAAAGAATACACTTTAAAGCGATGGTGAGAGAAGTGGCCAGGAACATGATACTTGGCATTCCCATAAGGGAAGTTTTACTCCTTTTTTGGTTTGTGTTAAATCCTAGTGGTGGTTTCTCAGCCCCTACCACTGTGACATTTTCACTCCGAAAGAAAAATCTTAAGGTAGAAGGTGGTTTGGGAAGATTGGTCTGTCCTCCCCCATCTCTAGCCCTTCCCCCAGTAGTGTTTAGTTAGGACCAGGTGTGCTATCCTGTATCTCCCCAGAACACAGAAAACAGCCTTTCAGTCTGGGGGCAAGGTAGAAAGTAGGGGAGCTTTAGTGCCTGCCATGAAGGAAAGAAATTGCAATGTCATGATGGTGGATCTCTCTAAAAGGAAACACTGCGTATCTAAAAACTATCTCCATACATCTGTATATCCTTGACATGTAACCATATCTTCCCATCTAACCCCCTCTCCCTAGACAGGGGGCTCTTCTCTGTTTCCAGGTTTCCCCTACCCTCAAAAGTGAGCTGCCAGGGGAGCGGGTTGTGCTGCCAGCTATTTTATTACCAAGAGATTTCTTCTTCCATTTTCCCTCCCCTCCGCTCCCTAAATCCGCATGACAGAAATACCCTGTGAGCAGGCTCTCACAAACTCCCAGGAAGGGGACGGGGCAAGGACTTCACTCTGCTCTTCCCAAGTTTCCTCTCCTTTGCCTCCTAGCTGTTTCCTCCTAGCCATTATCCCTCCCCCTCCTTCCCCCACATATATTGTGCCTTATTTAATGCTGCAAATATAACATTAAACTATTAACAAGAGAAGTGACTGTGTGTTCTGCTACTGCTTTATTAGCCAGGTAAAATCATTCAACTGTCCACCATGCTTTACTGCAACTGAAAAGCACCTTATATCCATGTTCTCTCATATCCTGTCCCCGAAGGGAGGAGAAGGGATTTTGTTCCTCAGTTTGCAGAGAAGGAAACAGTCCAGAGGAGGTAATTATTTGTGCAACCAAGAAAACAGCAGATGGCTAGAACTCAGATAGAGGCCCTCTTGTTTAAACAGAGTACCTCATGGACCCAATGAGATCATCCACTAAGCAGCCTCCCAGTCACCTGAACCACAAACCAGAGGAAGTAAGGGCTAAGGGGTAGTGTCCTCAAGTGCTTTCAGGGCCCATCTAATCACCCTGACTAGCCAGCCCCAAAGCTTTACCTTGGGTGCGAGCATCAAACTACGCTCAGCTCTCAGCGTGGTGAGGATGTTGAATACAGAAACAACCACAACCACAGACAAGGGCCAGCAGTTCTAACACAGTTAAGCGTTTAATAAGCACATACCATGTAGCAGTGGGCTAGGTGCTGGGCATACAAAGAAAGAACAATCGTTGCTCTCCAGGAGATGATGTTCTCTGGGGGAGACAGAATATTTCCAAATATATGGGGGGGGGGGGTTGAATCCTCACTCCTTGCGCTGTTTGACCCTGGACAAGTAACTATTGGTTATATTGGGCCTCAGACTCTTTATCTGTAAATGAAGGGATTGGACTAGATGGTCTTTTCTTGCTGTCAGCAACTTACAGCTTGTTACAGTGCAGGGTTGAGAGACACTTAGTGCCCAGGGAGATGAGAGAAAAAGAAAGGACTTCCTCCTAAACGTCTTCCTGTGTCCACCAGAGACCAGAATAAAAGGCAATGAGTTTTACATTGCAGCAGACAGGATCGAGGCATGATGCAAGAACCCACTCAGAGGACTTGAGTCACGAAGGAGTGCCACCGTCACTTAGGAATAGGAAAGGCCCTATGTTTCTGAGCCAGCCAGAGGTTCTTAACTAATCAGGACATCATAGCCAAGGACAGTCCCTGGAACCCTGGAACAGTCCCTAACTATCAAAGGGCTAGAGTTGTAAAGGCCTTGGAAAGAAAGAGGATTCCAACTTTCACATCTATCTATCTTTCAACCTTCCCCCTGAGTTGAATTCTATAAAAGTACTACATAAAATTTGTCAGGTTTCCCAATGGGCAATGGAAAGAAATATATGAGACCATCAAAGTCGAGATGTAGGCCATTCAATTAGCAAGATTAAGGATTAATAGATGGATGGTATCTACTAAATGTTTTTTAAAAGGGGGGGGTTGGATGGAGAGGGGACCAGAAAAGCCTCCAGTACACTGGGATTTACAGAAATGTCTGAGCAGGATTCACACAGGATGCAGAAAGGCATCGTACCCACCACGAGAGAGCTTGAGCAAGGAGCATCCGTGGCCCTGCAATGAGGAGCAGTAGCCACTGGGTGGCAGCAGTACTCCACCTGTGCTCGGAGGTGGGAAGCGGGAGTAGGTTAAGAAGCTCATTCCCCAAATTCTCTCCAACAGGGTACCCTATACAACAACTGGATCGACTGCATCCCCCAAATGCGGACGTCTCCTAAACCATACTTTCCCATGCACTGGCAATCCCAAGGCACTAGATTCCCTTGAAGGATTCTGTCACAGCCACAGGCCCAGAAGGGGATACAGTAGGGAGAAAAGCTGCCATTGGGGAGCGTAGGGCCCAGATCTTGTCTTCAGCCCCTCCTCCTCCTCCCCTCACGCGGGTCAGAGTGATGATTTAGGAGGAGTCCCCAGAAACCACCAGGTCATTAAATCCAGCCGCTTATCTTTAATCCAATCAAAATGGGGGGTGGGGGGGGCTCCCCACCAACCATGGTTAGAACTTTGTTCCCTGCCCCAGTGCTGCTCCCCCCTTTTCCAAATTAAACCCTCTATTCCTAGTCCTTGTAATGCAGGCTCCTCACCCCACTTCTCCCTAAATGCCTTCTGGAGGTGAGAGTATAGGGGGCGGGGAGCAAACAACCAGTCAGAGCTTTCCAACCTGTTGAGGAATGGCCAGACTTTGACAAAATGCCTGCAATTAATGAGTTTCTTAAGCTCTGGAGACAAGATTTAAGTGTTTAATAAAGTCAAGAGCTCCAGGCTTTAGGGCTGAGGGCCTGGGGCTGAGAGCTAGAAGTCCCAGGAGTGCCATGGGAAGGGATCCCAGGCGGCCCTTAATGGGGCTGAGCATTTCCGCTGCCAGCTCGGCGCCCCCCCCACCTCATCTTCGGGGGGACAACAGGTATAAGAGGCGGGTGGGGCAGACAAGCAGGAGAGGGAGAGAAGGCAACATGGATGCTGGCCGAGTGGCGGTGCTGCTGGTGCTGATGCTGATGCTGGTGGGCAGGGGCCAAGCTGAAGGACCAGAGAGCAGCAGGGACGGAGTTGGGGACCATCTTTTCATGGTAAGTGGACATCCATCAGTGCTGGCTTCCAGGACCAAGGGGCTTAAGGTCTGAATTCAAGTCTTCAATCTGCCAGTTCTCCCCAGCGTCCAGAGGCAGGGAGGGCATTCTCATTAAGATCACCTTCCCATTCCACCTGGGATCCAGCCCCGGCTCCTGACAAAGCCCCTTTTGTATGGGGCTCTCCCCAGCTCTCCCACATGAGTCAGCTTTTGTCAGCCCCAGCCCTCCCTCAGTCGCTGCTTCATCTGTCACAATCCCTGCTGCCCACTGGGCTGTAGGAGGAAGAGGACGGACCCCCCCATGGACAGGATGCCCAGACACCCACGGCTCTTCTGCGGTCCTTGCTACAAACCATGCAGAGACTGGGCCAGAGCCCAGCCTTTCTGTTCCAGCCCCAGAGGTGAGTCCAAAAGGGGACAGCTGGATAAATCAGGGGCTGGGGGTGGCAGGGAGAGGAGGGAAGGAAAGAAATGTGACAAGGAACACAGTTGGCTCGCTCAAGATGACTGTCTTCACAGGTTTGGCCGGGATGCCCAGAGGAGCCCCGGCAGACAGTGGCTGAGTCCCCAGGCTGGGGAGGGACCGAATCCTCTGTTCTGGAGCCTGGCTGCCCCACAACGCTTTGGGAAAAAGTGATGTTGCATTCAACAGACATGTTTTTGCATGCAAAGCCCACATACATGCCATCTGTCCTAATAAAAGCATCTTACTACCAGATGTATTGTCTCTGTCTGTGTCTGGTTTTGAAGGTTGGGAACTGTCCCCTTCCCCATTACCCCAACAGTAACCGCCTCTCTAGATTACTGCAGCCACCACGAGATGGGCTGATGACACCCCCACCCCCACCCCCACCCCCCCCCCAAACTTCTGAAAAGATGAAGTAAAAGAGAAGCAAGGCAAACAAGGAAAGGGGATAAAAAGGAAGTGGGGGGGGAACCATAAGCAAATAAAGACATCTCCCTCCCATCCTGCAGCCCTGGGAGAGACACAGACACCACCACCGTTAACAAACAAAGCAGTTGGAGAACCATGTTTATTCTGAGGAGACAAACAGGAGGGGCCTCTCCCCAATCACCCAATTTCATAAGTAACATGAACAGGAATTCAAGGAAAGGTGCAGGCCCACGCCCCAACCCCCCAGCCCCAGGCCTCAAGGCAGACAGAGTCTGTATCAGAGGTAGAAAAGGTACCTCTACCAGGCACCAGAGCTGGAAACCCAGCCCCTGAATCGCAGAGGGGCTGAGCCGGCAGTGGGTGCAGAGTGTAGACAGAGAGCCAACTGCGGCCAGGAGTCTGGCCAAGAGAACTCACTTGCCCCCAGCCATGATCTTGAGGTACTGCAGAGCGTGGCGGGCAGCCTCCCCCCGGGCAGCTTCCCGGGTGGGTGCTGAGCCATGGCACACTGTGGCTGGCTGTGTAGACAGTTCCACCAGGCACTGACAAAGCCCGCTCAAACTCAGCTCGTCTGAGGAAGGAGAGAGAGAAGGGAGGCAGAGAGGAACCACCCGCCCCATGCTGGTCCTCCCTGACTGCAAAATTCATCCCCCCCCCCCCAGCCCCCCCCCCTGAGCCCCTCCCCCATACCGATGTCCAGGTAGCTGACATGGAAGGCCTGTTCCTCAGAAAGCTCACTGAGGACGCTGCAACAGCCAGGGCCCAGGGAGCCCAGGGGGCAGCTTCGCAGGGACAGGATCTTCTCCCCAGCCGAATTGCGGAGAGAGTCCCAGGTGCAGCCTGGGCTGCGGCCGCGAAGGCTGTCCATTCGGGAGCCAATACCCTGACAGAGAGAGAGGAGCGTGTCGTCAAAGGGGACTTCTTCAGCCACTGGACCACTGTCCAACCCTCACAAGCTCGGTGACATCTTATTAGGCCCAGAGCAAGTCAGTAACCTTAGGCTTAAAATAGGGACAGCGCTCTCTGCACCACCTGTTGTGAGAAAAGTGGTGCTTCGCCCCTCTGTGTGCTCTGGTCTAATACAACATGCTGACACCGTTAGCGGTCAGAAGGGACACAGGACACCCGCCAAAGAGCATGACTAAACCCACACCAGGACCAGACGCTCCAATTCCCTCGCAAAGGGGAAACCAAGGGAGACAGACTGAATGATCTTGCTAAGGTCCCAGCGCTCCCTGTCTGACCCTGGGTGAGAGACAGGCAAAGGAGAGGGCTCAGCTGTCAGGCCCAGATTCCTACAGGGCCCAGGGGACGGACACTCACGATGGAGAAGTGGTCATCGTCAGGCTCAGCCTCAGGCCCATCCCTGGGGTCCAGGGGCACGGTGTGTACCCTCAGTAGCATCTTGGCCGCTGCATTGCGCTTGGCCAGTTTCTTGGAGGTACCACTGCCTGGGGGAACAGAGATGAGACTACTATCCTGGACTGCTATCCCCAGTCCTGCCAACATCTCCTATCCATGGGCTGCTGAGAGAGAGTGTGGATCCCAGGATGCCTCACACTGCATCATCTCTTCCTCCAAGATGGGCTGGATTATTGACAGGGATTAGAAAGGATGGTGAGGGGGAGGGCTAGCATCAACCCCATCTGCTCTCTCACCTCAGGCCTGGAGGCCCAGAGACCAAGAAAACGGGAAGGAGATCTGGGAAAGAAATGGGTGTGCTGAACAAGCTGGGGGAGAGCTGTTGGAACAGCAGTTAGGAGGTGAGAAAAAAAGGGAAGAATGGACAGGACAGTAGGAATGTCTGTGAGCTGGGGGGCTCTGAAGGCAGAAGGGGGTAAGAGGACAGAAGTTAGAGGCAGGGTCCTGAGAAGCACGAGTCCCCGTCCCTGGTCAAACACCCCCAACCCTCCTGAATCACCGATCTCGATGAAACGTTCCACCCGGCAGGTCATGGTAAATTCTTTTCGGTGCGCTGGGCCCGATTCCTGGGTCACTGTGTACTCAGGCAGCCGCCAGCCTTTCTGTACCACCAGCTCCTGGAGTTGGGGTGGAGGGAAGAGAGAAGACGGCATGATGATGCTGATAAAGAAGCTGCCCTTCCCTTGTGGGTACTACCATGCCCCTTGCCACACTCCCCAAGGGTCTGGGGTTCTAGGCCGGAGGGGAACCCAAAAGCTGGCACGCTGCCCCACGCCCCTCCCAAATCAGAGACTAACAACCTTGAAACACCAAAGTCAGGGTAATTTACCACCCCAATCCCAGTAACACAAAAAGAAGGGGGCAGCTAGGTGGCGCAGTGGCTAGAGCTGTGGCCTTGGAGTCAGGAGGACCTGAGTTCAAATCCAGCCTCAGACACATAACACTTACTAGTTGTGTGACTACTGAACAAGTCACTTAACCCCGATTGCCTCACCAAAAAGAAAAGGAAAAAAAAAAGAAGCTGATTGAGACCCAGGGGAGAGCAGAGGAAAGAAAAAGAACATACCTGTAAAGCCCCCACAGGGTTACATTCAGACTGCTGAGGAGAAACAGGGGCCTTGACCTCCACTGGGGGGCTCCTAGGACGGATATAAGTAGAGCTAAAGTCAGAGATAAGGCCTCACAAAATCTCAGAGATGGAATGGTCCTCCAAAGTCAGGCAGCCCAGGTAAAGGTTGATCCAGCCTCCGGTGCAGGAAAGCCCACCACGCCCCAAACCAGCCCATTCCTCTTCCGGAGAGCTCTCATTATTTGGAGGTTTTCCTTTCCATGGACCAGAAATCTATCTCTGCAACTTCCATGTCGTGCAGGCACCCTCTGGGGCCATGCAGAACAGGTCTATGTAACATCCTCCACCTTCCACATGACATCTTCTTTTTCCAGGCTAAATATCCCAGGTTCCTTCAGCCAATTCTCATCTACCACAGTCTGTAGACCCTACCCCAAGACTCAAATATCATCTGGCCTCCTTCCTCACATCTCCTCTCCATACCCCAATTTCAGCCTCTCTCAGCCCTAATGGGCAAGTCCTTCCAAACATCTGACCTTAGTCCCTCCCAGCTGCTGAAAACAGGCTTCCCCACCCTGAGAAACAGGGACGTACTAGCACATCATGAGTGAAGACACCTCTGCTCCCTGTGAAAAAGCTATTTTTAAGATCTATAGACTTTAGATTTGAGAATATGGAACATATTCTGACCAAAGAGAGGAGAGAGAAGGTCTGCGTGTTATCACTCATGGGCACCACTGTCCCAGGTCAAACATCTCTAGTCCCAAAGAGCAGAGCACGGAAATAGCCCATCTCTACAGGACACATGAAAATCTTCCTGCCCCCAACTCCACTTGCTGGTATCAGCTCCACTCCTCGTCCCCTCAAGGATCCCATCAACACCACTGGACGTCGCTATGAGACAAGGATAGACAGGACGGCTTCGTCTCAGTCTTAGCCTGCTGGAGCTGGAAAAGAGCTGGCCCAAGACAGGAGGGGAACCACTTTCCCCTCCCTTCATTCCTTGGAGCTCACGGCCACGGTGAGGTGGGAGGTGGAATGGGTACAGCAACAGGGGCGTCAGCAGACAGCAAGCAGTCTAAGGAAAGAAGAGAACTTCCCAAAGAGTAGGGGAACTCATTTTATCCACACCCTGCACTATCTTCTCAGGAGGAACCCCAAATTCCTTCCCTGCCCAAAAGAAGCCAAAGCCCTTTCTACCCAAAGAGCCAAAGGAGGTATTTAGAATTTTTGAGGTGTTTAGAATTCAGCATTTTTAGAAGTATTTAGACTGCTAGGATAAGAGGGAATACTGGACAGGGCAGGGGTTCCTATGGGAATCAACCTTCTCAAACAATTACCCTCCCTAAGGACCTCTGCTATAGGCAGCTGGGCGGTGCAGTGGATAGAGCACTGGGCCTGGAGTCAGAAAGACTCATTTTCTGTGTGATCCTGGATAACTCACTTAACCCTGTTTGTCTCAATTCCCTCACCTGTAAAATGAGCTGACGAAGGAAATGGCGAACCACTCTAGTATCTTTGTCAAGAAACCCCAAATGGGGCCTGAGGCTGAGCCTGACGATGACCACTTCTCCATTGTGAGTGTCCGTCCCCTGGGCCCTGTAGGAATCTGGGCCTGACAGCTGAGCCCTCTCCTTTGCCTCTGTCTCTCACCCAGGGTCAGACAGGGAGCGCTGGGACCTTAGCAAGATCATTCAGTCTGTCTCCCTTGGTTTCCCCTTTGCGGGGGAATTGGAGCGTCTGGTCCTGGTGTGGGTTTAGTCACACGTAGGCTTCCCCTGGCTCTTTGGCGGGTGTCCTGTGTCCCTTCTGACAGCTAACGGGTGTCAGCATGTTGTAATAGACCAGAGTAGGGAAGAGTCAGACACGACTAAAAACAACTAAAACAAGGCCCTCCATAGGAGCTCCACTCAGCCAACATGAATGACTACTTTTCTAAGACTCCTTCACTGTCTAAACAACAGGAAAAAAGTGTTTAGTTTGGAAGCTATTACCTATTAGACTAAGACCTCAAGTTTCAAGGCTAAATCAGAGTCTCAACATCGGGGCCACCACGCCCTATTAATGCCATGGGAGGCAACCCAGCTATTGGTAGATGGTATTCTGGCAGATGTATGGAGGAGATCAAACTGCATATTGTTGGCTCAAGTAGTAACTGGTGCTTGAATGGGTAGGGCAGCCTTCCAAAGGGCTCAAAGATTACTTGGACACACCTCACCTTCCATCTTCCAGAAATGGCTCCAACATGTTTCCTCCCTTCAAGTGCTTGAGGGCCACCTCAGCTGCTTTGTGCTTGGCAGCTTTCTTGCTGGGGCCCTGACCTGGGTAAGGGGCAGCAGGTTACACAAGAGCGAGAAAAACCCTCACTCCCATCCCCATCCCCATCCCCACCCCCATGCAGGACTAAAATCAAGCCATTCCAGAAAGACACTTCCCTGTGAGTGTCTGTTAATCGATCTGTTCTAGTATCTCCCAGTCTACTCTCAATCCTTCATATATACTTTTAAAAATCTTATTGATGCTTTTAAGAAATCTGTCATTTTCCAATGCCCTCCCCCCAACAGAACACTGTCTTATCTTAAAGAAGTATACTTAAACAAAGTAAGGTAATAACCATGTCTGACAGCATTCTGCCCTTTGGAGCTGTTTGGTCATTAGTTCTTCCCCCACCCCCATAACTAAAACCCACATTCTCTTGTTTTATCCTCAAGAGAAATGAATACTAGCTGATTTTCAGATACACCTGAGGTTCAGACACCCCGCCCCCAACACCTCCTCTCCCAGCTAAAGAATTCTAGTTGCCTGCCCCTTTCTAGAGTCCACTAAAATTCCTGTCCACCCCTAGCCTGGGAGGAAAGTAAAGGCCCCCCAAGGTGAAGACCTGTGGAGGTCCTGAGAACACGCACCCCTGGCCAGGGCACCCGACGCCCCCTCACCAGTGCAGCTGGTGTCACCGACGGTGACTCGGAAGGTGAAATTGGGCTGGTGGGCTTGGCCCTCGGCTTTGAGGAGGTCGTACACAGGAGTCTTCCCTATTCTGGTCCCATACTCCTGCAGAAGGCTGATTGGGGTCTTGCCAGGACTGGCCGCCAGCATTTGCTCTATACTAGGGGGAGGTACACAGACCTGCATCATGGCCCCTCTCAGCCCCCCACTGATGAACACTGCCAGCTGAGACCCAGGGGAAGAGGGGTGGGGTAGTTAGGGGGTCAGTGATATTGGGGTGGGGGGTTGGCAATTAGGGTCAGCTTCGTCCTTGGTCCTGAGGCCAGAGGATGCAACGAGGGGCATGATGACCGCAATCTGGGCACATTTGGGGAGTGAAGAAAGGGAACTTATGACCAATGCCCCAGAGTCTAGCATCCTTGTTTAGGGTAGGAGCTGTGTCCTTTGACCAAGTGCATGTTGGGAAACTCAGTGACCACAACCCTGGGGCATGCAAGAAACAAAGGGGGCCATTGTCTCGGTGCATTCTGGGAATCAAGCAAACACTGAAAGCTGGGTATACTCCACCAAGTGCATGGTGGGACGTTAGCAGTCACCACCGTGGTGCATGATGGGAACTGAGTAGCCAGTGCCGTGGTGGCTGCTGGGAATACCCCCTTCCCGTCCCGTGCCTAGGCTAAATACCTCTCCCCACCCCCAACCCCCAGCCCCAGCCTTCCAAGACCCGGTGCATGCTGGGTCTACGCGCTCCGCCTCCCTCCCGCACTGCGGCCTCCGCCCTGCAGGGGTCAGTGTGAGTCGGACAACTCACCTGGGGAGTCCGTAGCCTGTGATGATCCCGGAACCCTGCTCCTCCTCACTCATTCCCTCCTCCGTCCCTGCGGGCGCCACCGTGACTGCAGGCTCCGCGCGCCCCGAGCCGCCGCCGCCGCCACCAACGAGCATGGGCTGGGGCCGGGGCCGGAGCCGGGGCCGGGGGAAGGAGGTGGGGGACGTCGCGGGGCATGCCGGAATATGTAGTCCTCAATCCTCCCCATTCCATTGGCCTCCATGAAAAGCGAGGCCACCCGCCCCACAATTCTCCGGGGGAGTTAACCCACCCGGGTCGCAGTGGCTTCTGGGAAGAGTTGTCTTCCCCCCTCCCCAAACTCAATCACTATTTTGCCTTCCTCGGTGTGCGAGGAGGATTCTGTGAGCATGCGTGCTGGAGGATGAGGAGCGGGGCGGAGCCTGGAGAACTACAAGATCCAGAAGCCTCCTCGCAGTTGAACGATTTCCCCTTGAAGGGGTGGTGCCCAGCACGCGCCACGGGTACAGCCACGTCGATTGGCTCCGCTTGCCAACTCCCTCCGAGCGAGCTGCCTGCTATTGGCCCGCTCGGGGCTGAAGGGAAAAGGGAGAGGACCAGAGACTTGGGGAGCGGGTTTGAGGCACCGCGGAACATTGGGCGCTGTGGACTCTTTCCCGGGAGAGCCTGTGATTGGCTGGGGAACCCGCCCCCCCAGCGGGGAGCCCGGAGAAGCCGGCAGAACCCTGCAGTGTGCCGGGGTGTGGGGGTTTCCCGCTGGAAAAGGGAGGGGGAGCGGGGGCAGTGAGCGCTCCTAGGAATCCCCCGCGCCCCCCCCCCAGTTTACATAGTACGCACCCCACTCTTGCTTCGGTGCTCTGGGCCCCTGCCCTTGTTTTCGGTGCTTCATTCACCTGGCCTTGCCTGGGATAACTCCCGTGCACCGGGCGCCTCCGAGATCCCAGCACGAAGTAACCCTATCCCCTCCCGGTGGACCACCAGATTCCTCATGTTTCCTTTGTCCCCAGAAGTCTGAAAGAGAGGTGCCAATGCCAACAGGGCAAGGGAGAAGTCCCGCTTTCTCCCCATTCCC